>NC_066584.1:298063672-298663672 GCF_024323335.1 Lathyrus oleraceus
TTTAGGAGGAAGTAGGGAAAATATATAAGTTGCATAAAGCACTCTATGGTCTCAAGCATGTACCTAGGGCATGGAACTAGTTGATCGACTCATACTTGGTCAAATTGGGATTCGTCAAATGCAGATATGAGTATGGTGTCTATGTTCAGGTTATGGCACAAGATATTACAATCATCTGCTTATATGTCGATGACTTGCTAGTAAATGAAAATACCTTGAAGAACTTATCAAAGTTTAAAGAGCTGATGAGTAAGGAATTTGAAACGTCGGATCTGGGAAAGTTGTCATACTTCCTAGGCATGGAATTTCAAATGTCGAAGCAAGATATGATGTTACATCAAAGGAAGTATGTCAAGGAGAAACTCAAGAGATTCATGATAGATGATTCAACCCCTGCATCTTCGCCTATTGAACCAAATTTGAAGTTGGAGAAGCATGGAGAGGAAGACAAAGTCGATGCAACTTTGTTCAAACAAATTGTTAGATCTCTGAGATATGTGTGCAACAGTTAACCTGATATGTGTTTCTCAATCGGATTAGTGAGTAGATATATGAGTGAACCAAGAGTGTCAGACATGACGGCTGCAAGAAGAATCATGAGATACTCAAAAGGATCAACAAACTATAGAATTTTATTTCAACGGTAATTTGAAAGAAAAAAAAGTTATGATTACTTGTTATTCAGATGATGATTGGTGTGGAGATAAGGAAGATCGAATAATCACTATTGGATATTTCTTTCAAGTATTTGGTGCCCCAATCTCATGGTGTTCGAGAAAGCAACCTATGATGGCATTGTCATCGTGTGAGGGTGAATATATAGCAGAGTCATATGATGCGTGTCAAGCGATTTGGATCAGATTTGTGCTAGAAGAGATTGAGGTCGAAGTGAAGAAACCTTTGGTATTATAGATCAACAACAAGTCAACCATAAATCTTGCGAAGAATCCAGATTTGCATGGAAGAAGTAAGCACATAGAAGTTATATTTCACTTCTTAAGGAAGAAGGTAAATCAAGGTGAACTTGAAGTAAGGCATTGGTCAAGTGAAGCACAATTGGCCAACATTTTCACCAAAGGATTGAAGATCGATAGGTTCCTAACATTGAGAAAGAAATTAGGAATAATTCAGATCGACAATGATTAGTGTGTTTCCACAACTTGGACTATAGGGGAGTATGTTGATATATTAGATATAATCCTAGATGAATTGTGTGACACAAGCCCAAAGCTAATTAGGGTTTATGATTCGTTACTTAGTTTATTATTTACCTTAGTAGTCAAGTCACTTAGGTGTATATAAATAGACACTTTGTAATTCAGTTTTATTATCATTCAATTCAATAATACATACCTTATTTTCTTATTCTCTCTTTCTCTCCTCACTAAAAGTGCTTCAAGCACTAACACGATTCAGAGTCATTTGGCTTATGTTTAATTTCGAAAAAGAGTATTTTGAGATTTTAACACAGATTCAACTTACAACCTTTATACCCAACTTTTAATACAAGTTCAATTTGCAACATTTATACCAAACAAATATAAGAGATATTTTTTCTCTTGGTTTACAACGAGATCAAACTAAAAAGGGATTAGTAGTTAAAAGAACTACAAGTCACATGTGGATAATATAAATTAAATGACAAGGATTACAATAGTAACTAAATAGTAGGGTCACTCAATAATAAAATACACTAAATGAATAAGTCATTACTACAAATTTTTTTACTACAGTTAGGAGAAGTATTTTATCATGATGGTTGGATGTCTGTGATAACGAAGAGTTTGGTAGTAAGTGTCCTCTTTACTACCATGAGCTGACAGTCGTGGTAAACAGATATAAGGTGTAACATATCACCATGATTGAAAAAACCAATAACAATAAAAGTTTGAATGGACATGGGTTCGATACCTAGCGTCGTCAATTTAGGAGATTTTGCAACATTTCATCATGGTTGTATGTTCCGACATAGTCAACGGTTAGCACACAATATTTTACCACGGTTGTAGGTTCCAACCATGGTGATATATACATTTACGCAACATTTTACCACGGTTGTAGATTTCAACCATGGTGATATATACATTTGAGTTTATTATAGTTATGTGAAATATTTGTTTGATCAAATGCTCACTAAACATTTAACCTTTTAATATGATTTAGAAAATAATAATATGAAAAATTAAGTTATGTTTTGAATATTGAAAATTCTTCTTAAAATATAACTTAAATTTTTAGATTATTATTTTCTTATTCAATTTGACATGGTATATGTTTAGTGAAGGGTTGGTAAAATAGTTAATCCACATACGATATAATAATCTCAATTGTATCTTGTATTATATGCTCTATATATGTTGGGGTGAACGAAATGAAAGGTGCACAAAGGATAACATTATAAAAAAAATATAGGACAATAAAAAAAACAATAATGTAACATTATACCTATAGGTAAAATATTGTGTTATCGTTGTTGTTTTTGTTGTCTATATCAACAAAAAACAACAACATATATAACTCAACAACAACACAACTAACAAAAACGACAACAATAATATAATTTTTTTACTTGTTTCAACAAAACAAAACAACATATATAACTCAACTAAAACATCAACTTTAACACATAAAAAACCTTTTAATTGTACGAACAAAATCAACAACACAACTTAGCAAAAACAACAACATAACTCAACAAAAATATCAATAATAACAAAAAAAAACCATGACTTTTTATAAAAATATAATATAACTCAACAAAAACAACATTATAACTCAACAAAAATATCAACATTAACAAAAAAAACTATTACTTGTATCAACAAAAAAAAACAACGTAAGTCAACAAAAACAACAACATAACTCAATAAAAATATCAACATTTATAAAAAAAAAACTATTACTTGTATCAAGAAAAACAACAACATAACTCCACAAAAACAACAACATAACTAACAAAAACCAAAACAATAATTAAATTTTTTACTTATGTCAACAAAAACAACAATATAAAACCTATAATCTCATCTTAATAACAAGAAAAATAAAAAATCCTAAAGGTCAAAGTAATTTCGAACAACAATAACAACGATATAACTCATAAAATGAATGGTGAAAAATCTTTCACGTACGTACCTTTCCTTGAAAAGATTCGTGGAAAATGAAGAAAAAGAAATGAGTTTTGTATTTCCTCTTATAAAGATTTATGACAATTTTCCTTGATCCATACTAGTCGGAGAAGTTATGTTGAAGTCTCGTAAACATATGTTAGAATTTTGTAAGATTGAGATTAAGTGAGAGAAGTTAGGGTTTCACTTTAAAGCACAGTTTGTTCTGAAGTGAACTAAGTTAAATTATATAGGTAAAACATTTTATCATGATTGATAAAAGAAACCATGGTGAAATGTCCCCTGATATATAACCATAATTATTAACATACATTAAAGTGAAAGCACCCTTTTTTTAAAGAAAAAAGGTAAAATTGTTGGAATTGGGATTCAAAGTGTCTCCCCCTTCACATTTCACCATGGTTGTTTATATGGACCACGGAGAAAAGTAATTTAAAAATTTAAAAAGAAAGACACCTATTTAATAGATATTACTTTGGTTGCATTAATGGTTGTTATAAGAAAATGGTAAGAAGTATATATTTTGTAGTAGTGAGTATATTAGAGAGGGAAAATGAATGTTAACGATGATTTCATTTTGTTCATTTTTTCTGCTCTGACATAGAGTTTGTCCAGAAGAAAAAGTATGATCCATTCTAATTTTTTTAATCCTCAGTGAAATTCACCTTCATAGTCACTTGGAATGAATGAAATGTATAAACCCTTTTCATTTTGAATAACTTTATAAAGTTTATAAAATACAACAAAGTGTATTTTTGTTATGATACAACAACAATTTACATGTAGAGCACAACCACAATAATCAATGCATAGTAATTTCCATCAAAACTCATAGTTCAAGATGGGCCAAAAAAGCACATTTATAAAAGTTAAAAATGTCATTTTTAAGAGAAATGTTTATTTATTTATTTATTTAAAAGAGACATTTATTTACCTTTTTTACACACATCACATAATCTATCTTTTCCAAAACGGATTTTATGTAAACTTTTTTGTTCTGGAATAAAAAATGGAGTGAGGATCATAAGTGATGGTGGATATGAGATTCCAGCATGATGGAGAGGATCATAAGGGGGTTGAACTGCAAGATTAGCACTCAAATGTTCAAGTTAGTATGTGAAGAAGAAGAGTGAATTGAAATTGAGTTTGAAATTTTTTACTTGAATTCGGCACCTTCTCTATATATAGTAGAGAAGGATTAACAAACTTGCTATTTGTAAGGAGTAAAGTATGAAGATTTATTGGATGTGAATGCAGTTGAGATCCTTTGTAATCATCTGAAGGAGATTTCTCGTGTACTAATAAGACTCTATAAGGATTGCAATTCCTTTAAAGTGGTCAGCCAGGGTCGCTATGTTTGTCCCATAATAGTTTCCCCATAAACCTATGTTTATGCATAGAAAGGCAATGGTTTGCTGCTTTAGCCTCGAATGCCAACCACTCTAGCATTTATGTTGGAAGAGAAAAAGGAAATGTTTCAGTTTCATGGGGATATGCACATTTAATCCCATATAATTCAAACGCCTTTTCAGAGGTGTCATCATTATGATTCTTGGGAACAAAAACACTTAAGTGTTGTGTGTGATTGATTTGATACTTTTGATCAAGTTTACTTCATTTTTAATGTTAGAGTATAGTTCTTGAAGAGTCGGCATTTTTTTTCTTTGAGTCATTTACTTAATTTAGCAGTTACCTTCTTTCTTGAAACTTCACTTTCCTGCATCCAAAAAGTTAGTGTATTATGGGTAAAAAATCACTTAAGAGTGCTCACAAGTCTCAAAAGAAAGAATAATCTCCATGGGTGGAATATGTTTACTCCTCCACCGTTTCTATTTTTATGAAAGAATGAAATCTTGATGGGGCCTTTCATGAACTTGGTCCACCTTTGCATTGGGGTGTATTGAATCAAATGAGGATGAAAGAATATGCAACAAGTATGGCTATTGTGCCATCCCTTTTTATTAATGCACTTTCTATGCTTTGGGTCTTCGCATGCCCTTCATTTATTTTGAGAGAGAAATTCTTAATAAATTATTGATGGATCCTTCACAACTTCACACAGAAAGTTGGGCATATGTGAAAGTCTACCAATATTAGTGCGAATAATTGAAGGAAAAACCATCTTTGACTCTTTTCTTTCATCTCTTTCGATGTCACACTTGTCATGCAACCTGGACACAGAGAAGAGGATTAATCTCTCTAGATCCGACCGTCTGGGGCTTTGGGACTCTTCATGTGCTATTGCCTTTTGAATATTGGTTCTTTCTAATTACCATTATTCACCCTGAGGCCCACATTAACGTTTACGCTATTGGGACATAGTTGAGGGTAGATGTGCTCAGTTGTTATCCAAGTACTGGACTAAGAGTCATTTCCTTATGGGGAATGAGGTGTATGTATATAAAGAGGAGGATCTCACTGCAGAATATTTGTATCATAAGAAACAGAAGATGGGCTTTATCAGTGACCTCGATTACTTCGGGGGAGGTACCCCCTGTTTACACTGGAAACTGGTAAACAATCGCTAGTATCTTATTAAAGGTTATTGACAGGATCAACTAGTGAATCCTAGGACACAATGCTACATTTTTCTGTTTATAGTTTTCTATTAACAAAGGGATAACTTCGATTAGGTCGAAAAAGTTATAAAGAAGGTGTAGAGATGTAATCTCGATAATGATAAAGAAAAAATGCTACAGTAAAACAAAAGTAAAAAGAAAATGCTATTAATGTATGGATGAAGTAATTGGGTAAGAAACATAAATTGAATTGAAATACTTTACATTAAAGTAAAAAGTGATGTTTCAAGGTTCATACATTCTCTCAGTGAAAAATATTTTCTCTTAGCGCTGATACTTCGAGTGTAAGTGAGATTTTGTAATAAAAAGAACATCCCAAATTTTACTAATAAAACTCCTATTTATACTAGTATGTAATAACTACTTCGTAACGTCTACTCATTCATCTTCTGCCACGTAAGAAATTTGCATGCATTTCATCTTGCATTTCCTCCACGTGTATTCAGGATAAAACCAAGAAATGGTTACTTGGATTTGAACAAAACGTTTGTGTTCCCAAATAATCGCCTACTCAACACACTCAATGATATCGAATATAATCCTGTCAAAACATTTCCAAAACACTTCTAAAAAGTCCCAATTGCTTTCGCTTGAGATTCCAATCTACGTACACGTTATCAAAAGTCCATATGTCTCTAACTTTGACTTATTGCCGAGGTTTGTTTGCCCTTTTCAAAAATCCCAGCTAACAAATTGCCCCCCAAAAAAGGCCTATTTCGATGGACTAGGAGATAGGGGTATTTTTGACCTTCTTTGACATTATTTAGCTAGTGGGCTGACGTTACAATGATCATAACCTTTCCATCAAACGTCACCTTGAAAATGTGTGTATTCCACTATCCCATAAATTTCTTCATCATGGCTCCGCCTTCGTAGGATGGTGTGGCTACATGAATCAAATTGTTTCGATCTCACCTCTCAGGAGGTGACACATGCCAACCCTCTTTGCACCATCTGTCAATGTAAAGATTGAATAATATTTTTACTATAAATATCACTTCCTTCACTTTTCTCTTCTTTTCCTTCATTGTCTTCAAAACTTCCATTTCAAAATCTTCTTCTTCCAAAGAAACTCTCAGAAATCTTAATCTCACAACAATGGCATCCAAATCCAAGAACACCAAAGCTACCAAGGACTCTCTCTCAATGGAAAACATGCTCCCCTGTGCTACTGTGATTGGGAACCAAGCGTATGTTTCTGAACCTCCCAACTATGAGGAGAAACTGTGCATTTACAAATCCCAAGTAATAATTCCTTACTCTATCTCTGAGAAAACTCATGGACTCATGGGTCCCATATATGACCCTTTTGCAGATCTTACCAACATTAAGGATTTTTTCCATTCTTACCATAAGACCAAAACTATAGTTAGTGTTAAAGGACCCTTAAACCTAGAGTACATGACCACTTCTTTGTGTCTTTCGTTCAACTCCCCCCACTAAGATACACGAGGATTACATTCTTTGGCTGAGCAAGATTGAGTTAAAAAAGAGTGAATTCTGGAAGGAAAGAGGTATTTTTGAACTTATCCAATTGTCAAGAACTGGTCCCGCATACTTCCAAAACATGATAGTCATTTCCCTGTACTTTTGGGAAAGCACGACTAATACCTTTCAACTCCCTTGTAGGATGCTGACACTCATTCTTTTTGACGTGGCAACCATCATTGACCTTCGCCCAACTGGTGAAACTTTTGACCCAAACAAGAGTGACGAAGATACCATAAACTTCAATGGTAATCATGCCAGTTTTAGCAGATATATTGAGGATTAACATGTCACTGACAAAGACGAAATTTCGGACGAAGAACATGTCGCCTTTCTTGTGTTATGGATGTCGAGGTTTATTTTCTGTTATAGGTCTTTAGAGGTGGCGAATACATATATTTCACTTTATCTAACCAACTAAACAAAGTCAAAAAAGTTTTCCTTAGCCAATTGATCATAGGAACCATCTATAAATCCATAGGGTTAGCAACTGAATCGTTAAGGAATATCCATCCTAAATATGGCTTACTACTATCTAGTCCTTTTTTGCTGATTCAACTCTGGATCAATGCCACATTTGAGATTTCTCTAGATGTTAAACCCCCTAACGAAGCTGACGAAGCCATTAAGGAACATCACATCGAAGGAACTCGGTTGAACCTGCTGACTCCGATTGACAAGAACAAATCAGACCGAGAGGCCTTCGTGTCTTAGTTCTTAATGTTCGCCAAGAGCTGCCACTTCAATGCAACAATGGATCCTTTTTCTAAAAGGACACATGAGCCTGAATGGTTCACCCGTGATTTCCAAGACAGCGGTGAACATGAAGCTAAATCAAAGAAAATATGGGCAGTTTTCTTGACTCCTAGACTTCTTTCCACCTTACTTGGGACTTCGAAGAAAGTTGTGAAGATTCTTTGCTACCAACCCAACTTGGTGTCACATCAGTTTGGGATAAGTCAAACCAAACCCAAATCCTTTTGCAGTCAAAAAAGTGACTTATCCCTCTGTGTGATTGACTACTCTGAAGATGACTACCTTCGATAGATAACTCGACATGCCAGTGATCACCCTAAGCTGACTCCATTTTCCTTCCAACCATCCTTCTATTGTACTCTAGAATTCAACACCTGGTGGAAGGTTTATCTTGCCAAATAATTAATGACTGTTGCGACATTAAATCAACATTTAGTTGATGTTTTTTCTTCCCTACAACAAAAGTTCAAAAAAGGTAGAGCTTGACATATCAAAGAGATCCAAGCTTTCTAGAAATAATTTGAAATTGTGTATGACCCTGATGACCTTAGTCGGTCGATCCATGAAGCAGTTGTTACTCTAAAAGAAATTTTTTTTGCGAAGCTTCCCAACTTACACATTCCTGATTACATAAAGGACAAGTATGTGTTCACTCTAAAATTTGATCCTCCTAAATTTCCCTCTTTACCCACCAGCGAAATGACTCTGGCTTTCTCCCCTCCGTTTCCATAGTGGTTCGTTCGTGGGGAATTTTTGAAGGTACATAAGAACAAATGCCTGAAACCTGCTTAGTGAGTGACTCCGACTAAGCATGATATATATAGTTTGAAAGGCCACCTTCATGTCGATATAAATCATGTTAGGGTCGAAACTCCCATACATGAAGGTGAGGAAAGTGAAGATTTCATCCCCATGTTTTCTAATCCTGACATACTCTTTCTTTGTACTCATAGTCAAACTTATTTGTTTACAATTGTCAAGCAAAGAAAGAGGATAAAGGTCGTTGTTTGTGCTAAAGTAGCGCTTAAGCAACCCTACATCGAAAGAACTACCTCCAAACATGTTCAGGTAGATTTCATGTCATAATGGTAAGCTTTTAAATTACGCAACATATTGAACTTTAGTAATTTTCATCATTTGAACCCTTTCTACTTTGTGCAAGATGATGATGCATTTGTCGAGGGTGACGTTGCAGAAACAACCCCTGAGCAAATTCATATCGAAGACTCATCTCCTGAGCCTCCCTCAGAAAATAAGAAACTGAGAAACCCTAGAACTTGTCGCGCTGCAAAAATTACCTGAGGGCATCGCATACTCGATGATACAACAGAGTTTCCACCGAACTTTATTTATTCCCAAAGGAAAGGGAAAATATCGATAAAACCCAGGGGAAGAGAAATGGGTAAGGAAGTCGGTTATGCAAAGGGAAGGTATTAGCATCACTCACATATGTTGTACTTAACATTATCCATTTTGATTGTTCTTTGCACGATTTGTTATTACTATCTAAAGGTTACTTACGAATGGAGAAAAAAAGTTTAATAATTAGTGTGCTCGTGGAGGATTCGAACTCTCTTGCCCACGTATTCTTATAGTGCAATGAGAAAATAGGAGCTCCATAATTCATGGAACCAAGGATGGGAAATGAAAAAAGAAAGTGATAAAAGTGGTGTTTAAACCGAACAAGAGGTAAAATGTTTAGATTAATAGAAATGGTGTTTTAACCGAGAATCAGTGATTAACCAATGTTGGAGTTATAGGGTTTGTTAACCAAGAAGTGGTGATTAACCTAAAGAAAGAAAGTGAAAGGGTTTGTTAAGCAAAAACTGGTGATTAAGACAAAAGGAGAATGGTATTTTAACCGAGAATCGGTGATTAACCAAAAGAAATAATGGTATTGTAACCGAGAATCAGTGATTAACCATGGAAAGGGTAGGTTAACCAAGAAGTGGTGATTAACCCAAAGGAAGAAAGAAGATGGTCTTTTAACCGAGAATCGGTGATTAACCTAGGAAAGGGTATTTTAACCAAGAAATGGTGAATAATCCAAAGGAAGAAAGAAGATGGTCTTTTAACCGAGAATTAATGATTAACTAAGGAAAGGGTATGTTAACCAAGAAATGGCGATTAACCCAAAATGAGAATGGTATTTTAATCGAGAATCGGTGATTAACCAATGTAGAAAGAGGATGGTATTTTAACCGAGGATTAATGATTAACCAAGGAAATGGTATGTTAACCAAGAAGTAGTGATTAACCCAAAGGAAGAAAGAAAATGGTCTTTTAACCGAGAATTGATGATTAACCAAAAGAAAGAATGTGATATTTTAACCGAAGATCAATGATTAACCCAAAAAGAGTGTGTGAAGGTATAAAGTGAGTAGTGATTTGTTGATATTGATTGTCAAAGATTGTTGAAGTATGGGGAAGAAGACTTGACAATTATTCGATTTGAACTACATTAAAGCCTAAGAGTAGAGGTGAATACTTTGAACATCTGGGTCATTAGTCCCATATCCAAAGATATTTAGAATGAAGATAGGAATACTCCCTCTCATCCTTTATCTACTACTTAAGGATTTTGGCGTGCAATCCTCATCACAATTGGCAAGTGTTGAAGAAGATTTTTTTTGCGCTTGATTAGTGATCCAGTCTTGATGGCTAGAGTCTTCAAGGTCTTGATTATGCAATCTTGAGTTGACTTGAGGTCCAATGCAGTTCTAGTAAAAATGATTAGTCCTATCCAATGATCAAGAGGCTCACTTGATTGGATTGGGGGAATAAGACATAATAAGAAGTGATTAATTGATATTAGACTTTGATCAACTCATCAAGTAAGGCTAAGATCAAAGCATGAATCAAACACAAGAATTTTTAAGTCTAACAAACCTTAGGGAATCAAAGTGTTAACAAGCATATCAATTCTAAAAATTAATCTAAATTTAATATGGACATATGTATTATTTCTAAGGTGTTAAATGGAAATTAACCTAAAAACTAAGTGATTAATTCTAAACTAAAGTGCATTCTATTTTTCTATGTGTTTTTAACAAAGTGAAATTGTATTTTTATGAGTTAAAAATTTGTATTAAAATGTGTCTAAAAAATGTATTAAAAAATAAAAAATGATTAAAAAGCAAAACAAAAAACAAATTGTAGTGGGGTGTAACTGGTAATGTAAGGGTGCAATCATGAAATTGGCGCAGGGCCCAAACAGGTTGAGGCCTATGTTTACTTTGAATCTAGGGAGGGGTTGTGTTAAAGAAAAAGGGTGTATTGAGTAATCTGAATGGCCTGAAGCCCATAACTCGAGGCCAAGCCAGGTGCATATAGTGATTCAATGTGATTGAGGCCCAAAGCGCAAGACCAAGACAAAGGGGAAGGGGCTCATAATGGTTTATTCCATGTTTCCTTGCTCCAAACAATTCCCCTTCTAAGGCGATCCCGATTACTCCTCTGTCGCGCCAGAAATCGCCTATAGCGGCGGCGAAGCTTCCAATGACATCAACTTACCACGAAAATCATCGTTTCCACCTTCTCTCTTGTAATCCAAAGTTTCCTTTATCTGATTCCTCCCACAAAAATCAAATCAAAGAACAAATTGTATAAACCCTAACTATTCAAATCCAAATTAAATGCAGACGATACCTAATCTGAACCTCAAAGCTTAGGGCTATGGATCCTCCATGCTAATGCTATCATCTAGTAACAAGAAACAAGACAAAATAAGAGAGTTTGAAGGAGATGAACCAACCTTCGGAATGGTGAATTGCTTCAGACAAGGTTGAAAGACTTGAAGACGAAGGTGATAAGAAAACTAGGGGCACCTCAAATTAGGTAAGAACTCGAACTCCAAGTTCCACAATGTGATCTTTTCCTACTTATTCATTTGTTATTTTTATGTTATTGCTTGAGATTGATGAGAGTTGAGAGAGATGCAGAGATTGAGAGCGAGAGAGATGCAGAGGTTCATAGTGATGGTGATTTAATTCTCAATGATGAAATGATCGTGTGTGAGTTGATTGGTGATGATTGAATTTTAGTGTGTAACGATCGTGGATCCTTGAGAAATGAATGGTGCATAGGATTTAATTAGGGTGGAAAGTGTAACTGTATAGGGAAATTAGGGTAGCAGTTAGGGCAACTTAACATATGTTATATTTCTAAGTAGAAGTTTGTTGGTAGTTATAACACTGTTAATAATCTGTTAAAACTTTAATTAGGATTGAATTGGAGTGAGTGAGCCGAATTCAAAAGAGTGGAGCTAGTTGTTAGTTTTATGTTGAATTAGCTAGTTACAATTATATAGAAACTTGTTATAAGTTAGTTGTGTTACTTGTTACTATGCTTGCAGTTTCAGTTAGCACGCAATTATAGGTTAGCATAGCTTGTTAATGGAATTTTTTGAGCAATGGGGGTGGCGGTTGTTAGCATATGAAATTGGTTTGAAATGAAAAATTTGTTTGTTGAATGATTGTGCAAGTATTTCAGTTAATTAAACCGAGAATGAGTTACAGTTGACAGATTTCTTGTTAAAGCTGCTTGTTGACAGATTTCTAATAGAATCAAAAAACAATGAAAGAAAGTTAGTGAGTGTTGATGTAAAGAAAAATGGAAAACAATGGGTCTGATAAACAATTGTTTGTTAAATTATGGACTGTTAGAAGTTAATGATTAAAGTGAGAAGCAGTTAATGAATCCATCAGAGACTGTTTGTGAAATATTCTAAACTGTTTACAGAATCAATTCGTTAGTTAGCTTGAAATCGAATAGAGAATTAGTTAATTTGAAATTGATTAGTAAATTTGAATTATAAGGCTAGTTGTGTTAGTTGTAGTTTGGACTAAAATTATGATTACATTACTTGGATGAATGAATCTGTTAGCTTGAATTTGAATTCATTGCCATGGATGTTTGAGTTGAACTGTTAGTTGGTTTTAACAGGCTGTTAGTGAATCATAAAATTATTTGAAATGGAAACATTAGACTGTTGTTGGAAATTGTTATAGTAGTTAGTGGTTATTTAGAACAAAAATGTTAGTGAGTTAGAATTTGGATGGAATGTTGAATGAACCAAAAATGGGAATGAATTCAACTTATCAAATTTGTTTGGCTCGAGGTAGTTGACGAAGTAAGTTGTACATTAACTAGATGTTGCAAAATGTTAGTCATTGGGGATACCTGGTTGAAATGGAATGCTTGCATTAATATGGAATTATTTGAATGTTAAATGTGTATCTTATTAAATTTTGGCTTTGTTTGGATGCATGTAGCTATATGGCACCTTGAATATAAAGATGTTTGGCATATCATGGTGTACCAAAATAGTGGTTTGGAAAGCAATCAAGCCTCATGAAGAAAAAGTTAGGACTAGGACTTAGAAATAGGAGTTGACCTTGGTCAATTGTTTGACCAAAGTCAACAACAGGTCAAAATGTGTTATTTTGGTGTATAATTTTGTAATTGGATGTTTATTTTTGTGATGGAGAAGCTCTAGAAATGAGATGAATATGTAAACATATTCTTCAAGAAACCTTGAATGCTTGGATTTTATGTTCTTTTGATCTCTTGAATGAATGTCACGCCATAAAACAAACAACAATCAATGGTGATTGCTAAGTAAGACTTCAAAGGAAAATGACCCCTAAAGAGAAGTCAATTGTCAAAGGTTGAGTCTTATTGACTAGAATCGAAACTTTAAAAGTGAATCCCCAAATCTCAATACCATGATGTAAAAAATATGATCAGACAACCAAAATAGGATTAGGGTTTCCCTAAGAATTTAATCAAAGAAGCAAGATAAAACACCAATTTGTTGCATCCACAATCAAAATATCCGGATGAACCCCATGCCTACAAATTTGTTTAATGTCTTATTTCTTAAATGAGAAACCATTGAATCAAATGACGGAACTTGAAGCATGCACTTGTGAATTAATTGACCTAAATTATCTGGCATGAATATGCAGATGATTGTATCTAGATGAATGGTTAATAAGATAACTATGTATGCAGAGGAATGCAACAATAAGCCAGATAAAAATAAAAATATGGGAAAAAATTTGGGGTATGACAGTTGCCCCTATTTAATCATCTTGGACATGAACTTAGAAATGGCGACATCTTTTCAGGAATTCAAGGTAGAAGAGGATTAAATACAAGAATATCCAAAAAAAAGTCTCGTTAAGAATGGATGTAATATGAGGTAAGTGTATTGGGGATTTGTTTATTAGGGATATGGAATAACAGACAAACTTTTTATAGGTTTATTTGTTGGGGATTGACTTAAATATTCTATTGGGGGAATATATCAGTCGCAAGAGAAACATTTGATATGCATGATATATGCAATGTATGATTGATCTTTCATGATGCATGAAGTTATGTATGTTATGCAGTAATATGGGATATGGTATCTACAAGGGTGAGACTCTTCTAGTGTAGACTGCACCGAAAAATTTGTACCTTGAAGAGAGATAGGTGTGAGTGTTTATGATGATGATTTTTGTTTTTCCTCCACTGATGAGCTTTAGCAAGTATTGGTGATTGATATATTCCTGCGGGGTTCCACAAAAGTAATGAGTGATCGTGTACTTGAACAAGGAAAGCATATGGAGTCTAGGTCTTGAAAATGATTCTTCATACGGGAACTGGACTTTGGAATGATTTGTCAAACGAGAACTAGGCTTTGGAATGATTTTCTAGACGAGAACTGGGCTTTAAAATGTTTTTCCAGATGAGAACTGGACTTTGAAAAGATAATCCAGACGAGAACTGACTACCAAACGGGAATTATGTTTTGAAAAGATAAGCCAGGCGGGAATTGACTACCATACGAGAATTAGATTTTGAAAAGATAAGTTAGATGGGAACTGGCTACCAGATATGAACTGGATTTTGAAAAGATAAGCCATACGGGATCTGACTACCAGACAGGAACTGGATTTTGAGAAGATAAGCCATATGGGAACTGGATTTTGAAAAGATAATCCAGACGGGAATTGGATTTTGAAAAGATAAGTCGAACGAGAACTGGCTACCAGGCGAGAACTAGATTTTGAAAAAATAAGCCAGAAGGGAACTAGCTATCAGACGAGAACTAGATTTTGAAAAGATAAGCCAAATGGGAAATGATTGTCAGACGAAAACTGGATTTTGAAAAAGTTTGCCAGACGGGAACTGGAATTTAAAAGAGTTTTCCAGACAAGAACTTGACTTCAAAAGAGTTTTCCAGATGGTTACTAGTCTTTGAAATAGTTTTCCAGACGAGAACTGGGCTTCGAAATTGTGTCAACCGAACTTGGACTTCGTAGGAAACATGATAGGAATATCAGCTAGGAATTTGTGTGGGTAATATTCTCTTCGGATATACATTATTGTTGGGTCCTTCGTGCAGGGTACCAAATATGTCTTGTGCTTTGTATGCATGTGTAAATTTTTATGGCGTAATGCTTCATCTTGATGGATATGATATGTGTTTTTAAGGATGCAATACTATGTAATGATGATTACTACATGCAGAATGCAAGTATAGTTGAGCTTTGTGGGATGCCAAGAAAGTTAGGCTTTGAGAGATGCCGAGCAAAATTAGGCTTTGAGAAGATGCCAAGCAAGTTGGGCTTTGGAGATGTGCCAAGCAAGTTGGGCTTTTAGGAAGGCCAAGCAAAATTGGGCTTTAGGGGATGCCAATACGATTGGGCTTTGAAGGTGCCAAGTAGGTTAGGCTTTAGGGATGCCAATTGAAGTTGGGCTTTAGCTTTTCTTATTGGTTTTACAAAGCTTTATGTTATGCTAGAGGAATGATATGCATGAGTGAATCGTCATGATTGATGCATGGGAATGATCTATGTAGTGTTTTACCAAATGATCATATGGCGGTAGATGGAAGGTTTAAGGCTTAGATAAGGGTTATGAATACATGATTCTCCGACATCTACTTTGGGATCAACAACTATTGATACACCTTTGTGCTTGATTTGAAATAGGGAGAGAACTTGTACCTTCATAACCTATCGCTGCCCCAGTCTGTTGGGAACCTGCATGAAATTCCCCAGTCACAAGTCATGAAGTAGTCTTGTCATCGGAATATCTCGATCTAACTTGCCCAAGTGTCTTGAAATTGTATGCACCTGATTAACCATCTCTTCGAGTGGTTAACTTCTTGTGATCTTGAGGTGGCCTGGCTCAGTACGAGCCTTGAAGTATTTTTTCCCCTGGCTGGCTGATCTTGGAGAGATTTGTCGAATCTCTATGTGATTGCCACAAATTGACTGAATCTTGAAACGACTTTCCCTTCTTCTCAGCGGAGTCTTCAGGCGTTTTGCCCCTCAGTGTGATCCAGCTTCTCATTGTGAAAACTTTCTTGACGTGAAGTGCTTATTCATGAATAAAAGTGTTTGTTTTTTAAAGTAATAATTTTAATGCTATGCTTATGTCAGTTTCAAAATCCAAGTCCGTTCACAGAGATGATGACATATAGTCAATGAATCACTAGTTAGAATTCCATATTGATACCAACACAAATGATAAGCAAAACTTTAGGAATAAGTTTTAACATGGTTTTCCTGTAGTATGCTTTCATAATAAGCACTGGTTCAATTAGGTCTTTTGAGGGTTGTAACGTGGCCTAGTTCACGGTTTTAGAAAGAAAGGATTTATGACTCAAAATTTATTTTAACCCACCCATTCTCCTTGATGTTCTCCAGTCTTAAGTTCATCTAGTTCAACATAAGTATTCATTTTCCAAAAGGATTTTGAATGATATAAGTGATGGTAATAGAACCAACGAGGTTTTCGGAGTAGCAGTCACCCAAATTTTGTTTTGTTTGTAACCACACGAATTTGTTCTTGCTGGGGATTTCTTCTTTTGATTCTTTTTTTTTTGTTCTTTTTGTTTTCAATTTCCCTAATTTTTTCATGGACTGATTTTTTGAGTTTGCAGTCCACAGGGATGCCCTAATTTTGCCTAAGTCGCTTGTTTTTGAGTTATGGACTTAGCGGACTTTTATTTTGATTTTTTTTCTCATTTTGCCAGAACAAATTGTGTGACATTTGTTCGCTTGGTTTGTTGAAAGGGTTGTGACTGCCTTATTCCTTTTGTTGGTAAGGGACAACCAATGTGGATTTGTGATTCTCGGCCTCTTGGGAGGGATAAGATGTCATTGTTCCTTAGATGGGATACTCCTTTTTGAAATTTGAACGCACAATAAAAATAAATGAAGACTACTCTGACCCTGGTTAAGATTAAGGGTTTTTTTGTATAGAAAAGAAACTGCTACTACTAGGCCCAAAGGGGTTGACTAGGGATTATCTTCCTTATACCTCAGGTGTTTAGGGATTTGAAACAATGTCTTACATCGTCAGCAAGGTTTTATTCAAAAGCATACAATCATTAGGTTTGTGTATTTTGACTTCATCATTCTCCTTTTTGATATTTGCTTAAACAAGAGTTTGATACCGATTAATAAAATATGAGTGAACACGAAATGGATTGATTCAAAACATGCATATTCATTTCATTATTATTATCATTTGAAAACAAACGAGTTTTACAAGTGAATACTACTTAACAAACAACAAAGATTACAAATGAAAATGATGGAATGGCATAATGATTGCTAGCATGATTAGCCTTTGTATCCACCCACAGGTTGGGGGTCATTGTGCTTGTATAGGTTGATGTGATAGTCTCTAAGGAGGTTCCCCTTTAGACTCTTCCAACAGATTCAACCTCTTCATATATACCCTCGCTTTCAGTTGCACCAGTTATGGCATTGCATATGTGCCCGCATATGGAGGCATGGGATTGTTCAGTATGTTTGGGTCGTTTGGCATGAACGTGATAGCCTTTGAGTCAATCAGGTCTTGTACCTTGTGCTTAAAGGCTCTGCAATTCTCAATTGTATGCCCGGGTTCCCCTGAGTGAAACTCACATCTAGCATTTGCGTCATAGCCTGGAGGAATAGGTGTTGGAGGAGGTCTTAGTTCCCTTAATTAAACCAATGAGAAATTGATCAATTGAGGGAGTAGCTGACCATAAGTCATAGGAGTTGAATCTATCCCTCTTTTTGGTTTCCTCTATCTATGTTGTTTATGCCCTTGATTTATGTTATATTGTGCAATTCGTTGACTTTGCAGAATCTGAGTCTGAGGAGGCTGTTGATATTAAGTTGCAGCAACATATGGGAATGGGTAGTATGGCATGTTGGTGTAAGCCCTAGAGGCCAATACTTTTGGTACTTGTATCGAATTATTTATTAATAATAAAAGGCATTTTCTTTATTATGGTTGATTAATAAAGTCCCTGGAATAGATAGTCTGTTTAATGTATTAAGTGTGACTTAATCATGAGAACACATTAAACATAAGGACACTATTCTTAAAGTATCCGTAGTCGAGCTTTAATGTGAAGTGGGATAACATTAAAGCATTAAGACTATTATGTTTGTAGATTGATGATCACATCTCATGGATCATGGATAAAGAGTTATCAAGTCTTAAACATAGGTATGAATATTAGGAGTAATATTTATACCGGATTGACCCGCTATGAGAATACTATATAGAAAGTTATGCAAAGTGTCATAAGTTATTCTCATGGTGATAATAGTGTATACCACTCTTCGACCTGAAACCACTATGGATCCTAGATGTAGAGTCGAGTGCTTTATTGCTGATCCAACGTTGTCCGTAACTGGATAACCATAAAGACAGTTGATGGGTACTCCACGAAGCATGCTGAGGAACATGAGTGTCCTAGATGGAATTTGCCAATCCTGCTTAACAGGATAAATGTCTATGGGCCCAATATTGAACTGGACAAGGGTGACATGGTCTATACCTTGTGTTCAATATAGACATAAGGGCAAAGGGGTAATTATACACATAATTATTATCACAGGAGGTTTTGTCAGATCACATGACATTTTCGTGACTTGGGTAGCAGTGATGTGTTGCTAGATACCGCTCACTGTTTATTATGTTAAATGTGTGATTTAATATAATTGCCAACGTCGCGAAAACCTATAGGGTCACACACAAAGGACGGATTGATGAGAGATAGAATAATTAAGGAACATCGTAAGGTACGGTGCACTTAAGTGGAAACGAAATATGGTAAGGTACCAAATACTTAAGTGATTTTGGCATATTATGAGATATGAGCAAAATACACTTAAGTGGGCTTTTTGGCTTGAAGCCCACACAAGTGGTTCTATAAATAGAACCCCTTGGGTAGAAGCATTCACACTCCACTCAGACAGAAATTCAAGTAGAGACTTGGAATTTTGTTTCCCTCTTTCTCTCACTCAAAGCCTTCATTCATAACAGCTAGCACTGCGATTGAAGGAATCCGTTCGTGTGGACTGAGTAGAGACGTCATCGTTCAACGTTCATGATCGCCCCGTGGATCTGTATCAAAGGTTTTGATCATTATCAGAGATCTGCACCAAAGGTTTGAATCGCCACAAGAGGTAACGATTCTATCATTGATCATGCCCATTCGTAAGGATCACTAAATGGAGAAATTTTTAAATTCCGCTGCGCCTTGGATGGCAATTCTCCTACAGTGGTATCAGAGCCACTTACGAAACCATGAATCGGATATCTGTTTTTGTTCTGTAATAATATGATTAAAACAGAATGAATCATAAATTAAATTGAGATCGATCAAGTTACATATATGTGATATATATAACCCTGATGCAAAATACATTATATATGATATAATGTTCTTGTTTCGTTCATTCAAAAACCTCGATGATTGTTTTCCTTTGAGCGATCAATGGTCGTTTGCTTCTTGATCCGACATTAGTATGGTGAAGCAATGACGTGTTGATCAATCATACTGAATTAACAATCGAGACGTGTTTGACGGTCTGAAATTGGTGCATTAGGGTTAGTAACGACACAAAGGTTGTGTTGTCAGAGAGTTATGCGATTGGGGTTTGAACGCACAAGAGTTGTGCTTCCTAAACACTTTTTGGAACAGTGTTAACCGGTTAACGCGTATGGTTAACCGGTTAACGGAATGCGAAATAAAATTTTTGAGTTTTCAAACAGTGTTAACCGGTTAACGCTTTTGGTTAACCGGTTAACGCAAGACGAAATTCAGTTTTCTGAGTTTTTCAAACAGTGTTAACCGGTTAACGCATATGGTTAACCGGTTAACGCAAGGCAGAAAAGAATTTTCTAAAAGTTTTCAAACAGTGTTAACCAGTTAACGCATATGGTTAACCGGTTAACGCAAGGAAAAATTCACCCGTTCGGCTAGAAAAAGTGTTTTGAAGTATCAAGTGTTGATACGAAAAACGACGTCAATTTTAAATGAATTGTTCATTAAAATTTTCGAGCAGGGGCGCTGCCCGGGCAGCGGACCCCCGGCTAACTCTGCGTAGTGTGATCGGTCGTCGAAATTTAATTTGATTTTATTAATTAAAGGAATTAATAATAATAATAAAGTGTTTATTATTGCCTTGTGGTGATCGGTTATCGCCTTAGTTTTCCTTTGTTTGATTTTGGGTTTTAAAATACGACCTGCGTGTCGTGCCTCTCTCTTAATCTCCAAAATGTAACTTCTTTTCTCATCTCACTCCCTCGTATGTAAAACGAGTTTCTTTCATGTAATGTAATGATATGAAGAAAGCAAAGAAGTCAGTGCCAAAGGAAGACAACCTTGAAGATCTTGCTTGGAGAAGCTTAGATCGTTGTAGGTTAGCTTAGGTTCTCTCATTGGCTTGGGAGAACAATTGCGCTAGGGGCCATAACTGTTTCATTTTGTTTGTATGTATGTTGATGCATGTGAGAGACGGTTTATATGATAAACAAGCCGGTGAGATCAGAAAATTGCAATTCCCTCAAAATTAAATATTAAGTTTATGCTTTCCAAGTTTTAACACTCATCAAGACTAGTAATGGATAATGTAGGTTTCGCCTACGCGAGGTGCATGATCTATATATTAGTAAGGTGCGATGGGATAATTGTAATATCCAACTGTTAAAACAATGGGTCAAACTTAACTAAACAAATTATAATAAGATTATATATATGTTTAGAAGCAAGAGTTGGGAATAATCCATATGATGGATTAGAATAAGGAGTTATTCACCCAACTGAAATTTTCGAGAGTTGTATGAGATACAATTGGAAGGAGTTCCTACCTAAAATAACCTAGTTTTGTGTAATCCGCCTACGCGGACTTAGAACGAAGTGAAATATGGATCTCGACCCACTAGAAAATCTTCCAACGGGATTTTCCGAATCAGGTGATGAGGGTCATTTGTTTTGAGTAAAATAGTGGGAGCATGTTTAATTAAAGGCCTAATTAAATATGTCAATGATACTTATATTTTCATTAATCCTTGTGTAGATTACCATGACAACAAACACCTCTAACAACATATTGCGATCAAACCTTGACAAAGAAAAATTGTCTGGGACAAATTTTCTGGATTGGTACCGAGACATGAGGATTGTCCTCAAACATGATAAAGGGAAAGACAAGGAAGTTGCCAAACCCAAACCCACTAGTGCTGCTTTGAAGCCTAGTGGAAGCATAGAAAAGGAAGGCACCTGCTTCCATTGCGGTAAGATCGCACACTGGAAGAGGAACTGCCCAAAGTACCTGGAAGATAGGAAGAATGGAGTAGAGACTCCAACTTCAGGTATTTTTGTTATTGAAATTAATTTATCTACTTCTGCATCATGGGTATTAGATACTGGATGCGGTTCTCACATTTGTACAAATGTGCAAGAACTAAAAAGGAGTAGAAAATTGGCAAAAGGTGAAGTCGACCTACGAGTTGGTAATGGAGCAAAGGTTGCTGCCTTAGCCGTAGGAACTTATGAATTGACTTTACCTAGTGGTTTAATAATTCAGTTAGAGAACTGTTATTATGTACCAGCAATTAGCAGGAATATTATTTCCGTTTCTTGTTTGGACAAGTTCGGTTTTTCATTCATAATAAAGAACAATTGTTGTTCAATTTATTTGAATGATATATTCTATGCAACTGCACAAATGAACAATGGACTATATGTCATTGATCTTGAAATGCCTATTTATAACATTAATACTAAAAGGATGAAACCTAATGAGTTGAATCCAACTTACCTTTGGCATTGTCGATTAGGCCACATAAATGAGAAACGCATTTCCAAACTCCATAAAGATGGACTGTTGGACTCTTTTGATTATGAATCATATGAGACATGCAGATATTGTTTAATTGGAAAGATGACAAAGTCTCCATTCACAGGAAAAGGTGAAAGAGCTAATGATCTTTTGGTCCTCATACATACTGATGTATGTGGTCCACTGAACATATCAGCCAGAGGAGGTTTTCAATACTTCATCACATTCACTGATGATTTCAGTAGATATGGTTATGTGTATTTAATGAAACACAAATCAGAGTCCTTTGAAAAGTTCAAAGAATTCAAGAATGAAGTACAAAACCAACTAGGTAAGAATATTAAAGCTCTTCGATCAGATCGAGGTGGTGAATATTTAAGCCTAGAGTTTGATGACCATCTGAAAGAGTGTGGGATCATATCCCAACTCACTCCTCCTGGAACACCCCAATGGAATGGTGTGTCTGAGAGAAGAAATCGAACCCTGTTGGACATGGTCCGATCCATGATGAGTCAAGCCGATCTTCCAAACTCCTTTTGGGGACATGCGTTGTTGACCGCAGCTTACACACTTAACCGTGTTCCATCCAAAAAGGTTGATAAGACACCATATGAGATATGGAGTGGTAAGAGACCACATATGTCTTACATGAAGATTTGGGGTTGCGAAGTTTATGTGAAACGACAAATTTTAACTAAGCTTGAGCCCAAATCTGACCAATGCTTATTTGTGGGATATCCTAAAGAAACAAGAGGGTATTACTTCTACAATCCTTCTGAGGGCAAAGTGTTTGTCGCTCGAACTGGAGTTTTCCTAGAAAAGGATTTTATTTCCAAAGGAACCAGTGGGAGGAAAGTAGAGCTTGAAGAAATTCAAGAATCACAAAGCATCGATACACCTATGGAGGAATTAGAGCAGGAAACACAAATGGTTGTGGAAGAGCAACCTGCTCAAGTAGAACAAGACCAGCGTAGGTCAGGCAGGATACGTCACCTACCTGAGAGATATGGATATCTCATAACAGATCAAGGTGATGTATTACTCATGGATCAAGATGAGCCTGTGACCTATCAAGAGGCCATAACTGGTCCCGAGTCTGAGAAGTGGCTAGAGGCCATGAAATCCGAAATAGATTCCATGTACACAAACCAAGTTTGGAACTTGGTAGAGCCTCCTGTAGGAGTTAATCCTATAGGATGCAAGTGGGTCTTCAAAAAGAAGACTGACATGGATGGTAAGGTACATACCTATAAGGCAAGACTGGTTGCAAAAGGATATAAACAAATTCATGGTGTTGACTATGATGAAACCTTTTCACCAGTTGCAATGCTTAAATTTGTTCGGATTTTACTTGCTATCGCTGCATATCATGATTATGAAATATGGCAGATGGATGTCAAAACTGCTTTCCTTAATGGGAATCTTCTTGAGGATGTGTACATGACACAGCCTGAAGGATTTGACATACCAGAAGAAGCCCATAAGATATGTAAGCTACAAAGATCAATCTATGGATTGAAGCAAGCTTCCAGAAGCTGGAATCTTCGTTTTGATGAAACGGTAAAACAATATGGATTCATCAAGAACGAAGATGAGCCTTGTGTCTACAAGAAGGTTAGTGGGAGCATGATCGTGTTCCTGGTATTATATGTAGATGACATATTACTCATTGGAAACGATGTCCCTACCCTGCAACAAGTAAAGACTTGGTTGGGGAAATGCTTTTCTATGAAGGACCTAGGTGAAGCAGCCTATATATTAGGAATCAGAATCTATAGAGATAGATCAGAAAAACTTCTTGGCCTAAGTCAGAGTACATACATAGACAAAGTGCTGAGACGCTTTAATATGCATGATTCCAAGAAAGGATTCATACCTATGCAACATGGCATGTGTCTATCAAAAACACAATCCCCTTCAACTAAGGAAGAAAGGGAACACATGAATAAGATTCCATATGCATCTGCAATAGGATCTATCATGTATGCCATGTTATGTACTCGGCCAGATGTCTCGTATGCTTTAAGTGCAACGAGTAGGTACCAATCTGATCCTGGTGATGCCCATTGGGTAGCTGTTAAGAATATCCTTAAGTACTTGAGAAGGACTAAGGAATCATTCTTGATATATGGAGGTCAGGAAGAGTTGGCTGTAATTGGTTACACTGATGCTAGCTTCCAGACAGATAAGGATGACTTTAGATCGCAATCTGGTTATGTGTTTTGCTTGAACGGTGGCGCTGTGAGCTGGAAAAGTTCGAAGCAAGATACAGTTGCTGACTCTACAACCGAGGCCGAGTATATTGCTTCCTCAAGTGCAGCAAAGGAAGCTGTTTGGATCAGGAAGTTCATTAGTGAACTTGGCATAGTCCCTAGCGTTGTGGATCACATTGGTCTCTACTGTGATAACAATGGTGCTATCGCACAAGCTAAGGAGCCTAGATCTCACCAACGATCCAAACACATACTTAGGCGTTATCATCTCATTCGAGAGATAATAGATAGAGGAGATGTGAAAATATGTAAAGTACCTACACTAGACAATATAGCTGACCCACTGACAAAGCCTCTTGCGCAGCAGAAGCATGATGGCCATACTAGATCAATGGGTATACGGGGTATGCCTGATTGGCTCTAGTGCTAGTGGGAGATTGTTGGTGTAAGCCCTAGAGGCCAATACTTTTGGTACTTGTATCGAATTATTTATTAATAATAAAAGGCATTTTCTTTATTATGGTTGATTAATAAAGTCCCTGGAATAGATAGTCTGTTTAATGTATTAAGTGTGACTTAATCATGAGAACACATTAAACATAAGGACACTATTCTTAAAGTATCCGTAGTCGAGCTTTAATGTGAAGTGGGATAACATTAAAGCATTAAGACTATTATGTTTGTAGATTGATGATCACATCTCATGGATCATGGATAAAGAGTTATCAAGTCTTAAACATAGGTATGAATATTAGGAGTAATATTTATACCGGATTGACCCGCTATGAGAATACTATATAGAAAGTTATGCAAAGTGTCATAAGTTATTCTCATGGTGATAATAGTGTATACCACTCTTCGACCTGAAACCACTATGGATCCTAGATGTAGAGTCGAGTGCTTTATTGCTGATCCAACGTTGTCCGTAACTGGATAACCATAAAGACAGTTGATGGGTACTCCACGAAGCATGCTGAGGGACATGAGTGTCCTAGATGGAATTTGCCAATCCTGCTTAACAGGATAAATGTCTATGGCCCAATATTGAACTGGACAAGGGTGACATGGTCTATACCTTGTGTTCAATATAGACATAAGGGCAAAGGGGTAATTATACACATAATTATTATCACAGGAGGTTTTGTCAGATCACATGACATTTTCGTGACTTGGGTAGCAGTGATGTGTTGCTAGATACCGCTCACTGTTTATTATGTTAAATGTGTGATTTAATATAATTGCCAACGTCGCGAAAACCTATAGGGTCACACACAAAGGACGGATTGATGAGAGATAGAATAATTAAGGAACATCGTAAGGTACGGTGCACTTAAGTGGAAACGAAATATGGTAAGGTACCAAATACTTAAGTGATTTTGGCATATTATGAGATATGAGCAAAATACACTTAAGTGGGCTTTTTGGCTTGAAGCCCACACAAGTGGTTCTATAAATAGAACCCCTTGGGTAGAAGCATTCACACTCCACTCAGACAGAAATTCAAGTAGAGACTTGGAATTTTGTTTCCCTCTTTCTCTCACTCAAATCCTTCATTCATAACAGCTAGCACTGCGATTGAAGGAATCCGTTCGTGTGGACTGAGTAGAGACGTTGTCATCGTTCAACGTTCGTGATCGCCCCGTGGATCTGTATCAAAGGTTTTGATCATTATCAGAGATCTGCACCAAAGGTTTGAATCGCCACAAGAGGTAACGATTCTATCACTGATCATGCCCATTCGTAAGGATCACTAAATGGAGAAATTTTTAAATTCCGCTGCGCCTTGGATGGCAATTCTCCTACATGGCATAGGATCCAGAGGTTCTTGGAACCGATGATGAATCTAAGGAGTAGCATATTATGAGAATATTTGAGTAGGATACATCAAGCTAGGATTAACCATCTGTGTGCCTGGATTAACAATTTGACCATGTTGGACCTCATACGGAGCATAGGTTTCCCCAGGATAAGCACGTGGATGTACAACATCAGGAGATGCCCTGGGATAGGCAAAAGGAATTCCTGAGATAGAAGAATGAAAGCCATGATACAGGTATTGCACGGAAGGTTGAGCCAACGAAGCAGGAATTTGCACATGAAGAGAAGGACCCCAATATTCATGTCCAGTTTTAGCAGTTGCTTCAGTAACCACAAATGTAGAATTCTGACGAGGCTTCTCCATAAAGCATAACAACCTCTAATCAAGGAGCTCTTGAAATTTGGCTTTGAAGGCGATGCAGAATTCCGTGGAGTGCCCTATGTATCCTGCATGATTGCCACTTGTGGCATTAGGATCATGCCTAGGGCAATAGGGAAACCTGGCATGCTCGATCTCTTTGGGCATAATTGCCTCAACATGAATCAGAATAGACAGTAGATGCGTATAAGAAAATGGAATTGGATCAAAACGAGGATGTCTCCTTTCTTGATCGTTGTTCCCTTTGCTGATTTGCTTCTACTTCTATTTCTGATTTCCTTGAGTGGGATTCTGATGCGGTTAGAGATACTACTCTTCGGGATAAACTGGCAAAATGTCTGCGGTTGCATTCTGAATTTTACACGTTTTTAGTTTGTTCTTAGTTCGTTCACCCATCACAACTTGATCTGAGAAGTCAATTTCCATAATGTCCCAAAGAAGTTCCAAAATCATGTCGACCTTTCCTCGGGCTTGATCCAAGCTTTCCTTGCATATTGTACTCTTATGCTCAACGTGTTCCATGATTCTTTGGCGATCGGCGTCGGGGAATCGTCGTCTTCTGGATGAGGAAGGGTGAGGGTGAGCTTTTTCTTGCTTGTATGCATGCAATATGGATGCATGAATGTATTCATATGTTGTTTATGGAATGCAAATAGATATGCAACATCCATTGATTCAAAGATTCGATGGTGCAACAATTTAGGTTCAAAAGTTCGGTATATACACGACAATGTAATAATTGTATGCAATAATATAGGTTAAAGGTTCAACCCATTATGGATAGTCTGTATATACTTCATGATGAAGGTTCAAAGGTTCGACACGTTTTTGATTTTCAAGGAATGTATAATATATGGTTTCCTGCACAAAATTGAAGGAGAATTGCGGTCCAAAACGCAGCGGAAATTAAAATTTCTCCTTTAGAGATCCTTACGAATGGTCATGATCAGTGATAGAATATTTACCTCTTGTGATGATCGAAACCTTTGGTGCAGATCTCTTGTGACGATCAAAACCTTTGATGCAGATCCACGAAGCGATCACGAACGTTGAACGATGACAACGTCTCTACTCAGTCCACACGAACGGGTTCCTTCAATCTCAGTGCTAGCTGGTACGAATGAAGGCTTTGAGTGAGAGAGAGAGAGTGAGAGAAAACGAAAATAATGCAACCGCAACTTATGCTTCTACACAAGGGTTCTATTTATAGAACCACTTGTGTGGGCTTCAAGCTAAAAAGTCCACTTAAGTGTATTTTGGCCCATATCTTATAATAGGCCCAAAACCACTTAAGCCCATGGTACCTTACCATATTTCGTATTCTACTCAAGTACACCGTACCTTACGATGTTCTATAATTCACTTAAGGGCACCGTACCTTACGGTATTCCTTAGTTACTCTATCTCTCATCAATCCGTCCTTTGTGTGTGACCCTGTAGGTTTTCGTGACGTTGGCAATTATATTAAATTACGCATTTAACATAATAAACAGTGAGCGGTATCTAGCAACACATCACTGCTACCAAAGACACGAAAATGTCATGTGATCTGACAAAACCATCTGTGATAATAATTATGTGTGTAATTACCCTTTTGCCCTTATGTCTATATTGAACACAAGGCATAGACCGTGTCATCCTTGTTCAGTTCAATATTGGGCCCATAGACATTTATCCTGTTACGCAGGATGGGCAAATTCCATCTAGGACACTCATGTCCCTCATCATGCTTTGTGGAGTACCCATCAACTGTCTTTATGGTTATCCAGTTACGGACAACGTTGGATCAGCAATAAAGCACTCGACTCTACATCTAGGGTCCATAGTGGTTTCAGGTCGAATAGTGGAATACACTATTATCACCATGAGAATAACTTATGACACCTTGCATAACTTTCTATATAGTATTCTCATAGCGGGTCAATCCGGTATAAATATTACTCCTAATATTCATACCTATGTTTAAGACTTGATAACTCCTTATCCATGATCCATGAGATGTGATCATCAGTCTATATACATAATAGTCTTAATGCTTTAATGTCATCCCACTTCACAATAAAGCTCGACTACGGATACTTTAAGAATAGTGTCCTTATGTTTAATGTGATCTCATGATTAAGTCATACTTGATACATTAAACAGACTAGCTATTCTAGGGACTTTATTAAACAAACGTAATAAAGAAAAAGCCTTTTATTATTAATAAATAATTCGATACAAGTACCAAAAGTATTGGCCTCTAGGGCTTACACCAACAAAAATCACATATCCCCCTCACAAGTAGGTTTTAGTCTTTAAAAGGTAGTCCCTAGAAGGTCTCCCGGAGTCGTGGATCCAGATGAAAATACCTTATCATAGAAAATTCTTGTAGGACAAAGGTACTTCTAAGTGAATCTAGTCTGGGTGTGGATCTCGTGCCAACCCAACGCGCAAAATGCAGGTCAACATGACTATTAATGATTTTATCCTATGTATATACTCAATCTCATGTATAGAGCTTCTCTCAAATGTAACATCATCCCAACCCACAACAGAGAGTATAACATATATCTAGAACATGAATATATAAAGCAGTAAAGAATGGAGAATTTTTTTAATAATTAGTGTGCTCACTGAGGATTCAAACCCTTATGCCTACGTATTCTCATAATGCAATGAGAAAATCAGAGCTCCGTAGATCGTGGAACCAAGGATGGGAAATGAAAAAAGAAAGTGATAAAAGTGGTGTTTAGACCGAACAAGAGGGAAAATGTTTAGATTAATAGAAATGGTGTTTTAACCGTGAATTGGTGATTAACCAATGCAGGAATTGTAGGGTTTGTTAATCAAGAAATGGTGATTAACCCAAAGGAAGAAAGTGTAAGGGTTTGTTAACCAAGAAGTGGTGATTAACCCAAAAGGAGAATGGTATTCTAAACGAGAATCGATGATTAACCAAAAGAAATAATGGTATTTTAACCGTGAATTAGTGATTAACCAAGGAAAGAGTATTTTAACCAAGAAGTGATGATTAACCCAAAGGCAGAATGAGGATGGTATTTTAACCAAGAATTGGTGATTAACCAAGGAAGGGGTATGTTAACCAAGAAGTGTCGATTAACCCACATGAAGAAAGGTGATGGTCTTTTAACTGAGAATAGGTGGTTAACCTAAAGAAATAATATGGTGTTTTAACGAAGATCGGTGATTAACCAAAAGAAAGGGTATGTTAACCAAGAAGTGGTGATTAACCCAAAAAGAGTGTGTGGAGGTTCAAAGTGAGAAGTGTATTATTGATATTGATTGTCAAAGATTGTTGAAGTGTGAGGAAGAAGACTTAACAATTATTTGATTTGAATTACACTAAAGTCTATGAGTAGAGGTGGATAATTTGAACAACTGAGGCATTCGTCCCGTATCTAAATATATTCATAATGAAGATATGAATGCTCTATCTCATCACTTCTCTACTACTTAAAGCTCGTGGCGTGCAATCCTCATCACAATTGGTAAGTGTTGAAGAATATTCTTTTTGTTGTGCTTGATCAATGATCCAGTCTTGATGGCTACAGCCTTCAAGGTCTTGATTGTGCAATCCTCATCACAATTGGATTGGGGGAATCAGACATAATGTGAAGTGGTTAATTGATCAAATTAGACTTTGACCAACTCATCAATTAGGGCTAAGATCGCATGAATCAAACACAAGGATTTTTAAGTCTAACAAACCTAACGGAATCAAAGTGTTAACAATCATAGCAATTCTAAAAATTAATCTAAGTTTAATATGGACATGTGCATTATTTCTAAGGTGCTAAATAAAAATTAATCTAAAAACTCAGTGATTAATTCTAAACTAAAGTGCATTCTATTTTGCAAATGTTTTTAACAAAGTCAAATTCTATTTTTATGAGTTAAAAATGTGTATTAAAATGTGTCTAAAAAATGTAAAAAAAATAATAAAAGATGATTAAAAAGCAAAAGAAAAAACAAATTGCAATGGGGTGTAACTGGTAATGTAAGGGTGCAATCATGAAATTGGCACATGGTCCAAATAGGTTGAGGCCCGTGGTTTCTTTGAATCCAGAGAGGGTCGTGTCAAAGAAAAAGGTTGTATTGAGTAATCTGATGGGCCTGAAGCCCAAATCTCAAGGCAAAGCCAAAAAGGGGTGTGAATGTTGAAATTGAGGGTGCAAAGAGTGATTCAATGGGCCTAAGGCCTAAAGCCCAAGACCAATAGAAAGGGGAAGGGGCTCATAATGGTTTATTCTATGTTTCCTTACTCCAAACAAATCCCCTTCTAAGGCAATTCTCACTTACTCCTTTGTCGCGCCAGAAATCACCTCCGGCGGTGGCAGAGCTTCAAATGACCTTAACATGCCATGAAAATCATCGTCTCCACCTACTCTCTTCTATTCCAATGTTGCCTTTCTCTGATTCCTCCCACAGAACTCAAATCAAAGAACAAATTGTATAAACCCTAAATCTTCAAATCCAAATTAAATGCAAATGATAGCTAATATGAACCTCAAAGCTTTGAGCTATGGATCCTCTATCCTAACGCTATCATCTGGTAACAAGAAACAAGATAAAACAAGAGAGTTTGAAATAGATGAACCAACCTTCAGAGCGGTGAATTACTCCGGTCAAGGTTGAAATTCTTGAAGACGAAGGTGATAAGAAAACCAGAGGCGCCTCGAATAAGGTAAGAACTAGAACTCCAAGCTCCACAATGCGATCTTCTTCTACTCCTTCTTCAGTTGTTGCTATTTTATTCCTTTATATTGATGATAGTTGAGAGAGATACATAGATTGAGAGCGAAAGAGATACAGAGGTTCAAAGTAATGGTGATTTGATTCTCAGTGATGAAATGATCATGTGTGAGTTGATTGGCGATGATTGAATTTCAGTGTGTAATGATTGTGGATCCTTGATGAATGATTGATGTAGGGGATTTATAGAGGGTGGAAAGTGTAACTGAATAGGGAAATTAGGGTAGCAGTTAGGGCAATTTAACATCTGTTAGATTTTTAAGTAGAAGATTGTTGGTAATTGTAACACTGTTAATAATCTGTTAAAAATTCAGTTATGGTTGAATTGGAGTGAGTGAGCTGAATTAAAATGAGTAAAGTTAGTTGTTAGTTTTGTGTTGTGTTAGCTAGTTACAGTTATATAGAAACTCGTTATAATTTAGTTGCGTTACTTGTTGCTATGCTTGCGGTTTCAGTTTGCGCGCAATTATAGGTTAGTAAAGCTTGTTAATGGAATTTTTTGAGCAAGGGGGATGATGGCTGTTAGCATATGCAATTGGTTTGAAATGAACAATTTGTTTGTTGAATGATTGTGCAATTTTTTCAGTTTATTAAATCAGGAGTGAGTTACAATTGATTGATTTCTTGGTAAATCTGCTTGTTGATTCGAAGTTATGCTTTTCTATGTTATGATCCTTGTTAAAGTTCTAATATAATAAAAAAACAGTGAAAGAAAGCTAGTGAGTGTTGATGTAAAAAAATGGTAAACAGTTGGGTTAATTAATTGGTTAGTTGTGAAACTGGAAGATTGAAGTTAGTTAGTCTCTTTGTTAAACAATTAGGTTGCTAGAATTGGAGATGTAATTGACTGTTTGTTTTGTTGAATTGGTATTTTGAAGTTTTGTTATGTTTGATGTTGAAACTGAGTTGTTAGGGATGAAGTGAATACATGAGTTAGAATGTTATGGATTGAAACAATTAGTTATTTATATTAGTTTAAAAAGAGTTAGTAAATTGAAGTTAGAATTGGATTGTGTAAACTGTTAGTGCAGAATCAATTGGATCTGATAAAAAACTGTCTGTTAAATTAGGGACTGTTAGAAGTTAATAACGGAAGTGAGAAGCAGTTAATGAATCCATTAGAGACTGTTTGTGAAATTTTCTGAACTATTGATTGAATCAATTCGTTCGTTAGCTTGAATTCGAATAGATAATTAGTTGATTTGAAATTGATTAGTAAATTTGAATTATAAGGCTAGTTGTGTTAGTTGCAGTTTGGACTGAAATTATGATTACATTACTTGGATGAATGAATCTGCTAGCGTGAATTTGAACTCATTGCCATGGATGTTTAAGTTAAACTTTTAGTTGGTTTCAAAAGGATGTTAGTGAATCATGAAATTATTTGAATTGGCAACATTAGATTGTTGATGAAAATTATTGTAGTAGTTAGTGATTATTTAGAACAAAAATGTTAGTGAGTTAGAATTTTGATTGAATGTTGAAGAACCAAAAATGGGAGTGAATTCAATTTATCAAATTGGTTTGGCTCGAGGTGGTTGATGAAGTAAGTTGTGCATTAACTAGATGCTGCTAAATGTTAGTCATTAGGGATAGCTAGTTGAAATGGGATGCTTGCATTAATGTGGAATTATTTGAATGTTAAATGTGTATCTTATTGACTCTCAGTTTTGTTTGGATGCACATAGCTATATGGCGCTTTAATTATGAAGATGTTTGGAATTATATGGTGTACCAAAATGGTGGTTTGGAAAAAAATCAAGCCTCATGAAGAAAAAGTTGGGACTAGGACTTAGAAATAGGAGTTGACCTTGGTCATATGTTTGACCAAATTCAATAGTAGGTCAAAAAGTATTATTTTGGTGTATAATTTTGTAATTGGATGTTTTTTTGTGTGATGGAGAAGCTTTTGAAATGAGATGAATATGTGTAACTTATTCTTCAATAAACCTTGAATGCATGTATTTTATGTTCTTTTGACCACTTGAATGAATGTCATGCCATAAAACAAATAATAATCAATGGTGATTGCTAAGTAAGACTTCAAATGAAAATGGCCCCCAAAGAAAAGTCAACTCTCAAAGGTTGACTCTTATTGACTAGAATCGAAACATGAAAAATGATTCCCTAAATCTCAATACCATGATGTAAATAATATGATCAGACAACCAAAACCAGGATTCGGGTTTCCATAAGAATTTAATCAAAGAAACAGGATAAAACACCAATTTTTTGCATTCACAATCAAGATATCCAGATGAACCTAAAGCCTGGAAATTTATTCAATGTCTTGTTTCTTAAATAAGAAACCCTTGAATCAAATGATGGCACTTGAAGCATGCACTTGTAAATTAATTGACCTAAATGATTTGACATGAATATGTAGATGATTGCATTTAGATGAATGGTTAATAAGAGAACTATGTATGCAGAGGAATGCAGCAATAGGACAAATAAAAATAAAAATGTGGGGCAAATTTTGGGGTATGGCAATAATGGTGCCAGGAAAATCTCAGCTAGCCCTAGAGTGCCTCCCATTCCCAAAGCAAAAAAAAGAGAAGAAAGCTCCCTCAGGGAAAATAACCAGCACAACAAGGAAATTGGCTTCTACTGAGAGCACAAACTCAAGTCCAGATGCAGAAACCTTAAAAGTAAGCCTCCCCTTCTTACTCCTTTTTCCATGTCTTTTTTTCAAGCACTAAAAAATTGATTCTTGCAGGACAAGGTGTCGACCAAACATGTGTCAACTTTTACTCAGATAACGCCGCAAGCAGACATCTCGCCCACAAATTAGCCTACTCATGTTGCGGACATTGCTGAAGAGGTCGACAAACCTAAATAAGTTGATGACATCATATCCCACCACTCGATTGAGAAAGCACAACCATCTGCATCAACTCCTTGACGTCTGATGAATGCGAAGGACACCAAAGGGATATGGATGAAACTTCTCCAAGGGAGACCTTTGAGCAAGAAGAGCTTAAACAACCAAGTCCTCCTGGTGGCCCTCAATCAACTCACAATGCTCACCAACAATAAAAAGCTGCTGAAATTTTCGCCAATGCTGAGTAGACTGACGTGGAGACTAATCCATATGTCGAACAAGAAACTCAAAAAATGTTAACATCAAAACCAACCTCCTCAATAATAAATATCATGTCCTAGGAGGAAATGGATGCACTGAAGAAAACCAATCCTCGCGCTTCATGAAGATGGTGTTAAGCAGCAAGGGTAGTTCTACTAATAGGTGTTCAAGCTACTCGACTGTTTATGAAGGCAACAATGGACCTGAGACCGTTGATGAAGTCCTAAAATAACTGAATGCCCAACTTGGGGGAGTTAATATTTTTGAAGCATTGGAGAAATGAAAATATATGGTTATATCATCAAAACGCTGCTGAAGAAGCTCGACGTTCCTGACTCCCCCAGAAAAGTTGTTGATTTCTTAGTGACTTTTTTGCCCTTCTTCAACCATATCATTGTTGATTTATAGAGGAAACATGATGCTAAAGTAACAGTGGAACCAAAGGAAAATGAAAGGTTGAAGGCATGGAACCTGGCCAGCAAATCAGACCAGGATGCTGAGCAATTGGAAGAAAAACTTCGCCGGGAGAATGAAGTTGTCGTTGCTCTGGATGCTAAGATCCTTGGCTGGAAAAAGGAAATCGAAGCTTTGCAAAAAAAGGTGCAAGAGGACGAAGGCGAAAGAAATCCATTAAGAGGGTCAGACAGCTGTAGGGGTTAATTTGGGGACCATTTTCCCAAAGTTCTATCCTTTTTATCCATGGGAAAGATGACTTTCCAAACTAAGTCGCCCAAGCTGAATGTTTTGGTCTTAACTTTCTTATTGTATGCCTTAGTCATTCTCTCTTTCTGTCTCATTAGGACATCTAACGCATCTAATCTTTCTTCGTTTAGATCACATAACTCATCATACATCATATCCCAATAGTACTCCGTCGGGATCTCTGATTTTCTTTGGATCCTGACTGATTGTAAATAAATCTCTAAATGGAGTACCGCGTCATGCCCATAAACAAGTCGGAATGGCGTGGAGTTAGTTGATTCTTTGGGAGAGTTTCGACATGCCCAAAGCACTGGGTTTAAAGTCTTATGCCAATTTCTTGGCTTTCGACCTACGTGTTTTTTTATAAAACCAATCACGATCTTGTTCACCGCCTCGACTTGACTGTTAGCTTAGGTGTAATAAAATGTTGAAGTTAACAATTTAAACCCTATTTCTAAGGCAAATTCTACCCTTTTCGCCCAGTATATACTGAACCTTGGTCTGTAGTACTAGTCTAAGGTATTCTAAACCTATATATAATATGGTTTTGAATGAAACTGGTTACTTCTTCTTGGTCAACATTAGGCAGGGGTATGACTTCTACCCACTTGGTAAAATAATCTATTCCCACCAAAATGTACCTATACCATTTGTCATACCCCAATTTTACCCCTCATTCAATAAACTGATACATTTATCATGACTTTCCCATCATCTGTATTGCATATCATGCATTTTATTTTGCATAATACCTAAAATGTCAACCATAACGACTTTCGGATTTACAGACAGACTGATTGAACTGATTCTCAAATGTTATGTGATATAAGTAGACGAAAATTTTCAAAATTGAGCTTGCAGATGAAAGTTTTTTTAATCTACAGTTCACGCAGTTTAACTTGGCATGCTCGTTTTAATTTTCCGACTATTTTTTCAGTCGCATTTTGATTAGTCTAAGCCTTTTTACTAATTAAATTTATTTCAAAATTAGACCAAAAGATGTATGTTTCTGAGAAGTTTATTTCGCGCTGATCATGTTGATGCATTCAGTTTAATTTTTCAAACATTTTTGCGCTCGATTTTTTTAGTCATTTTATTTTTAATTTTTTGTCAAAATATTTAAAATAATTAAATAAAATTAATGGTATTTTTATTTTAATTTTACTTTAATTATTTTAAAGTGTTTGAATTTATTTTATTTTTAAATAGTGATTTTAATTTTGTCTTTAAATAACACAAAGAATCAAAGAATCAGAGATCCCGACGGAGTACTAATTAATATAATCAATAACTGACTCCAAAAGAAAAATGAAAACCCTAATTGTCATCCTTATCCTGTCTCTCACTAATTAATATAATCAATAACTGAACCCCATTTTTCATAAAAAAGAGTGGTTTCCACAAATATAGAAAGAAAAAAAAGAAACATGCTCATTTGACTCTCTGAAACGCTTAAAAAAAGAAAAAAAGAAGAGGATACGTGAAAAAGCAGAAGATTTTGATTTCCTCTTTTTCTAGCTTCCCCATTTTTTACTAGCCATGCATAAGAACCTTTTGAGTCATACACAACAAAGGAGGACCTCCTCTCAATTTCCAGTGGAAAAAAACATGTACAGTGAATAAAACAATCCATCATAACAACATTTAATGACATTGATTCACCATGCAATTCATCTTCATGTGCTTTCTCTCCATTTCTTATTCACTTATCATAACAACCATATCATCTTCTTTAAACAACACCATGCCTTTTCTTTATATGCTATAACATTTTCCATAAAAAAACACTACTCATAACTCTTCCTCCATCCTCCATTTGATTTGATTTCTAACCTTCAAAACAACAAGCTACACATCAACAACAATACACAACTTCCATTGATTTTTCTCTCCAAAACAACTCACCTTCATGAACCACCGTCCATATAAACTCCTTCTTACCTCACTTCATGTAGCCATCTCCAAACACTCCATTACCACCTTCTTTCAAGACAACTCCAAATCTCAATATTTTTCATTGTTCCAAACCTCCATGCTAACATCCATGTTAATCTCCATTTTCACACCATGAACAACAACTTACAACATAACCTCTAACTCTCATCTCTACACTATAACAACACAAAACAATGTTGAATAAACTTTAATGTTATAGCTAATGGATTTCTATTAATAAGTTAGTGGAGAGATTAAGAGTCTGTTGTAGTTGGAAGGTCAAGAGATAGTGGCCTATTAATAGTATTTACTAATAATTGTAAGTTTCCTAGAATAGCTGAAGTTTCTGAGTCTATATAAAGACCAAGGATGTACTCTAATCTAATACAGAAGTTACAAAAGATTTGCTTCCTTTCAACAAATTGGCATCAGAGCTAATGGCAAACATGTTGAATCAAATTCCGTTGCCACAGCTAACGAAGTTAAATTACGAAAACTGGAGTATCCAAATGAAAGCTCTTCTCGGATCTCTAGACGCGTGGGAGGTGACCAAAGATGGGTTTGAAGAACCAATAGATATTGTGGGATATACGACAGCTCAAAACAAGGCGTTGAAAGAGACGCGATCGAAGGATAAAACGGCACTATACATGCTGTTTAGGGCTGTTGATGAATCAGGCTTCGAAAAGATTGTCGGTTCGACTACGTCGAAAGAAGCGTGGGACACGCTAGAGAAAGTGTTCAAAGGAGCAGATCGAGTAAAGCAAGTTCGACTCCAAACACTTCGTGGCGAATCAATAGATAAATTTGAGAATATTGTGTGTGCAAAAGACGAGTCGAAGGACCTTTCGACGCTCTCAGTCGAGAGCTCGCTGGTTCCCTCGAAGCACACGAACAACGTAAGATGAAAAAGAAGGAAGAAGGAGTAGAGGACGCAAATCAAACCAAGGAGCAAATCAAAGACGAAAAGGTACTCTTTTCTCAAAATTTTCGAGGAAGAGGACGTGGTCGTGGAGTGTAACACCCCGATAATAATAAAATAATTATCTGAATTGAGTTAATAATTTAATTATTAATTTAATTAAATAATTGGAAATTTTATTATTATTATTACTTTTCGAATTATTATTATTTTGGAATAATAATTATTATTTGGAAAATATATATAAGTTGGAATTAAGGAAAAAGCCCAGGGGAAGTAAAAACATTTTCACGTGAAAACAGAGAAATCGTGAAAAAGGAAAAGGGCAGAGAAGAGGAGAAAGGAGCTGAAGAGCAAAGGTTGAAGAACGGAAAGGCTTGAAGCTCAAAGATTCGCCGGATTGTTAAGGTAAGGGGGGTTTACCGTCGATTAATGGGTATTTTGGGATAATATGTCATGGTAGTGATAAGCCGTTAATTTGACCCTAATTGGGATTTGTAAATGTTGAAATGTTGTTGGATGAACTGTGCTGAAAGTTGAAATTAAATCGGTATTTGTGTGAGTAATGTTTTCCCGATCGTATAGCTGTTTACGGAATCGGAATCGGAGGTCCGGAAGTCCTCCAACGGCGGAATTCTGCATTCTGCCGTGTGTTAGCGCAGGAATTGTTGTTTGGTCTGCGTTAACCGGTTAACCCAGGGTGTTAACCGGTTAACACTGTATTGAAATGTGAAAATATTGAGTTTTTGCCTGCGTTAACCGGTTAACCCAGGGCGTTAACCGGTTAACACTGTTGCGTTTTGCCAGAAAGTGAGTTTTGCCTGCGTTAACCGGTTAACCCAGGGCGTTAACCGGTTAACACTGTTGCAGAGTGAAAAATTATTGTTTTTAAATGTGGTGTACCTAATTGAGGGTTGGCCTATGTTGCCTATGGTGTAATAGGGATAAATTCCCGCTGTTTTGAGCAGTATATGCAATATTGAAATGTACTAATATTGTGGTTGTTGTTTGGCATAATCTGACATGCTTATGTGATGAAAGATTGATGATGTATAATGATGTACATGATACTGTGAATGTATATATTATGCATGTATGTGTGAATGGACTGTTGTATGGCTCAGAGTGTGAGCATATGTTTATTCTTGAATTATTGTTGATGTTGCATTGCTAGATGATTAGCATGCATGGCATAGCCTTCGGGGCTGTAGCTAATTCCCATAGTGAGGAATTAGTGAGTGAACCATTGTGGGTTTGTTGTTGATGTTTGCATACTAGATGATTAGTGTGCATAGTCTAGCCTTCGGGGCTGTAGCTAATTCCCATGGTGAGGAATTAGTGAGTGAGTCACTAGGTCTCAAATGAGTGGGACTAGTGAGCTTAGTAGCCGTATCTGAAGGGATCGGTGAGCTTGAACTATATGTTCGAGAATAGTCGGTACCGCATGTGTAGAGTCTCATTGCATAAAAATATGTATGGCGTATAATATGAATGGATGTGTTCCAATATTATACGTGTGTTGTGTTGTTGTTAAGTATGATTTGAGATTATACTGGTATTGTATATTGATGTTGAGTATGATGTTTAAGCCAATGAGCTATTACTGAATGTGTATTGCAATTAGGGTGATTGATGTGTTAATTACTTGGCATTACATGTTGTTTTATAATGCTTATTATATTGATTGAGGAACTCACCCTTACAACTATTTTTCAGGTAACGAGAAATGAGTTGAGTAGAAGCAAATGCTTGGAGTCTAGTGTAGTCTCCCTAGTGGGTCATGCTCTGATAGATGTAACATCGGGCGGGAACACTTTGATTATTATTGTTGTTGTGGTTGAACTAAATTACATGTGATGTTACATGTTTTGCATGATTGAGTTGATCTCTATCCGTTGCGTAATTGTGCAAATACTTTATATTTAAATTAAATAAAAGAGCATGATTGTTATATTGTTCAAATGGTGTGGAATGTTTGTGTGACACCCTTGGTGCACTATTACTCTGATTATATGTTTATTATTTTAATTAATTTTTTTTGGGGTATTTTAGAAGGGTGTTACATTAGTGGTATCAGAGCATAGTCGGTCGTGTCGAGTCGTAATTATTCTGTTTTCCCTGTACGGGATAGGTGTTGTGTAACCCTATCAGTACTTATTGTTTTAGTTTGTTGGGTTTTCAGAATAGAGATGGCTGGAAGAGGCAGAGATGATGCTGCGATTGCTGAGGCTCTGGGTATGCTGGCTGGAGTACTTGGAGGGAATCCAAATGTTGTAGGAATGGGAGCTGCTCGTCAACTGAGTGAGTTCCAGAAGAACAATCCTCCAATGTTCAAGGGAGCATACGATCCAGATGGTGCTCAGAAGTGGTTGAAGGAGATCGAGAGGATCTTCAGAGTAACTGAGTGTGCTGATAACCAGAAGGTCAGGTTCGGTACACATATGCTGTCAGAGGAAGCTGATGATTGGTGGGTTGCTACCCGCACTGAGTTGGAATCTGCTGGGAATACTGAGATCACTTGGGTTGTGTTCAGGGAAAGGTTCCTGAGAAAGTATTTTCCAGAAGATGTCAGAGGAAAGAAAGAGATAGAGTTTTTGGAATTGAAGCAGGGTAACAGGTCGGTTACTGAGTATGCTGCGAAGTTCACCGAGCTGTCAAAGTACTATACTCCCTATAATGAGGCTGCTGGAGAATTTTCGAAATGTGTGAAGTTTGAGAACGGGTTGCGTCCTGAGATCAAACAAGCTATTGGATATCAGAGGATCAGGGTGTTTTCTGACTTGGTTGACTGTTGCAGAATTTTTGAACAGGATTCCAAGGCTAGAGCAGAGAGCTATCAGCAGAGGGTTGATAGGAAGGGTAAGAATCAGATGGATCGTGGAAAACCGTATGCAGCTGGCAAGGGTTTTCAGAAGCAGAGTGGCATGAAGAGGCCTAGTGGGGGAGACTCTAGTGCTCCTGCTAAGTGTTATAGATGTGGTCGGGCTGGACATCGTGTTCATGAGTGTACCAGTGCTGAGATGAAGTGTTTCAAGTGTGGGAAAGGTGGTCACTTGGCTGCAGAGTGCCGATTGAAGACTGTAACTTGTTTCAACTGTGGAGAGTTGGGTCATATCAGTCCCCAGTGTCCTAAGCCGAAGAAGGAGAATCAGTCAGGAGGCAAGGTTTTTGCTCTATCAGGTTCTGAGACTTCTGCAGATGATCGTTTGATCAGAGGTACGTGTTATATTAATGGCTTTCCTCTTATAGCTATTATTGACACAGGTGCTACTCATTCTTTTATATCTGTGGATTGTGCTGTGAAGCTTAAATTAGAGATATCTGAGATGCGTGGAAGTATGGTGATTGATACTCCTGCAAAGGGTTCAGTGACTACTACTTCGGTTTGTTGGAGTGGTCCTTTGAATATTTTGGTAGAGATTTTGGGATAGACCTTGTGTGTCTTCCATTAGTGCAGATTGACGTTATCTTGGGTATGAACTGGTTGGTGTTTAACCGAGTTTATATCAACTGTTTTGATAAGACGGTGATATTTCCTGAGACTGAGGAAGGGCAGAGTCTGTTTCTATCAGCCAGGCAGGTGAATGAGGAAGTGGCAGATGGGGCAGAGTTGTTTATGCTGTTGGCAACTTTAGAGGCTAAAGATAAACTAGTGATTCGTGATCTAGCAGTGGTGTGTGATTTTCCTGATGTGTTTCCGGAAGAAGTGAATGAGTTACCGCCAGAGCGTGAAGTTGAGTTCTCGATTGAATTGGTACCTGGTACTAGACCGATATCGATGGCTCCGTACCGTATGTCTGCTGTTGAGTTAGCTGAATTGAAAAGTCAGTTGGAAGATTTGTTGGATAAGAAGTTTATTCGTCCAAGTGTGTCACCGTGGGGTGCACCAGTGTTGTTGGTTAAGAAGAAGGAAGGTACTATGAGGTTGTGTGTGGACTACAGGCAACTGAATAAAGTGACGATCAAGAATCGGTATCCTTTGCCGAGGATTGATGATTTGATGGATCAGTTGGTTGGTGCGAGTGTGTTCAGCAAGATAGATTTGAGATCTGGGTATCATCAGATACGTGTGAAAACTGAGGATATTCAGAAGACTGCTTTCAGAACGAGGTATGGACATTATGAGTATTCTGTAATGCCTTTTGGTGTGACTAATGCGCCTGGAGTATTTATGGAGTACATGAATAGGATTTTCCATCCGTACTTGGATCAGTTTGTTGTGGTGTTTATCGATGACATTTTGGTGTATTCGAAATCTGAAGAAGAGCATGCTGAGCATTTGAGAGTGGTTTTAGGAGTGCTGCGAGAAAAGCAGTTATTTGCTAAACTGTCTAAGTGTGAATTTTGGTTAGAAGAAGTTAGTTTTCTTGGTCATGTGATTTCAAGAGGTGGTGTTGCTGTTGATCCTTCTAAGATAGAAGCGGTATCTAAGTGGGAAGCTCCGAAGTCTGTTGCTGAGATTCGAAGTTTCCTTGGTTTGGCTGGTTATTATAGGAAGTTCATTGAGGGATTTTCTAAGTTGGCGTTACCGTTGACGATGTTGACTAGAAAGGGGCAAGCGTTTGTTTGGGACTCAAAATGTGAAGAAGGTTTCCAAGAGTTAAAGAGAAGGTTGACTACTGCTCCTATTTTGACGTTACCGAGTTCGTCGGAACCATTTAAAGTTTACTGTGATGCTTCATTGTTGGGTTTGGGTGGTGTGTTGATGCAGAATAAGCAGGTTATAGCTTATGCTTCGAGACAGCTGAGGGTTCATGAAAGGAACTATCCGACGCACGATTTAGAGTTGGCAGCTGTAGTGTTTGTTTTGAAGTTGTGGAGGCATTACTTGTATGGATTAAGATTTGAGGTTTTCAGTGACCATAAGAGTTTAAAGTATTTGTTTGATCAGAAAGAGCTGAATATGAGACAGAGGAGATGGTTAGAGTTTCTGAAGGATTATGATTTTGGGTTGAATTACCATCCGGGTAAAGCAAATGTAGTGGCTGATGCATTGAGTCGGAAATCATTACATATGTCTATGTTAATGGTTAAGGAATTGGATTTAATTGAGCAGTTTAGAGACTTGAGTTTGGTGTGTGAGAGTACTCACAACAGTGTTAAATTGGGAATGTTGAAGTTAACGAGTGGTATTCTGGAGGAGATCAGAGAGGGTCAGAAATCCGATATGCATTTGGTTGATAAGTTGACTTTAGTGAATCAAGGTCGAGGTGGTGAATTCAGAGTTGATGAGAATGGTGTTTTGAAATTTGGTAGTCGGGTGTGTATTCCGAATGTTATTGAGCTTAAGAAGAGTATTCTTGAGGAGGGACATCGTAGTGGCTTAAGTATTCATCCTGGAGCTACGAAGATGTATCATGATTTGAAGAAATTATTTTGGTGGCCGGGAATGAAAAGAGAAATTGCGAGTTTTGTTTATTCTTGTTTGACTTGTCAGAAGTCAAAGATTGAGCATCAGAAGCCGTCTGGGCTAATGCAACCGTTGGCTATTCCAGAGTGGAAGTGGGATAGTATCAGTATGGATTTTGTTTCTGGTTTGCCGAGGACAAATAAGAATTTTGAAGCTATTTGGGTGATTGTTGACAGATTGACAAAATCGGCTCATTTCATTCCGATCAGAATGGATTATCCGTTAGAGAGACTAGCCGAGTTGTATATTGAGAAGATTGTAAGTTTGCATGGTATTCCGTCTAGTATTGTTTCGGACAGAGATCCTAGATTTACATCGAAGTTCTGGGAAGGTTTGCAGAAGGCTTTGGGAACTAAACTGAGATTGAGTTCTGCATATCACCCGCAGACTGATGGTCAGACTGAGAGGACGATTCAGTCACTGGAGGATCTTTTGAGAGCTTGTGTTTTAGAAAAAGGAGGTGCTTGGGATTGTTATTTGCCTTTGATTGAGTTCACCTACAACAATAGTTTTCATTCGAGCATTGGTATGGCACCGTTTGAAGCTTTGTATGGTAGGAGATGTCGGACACCTTTATGTTGGTATGAGTCCGGTGAGAGTGCTGTGGTTGGACCGGAGATTGTTCAACAAACTACGGAAAAGATTAGGATGATTCAGGAGAAGATGAGAATTGCTCAGAGTCGTCAGAAGAGTTATCATGATAAGAGGAGGAAGTCACTTGAGTTCCAAGAGGGAGATCATGTGTTTCTTCGTGTTACTCCGATAACTGGTGTTGGTCGAGCTTTGAAGTCGAAGAAGTTGACACCTCGATTTATTGGTCCTTATCAGATTTTGGAGAGGATAGGAGAAGTAGCCTATCGTATCGCCTTACCGCCGTCGCTTGCGAATTTGCATGAAGTTTTTCATGTGTCTCAGTTGAGGAGGTACATTCATGATCCGTCGCATGTAGTCCAAATAGATGATGTACAGGTGAGAGATAACCTGACTGTTGAAACATCACCTATGAGGATCGAGGATCGAGAGTTGAAGCAGTTGCGGGGTAAAGAGATTGCCTTGGTGAAGGTAGCTTGGGGGGGCCAGCAGGTGGCAACGTGACTTGGGAACTGGAGAGTAAGATGAAGGAATCTTATCCAGAGTTGTTCGCTTGAGGTATGTTTTCGAGGACGAAAACTCTTTTAGTGGGGGAGAGTTGTAACACCCCGATAATAATAAAATAATTATCTGAATTGAGTTAATAATTTAATTATTAATTTAATTAAATAATTGGAAATTTTATTATTATTATTACTTTTCGAATTATTATTATTTTGGAATAATAATTATTATTTGGAAAATATATATAAGTTGGAATTAAGGAAAAAGCCCAGGGGAAGTAAAAACATTTTCACGTGAAAACAGAGAAATCGTGAAAAAGGAAAAGGGCAGAGAAGAGGAGAAAGGAGCTGAAGAGCAAAGGTTGAAGAACGGAAAGGCTTGAAGCTCAAAGATTCGCCGGATTGTTAAGGTAAGGGGGGTTTACCGTCGATTAATGGGTATTTTGGGATAATATGTCATGGTAGTGATAAGCCGTTAATTTGACCCTAATTGGGATTTGTAAATGTTGAAATGTTGTTGGATGAACTGTGCTGAAAGTTGAAATTAAATCGGTATTTGTGTGAGTAATGTTTTCCCGATCGTATAGCTGTTTACGGAATCGGAATCGGAGGTCCGGAAGTCCTCCAACGGCGGAATTCTGCATTCTGCCGTGTGTTAGCGCAGGAATTGTTGTTTGGTCTGCGTTAACCGGTTAACCCAGGGTGTTAACCGGTTAACACTGTATTGAAATGTGAAAATATTGAGTTTTTGCCTGCGTTAACCGGTTAACCCAGGGCGTTAACCGGTTAACACTGTTGCGTTTTGCCAGAAAGTGAGTTTTGCCTGCGTTAACCGGTTAACCCAGGGCGTTAACCGGTTAACACTGTTGCAGAGTGAAAAATTATTGTTTTTAAATGTGGTGTACCTAATTGAGGGTTGGCCTATGTTGCCTATGGTGTAATAGGGATAAATTCCCGCTGTTTTGAGCAGTATATGCAATATTGAAATGTATTAATATTGTGGTTGTTGTTTGGCATAATCTGACATGCTTATGTGATGAAAGATTGATGATGTATAATGATGTACATGATACTGTGAATGTATATATTATGCATGTATGTGTGAATGGACTGTTGTATGGCTCAGAGTGTGAGCATATGTTTATTCTTGAATTATTGTTGATGTTGCATTGCTAGATGATTAGCATGCATGGCATAGCCTTCGGGGCTGTAGCTAATTCCCATAGTGAGGAATTAGTGAGTGAACCATTGTGGGTTTGTTGTTGATGTTTGCATACTAGATGATTAGTGTGCATAGTCTAGCCTTCGGGGCTGTAGCTAATTCCCATGGTGAGGAATTAGTGAGTGAGTCACTAGGTCTCAAATGAGTGGGACTAGTGAGCTTAGTAGCCGTATCTGAAGGGATCGGTGAGCTTGAACTATATGTTCGAGAATAGTCGGTACCGCATGTGTAGAGTCTCATTGCATAAAAATATGTATGGCGTATAATATGAATGGATGTGTTCCAATATTATACGTGTGTTGTGTTGTTGTTAAGTATGATTTGAGATTATACTGGTATTGTATATTGATGTTGAGTATGATGTTTAAGCCAATGAGCTATTACTGAATGTGTATTGCAATTAGGGTGATTGATGTGTTAATTACTTGGCATTACATGTTGTTTTATAATGCTTATTATATTGATTGAGGAACTCACCCTTACAACTATTTTTCAGGTAACGAGAAATGAGTTGAGTAGAAGCAAATGCTTGGAGTCTAGTGTAGTCTCCCTAGTGGGTCATGCTCTGATAGATGTAACATCGGGCGGGAACACTTTGATTATTATTGTTGTTGTGGTTGAACTAAATTACATGTGATGTTACATGTTTTGCATGATTGAGTTGATCTCTATCCGCTGCGTAATTGTGCAAATACTTTATATTTAAATTAAATAAAAGAGCATGATTGTTATATTGTTCAAATGGTGTGGAATGTTTGTGTGACACCCTTGGTGCACTATTACTCTGATTATATGTTTATTATTTTAATTAATTTTTTTTGGGGTATTTTAGAAGGGTGTTACATGGAGGACGTGACAGTGGTCGAAGTGGTAGAGGCAACAACTTCGAGAGAGGACAGTCGATCCAGCAAAATTGGCGTGGCAGAGGACGTGGTCAAAGAGGTGGTAGGTCGAACCATTCCAACTTTGAATGCTACAAGTGTGGGAAGTATGGTCATTATGCAAAGGATTGTAACTCATTCAAATGCTATAACTGTGATAAAGTGGGACATCTTACAAAAGATTGTCGAAGCGAAAAGAAGGTAGAAGAAACAACCAATCTAACTTTGGAAGCTAAAGCAAATGAAGGTTTTCTCTTGATGGCTCAAAATGAGATCAACTCAAATGACAATGTTTGGTATCTTGACTCAGGAGCAAGTAACCATATGTGTGGTCACAAACACTTGTTTAAAGAAATGAGAAAGATTGAAGATGGAAATGTGTCTTTCGGAGATGCATCGAAAGTGAAGGTCGAAGGCAAGGGAACGATCCGTTACTTGCAGAAGGATGGGTTGATTGGATCAATTCAAGATGTTTATTATGTACCAAATCTTAAGACCAACATCTTGAGTTTGGGACAACTTACAGAAAAAGGTTATTCGATACTTATGAAAGAACGGATACTGCATTTGAAGTACAAGCTGGGACATCTGATTGCTCGTGTCAAAATGGAGAGAAATCGAATGTACAAACTGAATTTGATAAACGTTCTAGAAAAATGTTTACAAGTAAGTGTTGAAGACAAAGCGTCACTATGGCATCTACGCTTTGGTCATCTACATCATGCTGGTTTAAAAAGGTTGGCGAAAAAGAATATGGTGCATGGACTACCAGATATGGATTATGAAGGAAAGTTCTGTGAAGAATGTGTGCTTAGCAAACAAACAAGAACTTCATTTCAAAAGAAGGCAGAATATCAAGCTAAGCATATCCTTGAATTGATTCACACCGACATATGTGGGCCAATCACGCCAAAATCTTTCAGTAGCAAAAGATACTTTATTTCCTTTATCGACGATTACTCACGGAAGACATGGGTTTATTTCTTGAAAGAAAAGTCTGAAGCATTCGAGGTGTTCAAAAGGTTCAAAGTAATGGTGGAGAAGGCAACCGACAAACACATTAAAGAAGCTCGATCTGATAGAGGTGGTGAGTATACTTCGACAGCCTTTATGAAGTATTGTGAAGAGCAGGGCATAAGAAGATTTCTAACTGCAGCATACTCACCTCAACAAAATGGGGTGGCTGAAAGGAAGAATCGAACATTCCTTGACATGGTTCGTTCAATGCTTAAAAGCAAGAACATGCCAAAGGAATTTTGGGCAGAAGCTGTACAATGTGCCATTTATGTTCAGAATCGATGTCCACATTCGAAGTTAGAAGATCAAACACCACAAGAAGCGTGGAGCGGACAGAAGCCAACAGTTTCTCATCTCAAAGTATTTGGTAGTGTGGCTTATGCACACGTACCAGATCAACGAAGAACGAAGCTTGAAGACAAAAGTCAGAAATACATACTCATTGGGTATGATGAGAAAACAAAAGGGTACAAGCTATTCGACCCCATAAGAAAGAAGGTGATAGTGAGTATAGATGTTCGACTAAACGAAGCAAGTAAGTGGGACTGGAACAGTTCGACAGAAGTTATCGTCGAAGTTGAAGAATCATGTGTCGCTGTACCACCAAACATTTCAACAAAACTTGAAGACTTTGACAATGAAGATGAACCTCCACAACCCATAATGCGAAGTTTGCAAGATCTGTATGATTCGACAAGTGAAGTGCACCTTGTATGTCTCTTGGCAGATGCTGAAAACATCAGTTTTGAAGAAGCAGTACGAGACAAGAAGTGGAAAAGTGCCATTGACGAAGAGATCAGGGCGATTAACCACAACAACACTTGGTAGCTAGTTGAATTTCCAAAAGGTAGTCAACCCATTGGTGTAAAGTGGGTATTCAAGAAAAAGATGAACGCTCAAGGAGAAATAGAACGATACAAAGCGAGACTTGTTGCGAAGGGATACAAACAGAAAGCAGGAGTTGATTATGACGAAGTATTTGCACCTGTTGCAAGAATGGAGACAATTCGATTACTCATATCTCAAGCTGCTCAATTCAAATGGCCAATATTTCAAATGGATGTCAAAACAGCTTTTCTGAATGGTGTACTCGAAGAAGAAGTCTATGTTGAACAACCACTCGGGTACATGAAAGTTGGAGAAGAGAAGAAGGTACTGAAATTGAAGAAAGCGCTATATGTGCTTAAGCAAGCACCGCGGGCATGGAACACACGTATCGACACATATTTCAAGGAGAATGGGTTCGAGCAATGTCCGTACGAACATGCCCTCTATGTGAAGAAAAATGGAAGGAATGTATTACTTGTTGCTCTCTATGTCGATGATCTTATTTTTCTGGGCAGTAATGGTCAGATGATAGAAGAATTTAAAAGCACAATGACACGTGAATTCGAGATAACAGACTTAGGCCTGATGAGATTCTTTCTTGGTCTGGAGGTTCGACAAGAAGAAACGGGAATCTTCATCTCACAAGAAAAATATGCAAAAGAAATCTTGAAAAGAGATAAGATGTAAAGCTGTAATTCGGCTTCGACGCCAATGGAACCAGGAACAAAGTGTTCGAAATTTGATGGAGGAGAACGTGTCAAAGCAGGCAAATATCGAAGTTTGGTAGGAAGTCTTCGCTATCTCATATGTACAAGACCAGATATCTCATTAAGTGTAGGCATTGTAAGTCGATTCATGGAGGAGCCAGTTTACACACATTGGAAAGCATTGAAGTGAATTCTGAGGTACATCCAAGGAACAATGTCACTTGGGATGTTCTACTCGAATTCAGACAAATACAAGTTGGTTGGTTACTCTGACAGTGATTGGTGCGGAGACACAGACGATCGAAAAAGCACTTCTGGATATGTGTTCTTCATGGGAAATACTGCACTCACTTGGATTTCTAAAAAGCAGCCAATAGTAACACTTTCGACATGTGAAGCAGAATATGTAGCAGCATCCTGGTGCGTTTGTCATGCAATATGGCTCAGAAGATTGATGAGTAAAATGGAGCTAAAACAGAAAGGTGCAACAATAATACAAGTTGACAACAGGTCAGCAATTGAGTTAGCAAAGAATCCAGTAAACCATGAAAGGAGCAAACACATTGATGTTCGCTTCCACTTCATTCGAGAACACGTGAAGGAAGGAAATGTCGAATTGAAGCATGTAGCAAGTAAGGATCAAGCAGCAGACATTTTCACAAAACCACTATCAAAAGAAATCTTCGACAGAGGCAAGAAATTGATAGGCATGATGAATAGAAGAAACATTTAAGTTTACAGAGGAGTTTTGTTGAATAAACTTTAATGTTATAGCTAGTGGGTTTCTATTAATAAGTTAGTGGAGAGATTAAGAGTCTGTTGTAGTTGGAAGGTCAAGAGATAGTGGCCTATTAAAAGTATTTACTAATAATTGTAAGTTTCCTAGAATAACTGAAGTTTCTGAGTCTATATAAAGACCAAGGATGTACTCTAATCTAATACAGAAGTTACAAAAGATTTGCTTCCTTTCAACAAACAATACTCACATAAACACAACAACTTCCTCCAAAAAATCATGCACACTATTACCACCTTCATAAAACTCAACATAAACTTCTCCACCTCTTTGTGATAACCTACTTTCTGCAAGAAAAAAAAACGATATTTTCTTCACTAACCAAAACGTAACTCCGGCGAAAATCACTGCACAGCCACAACTCCGACAAGCATACAACACAATCGCGTTGGCCGGTAACTTGACCCTTAACAGAATCGCAATGCCTACCAGGCCACCGCACAAGCTTCTTTACCACCACCTAAAACTCATTACGCACAACTTGTCACAACACTTAAATCATCTTCTTCTCAACATCTGCAATCGCTCCTCCATCATCGCCTCCTCTCCATATCCGCCGTCTTTGGTAGTTTCTTTCTCTCTCTTTTGTGTCCATGGTTTGCTTTTGATCTTGTTTGATTTACTGAATAAAGATTTGAATGGAGAAATATCGGATGTATACATCTTGATGTCGTGTCGGTTGTAAAGACCGAGAGAGGGTCTTCAGGGTCATGTTTGAAACACTTTTCAATTTTAGTTTTTAAAATTTGTTTTTCAAATCTATTTTAAAAAACTATTTTTAAGAAGAAAATTAACAAAAAAATTTGTTTGATAAACTAATTTTTAAAAACTGTTTTGAAAATATGAAAATGAAAAAACTTGTTTGATAATCTAATTTTTTAATAGTATTTTAAAAAGAGAATAAAAATGCATATTTTGTCATCTACTTTTAAAATCTATTTTATTGTATAAAATATTACAAACTTAAGAAAATTAATTGATATTTGTTCGAATACAAATAATTAGGTTAAATCAATTTTTAATTTTACAAATCACATAACACTTGTTTGATGAATATTTTTCTTTATTTTTTTAATTACTATTTTTAATAACGTTTCTCTTAAAAAATAGGAATTAATTATTTTTAATAACTTTGATAATTTTTAGTAGTTTAAAAATTTTAAAAATATATAAAGTTGTAATGATCATGAAAGTATGGAGAAGAAAATATTGTGTTAAAAAATTAAATAATAAAACCAAAAAAAAATTAAATTAAATTTAAATAAATTATAAGAACATTAAAAAAAATAGTATTAATAAGATTTAGCTATATAATATTTTTAAGTCGAAGAGATAAATTCAATGTTTTAGAAACCGTATTGAACCTGTCGATTGAACCGATCGAATCAAAAATCAAAGGGGTCATTGGTATGGTTTGATTGGTGGATTGGATAAGCTATTAAATCAATGAGAATTGACCAAATCGGTCAAAATCGGTCAAAATTTGAGTCATTTGTTTAAAATTCGAGTTTAAAGAATGAATTTATTAAACTATGATATTTTGAAATTTTGCAATTTTATAGGTGTCGTGATTTCTTTAGAGACTGAATCATTTGGTTCGACCGATTTAACAACTATACATTTTTTCATAGAGACTGGTTTATTCAACTGAATTATCTAGATTAATCTAGTTTGGTCATGCGGTTCGACCAATGACATAATGGTTCGACCAATAAATTAGTGATTTAGTACTCTTATTGATTAGATGACCAATCTGATTTTCAAAATAGTGAATAAATTTATATGAAAGTGAATTTTGATTACTTTGAGGATTTAAAATAAAATTAAAAAATATAATAATAATAATAAGAAGAAAAAAACAAGAAAAAATGGGATTGCACATTTAATAGAAAAAAAAGTTATATAGTGAAAATAATTAAGAAACACTATTTTTTTAACTAAAATAAATAAACATATTTGAAAAGGCTACTTATACATAAAAAGAGCATACATGAATAAAAGAAATATCATAAATATGTTTTCTATTTTATTTTAAAAATATAAAAATTATTAAAATTACATTAACGTCATTAATGAAAATTATAAATTTTCTATGTTTTTTCTTCAAGTTTTATAATACTAAAAACTAAAAAATAAGAAGCAAAACACAACCAAATTATTTCACATTTTTGCTTTTAAAAACTGGAAAATAGAAAAGGGTTTTTAAAAACACTTTTATAAAATATTATATTCAAACAAGTTTTTAAATTTTAAATTTTCAAAAACTAAAAAAAAAAATTTAAGATGTATTTCAAACCATGTTTCTTTCATTACTTGTTTTTTTGTTATTTCACCTTTTTTATTATTATTATTCTAAAAAATCTTATTTGACAAAGTCAAAACATGAATTTGTTTTTTTAAAAACTCTTATTTTGTTTTTATTATTATTGTATGAATAGATATAGGAATATTTATGTTTGACATTTGGGCCCTTTTTTATGAGTTAGGTCCATTTGTGTTTGCACCCCATTGCTATATTCATCTCTAGTTTTTTTTTATACGTATTATTTTTTATTATCATTCAATATTTTAATTGGTTCATATTTACATCGTGATGAACCGATTAAGGATTGAATATGATTATAATAAATGTTCAAATAATTTTTTTTATTTCTTTCAATAAAAATCAAGTGCTTTCCATAATTTAAGTCAATTTCAAATAAATTTCATAAATCATTTTTACTAATGCATTAAACATTTTTCTCTACAAACACGAAAGAAGAAGATTGTTGGAATCTAACATTCTAGCAGGACCCTCGAATGATCGGTCCTGAGCCATGCGTTTCGGGTTAACTGTTCATTTTTTTTCTTTCGTTCTTAAAACACTTAAATCAACTTGGACAAATAAGGGTCATTGGAATCAAACATTATGGCGTAACTCTTTGAACAATTGATTCTTATCAAGCGTTCGTTGTCCATCAAACAATTTTCTCAATTAATCTTAAATGAAAAAGGACTGTTGCAATCTAGCATTTCGGTGGAATCCTGAATGATTGATCCTGGGGCTTAGATCTCGTTCTCATCAAACGTTCGCCATTCACCTATAAAACGCATCCAACACATCAAACTTTTTTCTCGCCCGCCGTGCAATTGATCTTAAAAACGTTTTTCAAAATTAAAGATATTTCGTCTCGAGACAATGCTAAACAATGCTTCGTCCACAATCGTATGAGTTGAGATAAATGACATTTTCCCGTGAATGTTGATTTGTAAATCCATTCAATGTGATGCAAACGTCGGCTCCTCACCTGTTTTGGGTAAATAATGTTTTTCGTTGATTGACACAAAATAGCTTTTGTTAAAATTGACCAACAAATAAACATTTTCTACTAAGAACTATGTATGCCTTGAGTTCTCCATCGCACCTAGAAATACGTAAGAGGAAGACCCGAAATCTTGTGAGGCACAATAATAATAAAAATTTGCAAACCCTTTCTTTTTCTCTTTACATTTTTAATAAATTGAAGAAAACAAATAACGTAAGCTAATATTCAAATCACAAATTAAACTAAAAGGTTTCCGTTGAGTACAATGGATGTGAGGGGTGCTAATACATTTCCTTTGCGTAATCGACTCCTGAACCCAAATATGGTTGCGACGAGGATGTTCTTTCAAAAACATTTTATCGATATTTTCCTATTCCTTCTTTGGAATAAATAAAGTTCGGTGGCGACTTTGTTCGAACATTTTTTTCGCGAGCGTCTGTAAGACCCCAATTTTGACCCTAAGATCCCTCATGCAATTTCATCATAAGCACTAGCATTGAGATCATACCTTGGCATCATCCTTACCCCTCTCTCATTGGGTTTGTTTTGGGAGAGATCACCAAGCACCATGTGATTGTATCATACTTGCATATTATCATTTTACTAACCAAAATACCAAAATATGTTTTTGCATTTGCCTAACTCTTTTGTAGGTAAGGCATGATCACATTAATTTATCAAGTTCATATCTAGGGTTTGAGACCCTCATGACAAAGAGCATAACCATGAATCTGATCCAAGAATGGTTATAAGCATCATATATGAGTTCCATTGATTCCTACATGTTATATTGATCAAGTTTTCTTCAAGAGTTTGGAGGTGATTTGCCTTGGAAACCCTAGTTTGACTGAGTATCCTGAGTAACTTCTCCAACAAGCCATCTCACCAATTGATCAAATTTCTCAAGGAACATTTCAAAATTCATCCTCTTATGCATATATGATCTACCATGAGCCAAGAAAGTCAAGAGAATTGAAGGTTATCAAGTTGGTTGATGGTGGTTGGCCAGATGAATTCATTTGATCAAAACTGGGTCTCCCTAGGCCATATCTCCTACAATTTTCACCATATGAAAATGATTCCAAGAGAAACTTTACTCTAAATGACATTCCAAACAACTTTAATGTTTAGACCTAGAGCTAGTTTTTCTTGGAAAATCATTTTCTATGTTGAAACATTAGAGGTCATTTTGTCTAAACCCTAATTTGAAAGTCAGCTTCCCAAAGCCATAACTTGCTCAATTTTTATGCGATGAATGATTTACAAGTTGCACAATCAAATTCAAGATGTATAATTAAACTTTTATGTTTAGAGTGAGAGCTAATTCAACATTTTATGAGCATGTGATATGAGGATACATTATAGGTCGTTTTTGACCTATACCTTTGAACAAGTGATTTTCCTCAACTTCAAAAATGCATAACTCTATCATTCTAAATCCAAATGACATGAATTTAGTGACCATTTTGAAGGTCTTTTAAATAACTACAACTTTGATGAATACACTTTTCTCATTTGAAGCTCACATAAAAAGTTAAGTAAGGTGGAATATTGAGATATATGGTTTGACACTTAGAAAAAATTTCAACATGTTGAAATTTCCAAACTTACACCTTCAAATTCACCATGATCCAAGCTCCAAATGAAAAAGTGTTCAACATAAAACTTGTTCCCCTTGATTCAAGCTTTCCAAAGAACCCAAGTTCATGCATTTTGGATGAAGTTTGTTAAGGTTGTGAATGACTTTAACAGAGATGCACCATTGGAGGAAATCAAATGTCCAAAACTCCATTTCACATTTCCTTACCAATCAAGCATCATTTGAACTTCAGTACAGTTGCAATTGGATCAAAATGGATTGCTTCATGGGCCTATACACGCCCATGCAAGCTTGTGCATCACATTGCCAAATTTAGCAAATTTTCAAGTGTGCAATTATCAATCCCACATGCTATAAATACATGGCCTCTGAGCTCATTTCAAAGATACCTTGCACGCCAGCTTTGCCCCCTAATTGAAACCCTTTTATTCTAAAGGAAAACCTGATAATTTTCAATCTGAAAATTAAGTTTGAATCTCAACTGTTTGGAGATTCAAGAACTCCAGGATCCAAAGCCTTGCACCATTGCTAACCTCTCCCTGCAAGCTTCTCAAGTGTGATCAGATCGTGTTTGAAGCAAGCAACCTCAAGTTTTGCATAACATTGAAGGTAATTTTCAGAAAACTTCATCTCTTTGATTCTCACTCAATTCTCATCAATTCTCTTGGATCTTTGGTTGTCTGAAGTCCTACCAATGTAGGCAAGAAAATTGAGTTGCTTAGAGGTCAAATCGAAGCAACTCAGTTGACACACCTCAAAATTCAACTCCTCATATCTTTCTATATATGTGGAGTTAGTTAAAATTGAGGTCAGATTCGTGCTCTACGTCATTTTTTCTTTCAAATCATGTCCTCCTTTTTTATTTTGGTGATGGTTAAGGGTGGACCAGCCCGGTGAGGTCCACCGAAGAAGAAGACCGGAGCTTTGGCTCCGGTGGTGCGTTGGCACGTTGTAACACCTCAAAATTTGCCCTCCTCTCTTGGGACTAGCTTAGCATATTGCATTTCATTTTTTAGGACATTAGGCATTTGCATATTGCATATCATGTGAGAATAAACAAGTCATCCTCCAAAATCTTTCTCAGAAGATAGAGAGGTTAAGAGATTCATGCCTGAGGGTCTCATGGATTGATCACTAGCCATCTGAGGGTTTGTGCTTCAATTAGGGTTTCTTGGTCCTTCAAGGAGTTTGAGCATTATCTTATTGGCAAGGGTACATTATCATCATCATGGTTATGTCATCCTCAAGGGGCTCATTGTTCATGCTCAGATCCTTTGGGATTAGGGTTTTGACCTCTGGTCAACCCTAATCAATTACATTCTACCAGTCAGGGTTCCTCAAGGAAATGGGGTTTATTTGCTTGGATGAGGATCATATGATTATTGTGTGGAGCTTACAAGAGCTAGGGGTTCCTTTTGGAGCCAATTTCTCAAGTGGTTGAGGCTCAGGCTGATCAGGGCACTTCTAGGTCATCTGTCAACCAGAAAGTCAACAGAAAGTCAACTGAGGGCTAGGAGGTGGAGAAATGGTTTTCAAAATCTCATTCATGTTCAAAAGAGGCTTATTCATCATGTCAAATGCATATCTTGAAGAATTTGAGGCCAGATCAAAACTTTCCAAAAATGGAAAGTGACCTGTAATTGAAAGTTTCCAAAAAATGGAAAGTTTTTGGTTCAAATTCAACTGGATCTTACATCCTCAAATAAGCTTCAAATGAAATTTTGTCCAACATGAAAGTTGAAGATCTTTCTCTCCTCTTTCCAAAAAGTCCAAGATCATGAATTTATGATGAATGGTTGAGGAGATATGATCAAATCATTTCCAAGTGTGCTTGAAACTTCAAAAGGCCATAACTTTTGACTCATAACTCCAAATTGAGTGCTCCTTTTTGCCAAATTCTTCTCATGACATGAACTTTCTAAATCATTCATCACATTGCATGAAAATTCATCACATGACCATATGCATATTCATGCTTATTTTGGAGGGAAAATCATGAATTCAAAATTGGTGCATCATATGGACTTTTTAACCATTCCAACATGTTCATAGGAGGATTTTAAGTGAAATTGCATGGCCATTGTTACTGTTCACGGGCATGTTGCATGCGTGGGGTGAAAAAACCAAATTTTGCATAACACCTCATTTTTGAATTAAAATTTCATTAGCCAAGTTAAGTGTGATTAGGAAATGGATTAACATGTTATATAAATAACTAATCATAACAGAATTTTCATGATTCATCATTTCTAGATCTAGAACTTTTTTCCCTCCAAAATTTTCTCTCTACCATAATTCAAAAATTCTTCAAAGAACACTTGATTTTTCTTGCATATTCTGGTTCTGTGATCTTCAATTAGTGTAGATCAAGCCTTGGATTGTGGAATTCGTGTGGAAATTGTGCATAGCAAGCTCAAGAACTCAAGAATGGAAGTTGATTGTTAAGCAAGATCTAAGCTGTTCCAAGTCTCAACTTCAACTTCAAGCTTCATAACAATGATATAGGAGTGGATTTACACGCTTGCCAAGCCTTGGATCTGCCACTGCCATTGTTGGATCTTCAAGAGGTCAAAAATTTGAACCTCTTAATTCATGATTTTATGTGCATATTATTGTAGATCTTTCCACGCTGAAAATTCTGATCTAAATTTCATAAAAAACGGACAAATATTGAGAGAGTTATGAGAGATTAAAGTTTGGTGTTCATGAGTGTTCTTGATCGATTCTTAAAATATATAAGGAATTAGGCAAAAATATTAGTGGATTCGTGATCTACACGCCGAGACGAGTCCAACGGTATATAATTTCGCTAATTCTGAAGAAGAAAAAAATCGTGAACAGTAACCACCACCATCTTCATGAAGAAGACGGTGGTTTCCGCCACTAGCGTCCACCTAGCGTCAGCATAGCGTCCGTTTCTGCATTTGGCTAGGGCACTGATGAAACGACGTCGTTTCGTCCTGGAAGCGCCCCTCGCTTCGATTCCTGCTGGGAGCAATTGCCATTTTATTCATTTCTTTTCATTATTTCATGTTTTTTTCAATTTTTATTTCATTTTTTCCATGATCTTCAAAAAAATCATAACTAATTGTAGAATGATCCAAATAATTCCAGGTTTTTTGCTACTTGATCCTTGAAATATCTAGAATTTTATGATGTAAATTTCTGAAATTGTGCATGGCTGGAATTTAAATTGTGTTAGGATAATTGAACATGTGTGCATTTGGACCTTGTCTCATTCATCCTATCATAAAATGCTTGATATTGATCCAATTGCCATGAAATTTTGATGGATGTTTGAGGCTTGATTGTGAATTTTTATCATTTGCCATTTCTATTTTATGCACATGTTTGTATGGTGTGACAATGTGTGTCACACAATTGGATGTCTAACTTGTGCATTTTCATTTCCATATCAAATGAGCTTCTCTGTTTATGATTTTTGGTATGTTGATTCTATTGGACATGTTGAATGCTCATGAAAATTTCCAGAATTGTTTGAGCCATTTCTGATTTAATGTGCATTTTCTCATCTTGTGTGTCCAATTGATGATCATGTTGTGTGCATTGCCTTCTCTTGGTTGAATGATGACATTGCTTGATGATTTTGATTTGGTCCTTTTTAGGACATGTTCATGATTGATTAAGGATGATTCATGTTGATTTTTAGCTTCTGTTTTGAATTTCTTCTTCACTTTTGACCCTAGGGATTTGTACTCACATTTGAGTTGTGAATTTCAGGTTCAAGTATGCATCTCCATGATTGATGTTGCTTCTTCATTTGAGCTTGGCCATTTGTTATTGTTTGCTAATATTTGTTTGTTTTGTAGGCTTTGATGATAATTCATTTGAGTGTTTGCCTTATGGCTTACTCATTGTGTATATTGGACTTGTCTGTCTGTTGAGATCTATTGACTGTTGTCTGTTTGTTTGAATGTAAATATTGACTGTTTTAGCTTTTCTTACAGGTACTTTAGCCGCTTTAACTCATTATTTGAGTTGCTTTGCTTGGCTTGTGGTTGGCATACCACTAAGGTAACTTCCTTAACTTCATGTAGTCTGGAAGACCTGTCATGTTATTTTGGCAGGCACCTGTCTGAAGCCCTCCTTAAGAGGCAATGTTTGTGGTTGTTTATCTTTGTGCCTTGTACATTTAAAGACCTCCTAAGTGAAGAGGCATTGGCAGATAAAAGGGATGTGCAATCCATCCCCTGCTATTCAGTTGTGTCTTTCATCTTGCCCACATCATGTGTTGATGCACTTTGAATAAAAACCCAAAATCTTGTTGTGTCAGTCATGTGGAATAGAGTCCCACATTCTGGACTCCCACACCTTCTTTGATTCAAGCTCACCCATGCCCGGGTTAAGAGCTATGAGGCATAACTCTCATCTCCATTTCATCTGCTCATCCTAACTCTCAATGTTAGAGGTTAAGAGCAAACAACACCCCTTTCCAGTTGGCTTGTTTGTCGAGGTTGATTTGACCCCTTGACTAAAGCCCAGCCTTGTATGAGCCACTTGTTTGCATATAGCGTGTGATACCTGTTCACCTGTGTTGCTTACTTGCTGTGTGATTGACTTGCTGCCTATGCGAGTTAGGTTCTGTTTAGATACCTTAACCTAGGACTATTGTGGATTGCATGACAACTTTTAGGCTCGAGTCAGTCTCCCTATTAGTTTGTTATTTCCCGGTCTCTGGTTAGGAGAAAGTTTCTCCCCTGTTAAGGGGAACTACGTCGCCCTGATCCTCATACCAGATGAGGTACGTAGGCAGGAGATCGTGCGAGATCTCTCCGAGCGCCCTTTTTCTTTTTTGTGTGCGTTAAGCTTGACAGCTATTAGGTCCGAGTTCCAGACTCCCTTTTAGTCTGTGTGTTCAACTTCTTTGTTTCTTCTGACGTCTCAGCGTCTTCTTGGTTTTGCTTGACAGCTACTAGGCTCGAGTTCCAAACTCCCTATTAGCTTGTCTATTTGATAACCTTTTTGTGTGTGTTAGGAGTTGGATGTAAGACCAGCGATTGGCATTCCGTTTCCTATTTGTTCTTTGTTTAGAGTCTGATGTAAGTCCAGCGATTGGCATTCGGTTTCCTATTTGTTCTTTGTTTGGAGTCTGATGTAAGTCCAGCGATTGGCAGTCGGTTTCCTTTGGGTGTTTGTGTGTGTGGAGTCTGATGTAAGTCCAACCATTGGCATTCGGTTTCCTGTTTGTTTGTTTTGTGAGGAGTTGGATGTAAGTCCATTGATTGGCACTCCATTTCCTGTTGTGTGTTTCTTCTGACGTCTCAGCGTCTTTGTGTTGTGTTTTGTTTCGGCGTGCGTTAGCCGAACTACGGTAGCTCTGATTCTCATTCCAGATGAGATACGTAGGCATAGGATGCGATATCCTAGCGAGCCCGTTTCCCATTTCCCCGAACTACGTTGACTCTGATGTTTGTTTCTGACAAACTACGTAGGACCAGGATGCGACATCCGTCCGAGTCCGCTTCTGTCTCCTTCCACCTGTGTTTTATTCCATGTGTGCGTGCATTCTTTGAGCAGTTATCTAGCAACCTTATTCTATTCTTCTGAGCGTGGATCCCGTCGAGTACGACGGACGTGAGGGGTGCTAATACCTTCCCCTTGCGTAACCGACTCCCGATCCTTGCAATCTCTGGTCGTAAGACCATTCCCTTTCCAGGTTTACTTCGAGCGTTTCCTTTCCCTCCTTTGGGATAAATAACGCACGGTGGCGGCTCTGTTTGTTTGTATTTCCCGCTGGTTGTTTTTCGCGGATGCGACAGCTGGCGACTCTGCTGGGGACAAGAAGTTGACCTCTTGCTGGTCCATATTCCCTAAGCGAGTCATTCCTAGCGTTCTCTAGGATAATTTTGGTTGCTTTTACTGCTCTATTTATTGCATTGATAATTATGCTGTGATTGTATACATTTGCATTGATGTTTGCATGCATCATACTATCATTGTGCTGTCTTCTGTACAAGTTGGTTCCTCTAATTTGGGGTGGGTGTTCTGAGTGGGGATAAAACCCAGGCCCGAGTATACACCTAGGATTAGTGTGGTCTCACGTTCCTCACATGTTGGTTGGGCATGTTGTTGTGACGTGACATACCACGAGCCGGACAAGGTTCTTTTGAGAGAGCTCTTCCATTATGGAGTATTCCACTTTGGTCGAGTTACCTCTTTAGAGCTGTTGACTTCGGTGACCGTTCTTTCCCGGATCTTTGGTTTAGACGATCTTATGAGAGCTGCAGCGACACACCCGAAAGGGCAAACCCGTTGAGTATCTTTGCCCGATTGTCGAGACCATTATCCGCCTTAGGATGACCTTGTTAGAATTCACCTGTGAGGGGAGGGTTTGAGTCTTACAGATGCATGTTCTAATGGTGACTAATGGTTCAGTTATCAATCAGAGTCTTATTTATAAGTCGGGTTTATGTATTTATTTCTGAGACACCGGAATGCTGTCCGCGGTATTTATCAGTGGGGATCCGTTTATTTCAGGATTCCCTAGGCTGGTTCAGAGGGTCTTGTGTTTATCTGTTCAGAGGACTTTCTGGTGATGATGGTGATGTATTCTCCGGTTCCGTTTATTTCGGAACCCCGAGTCGGATTTGTGGCTATTCAGTTCCCTCAGATGGTTGTGATCAGTTCAGAGACCAGGGCCTCAGTGCAGTTGATTTTCAGAGGACTTGGAATATGGCATAGTACATTGCACTCATGCATCAGCATCATTCCCATTTTGCATTCATCTGCATCTAACCCATGTCTATCCATACTCAGGGTACATTCTCGATTGAGATTCTGGTCGAGAGACATCCTGATGTCAGAATGTTATTGTCAAATTATTATCCGTCTCGATGAAGCCAGGATCGAAAGACAGAGTGTTCCTCATATGGATAGACATTGCATTCATGTGTGAGTCATAATAACCTGTCTTCTATTTTGCAGGTGTCAGTATCTAACGTGTTTGGTTATCTCAAGAATCATTGCTCGCGCACGTAGAATCATTCCCTTGCACGCAGCACGTCCGCACAGATACCCTACCAGACGCAACACATCCAGGCTGATGGATCTACCCAACGCAGATATTCTCGAGCTGAAGGAGAAAATGAATGAACTGATCAATGTCATGCAAGGGTTTGCCGTGGGGAAAAAAGCGCTTGCTGATAAAGTGGAGAAGCTCGAGCGGGCTTCAGCTGCCAACAGTGGTATCAATTTAGAGGGTGTCTCCAACCACGGCCTTGGTGGTTCCAGGGATGGAGGAGATCTCGGAAAGAAGACAACTGCTGGTGTGGTGATTAATAATGGGGGTGGTTTCGGTGTTGCCACATGCGGAGGACCAGGTCCGATGGGCAACAATCTGAAGGACAGTCTGTTTCCTCCTTTCTTCGGGGCCGAGGAGGACAGAGAAGAAGACCAGTTCTCCGTGCTTAATGAACAGTTCGGTCAATACGGTGTCCAACCACCCAACAAAGAGATTCAGGTGCTGGCGGAGAAAATCAGGGCTCTTGAAAGCTATGCTACTCCGGGGGTTGTTAATATGTCGAACATGGGGCTTGTTGAAGGGATTGTGATCCCGCAAAAGTTTAAGGCGCCTGCGTTTGACAAGTACAATGGGAGTTCTTGCCCGGAAACTCACCTCCAGGCTTTTGTCCAAAAGATTTCTGCTTATACAATGGACCAGAAGCTTTGGATGTACTTCTTCCAGGACAGTCTGTCTGGGGGGTCTTTGGAATGGTACACCAAATTGAGGTCATCTGATGTCAAGAGCTGGCAGGATCTTGGTGATGCGTTCTTTAAACAATATCAATTCAATGCTGACATGGCTCCTAGCCGTACCCAGTTGCAGGGTATGTCTCAGAAGTCGAATGAAGGGTTTAAAGAATATGCACAAAGGTGGAGGGAGTTGGCTGCCAGAGTTCAACCTCCGCTGGTGGATCGGGAGATGTCTGATCTGTTCATGGGTACCCTGCAGGGGATTTTTGCTTAAAGGATGGTGGGTTGTCCCGTCACTGGCTTTGCAGACATAGTAGTGGCTGGTGAGAGAATTGAAAGCTGGCTGAGAATGGGTAAAATACAAGGAAATGCTCCGTCATCTGGAGTAAGGAAGCCATTTGGGAACGGTCAACGCAAGAATGAGGGTGAATCGAGTGTTGTGTATGCCCAGAGAGGATACGGTAGGGATCGTTACTACCAGTACACTACTGCGGTAACCATTCCTGCTGGTAATCAATCAGTACAACAGCAACATCAGCCACCTCAGCAGAGAGCACAGAGAGCGGGGTACCAGGTGAGAGGAAAGGGGATTGATCGTCAGTTTGATAGGCCACCCGTGACATATGCTTTTCTGTTCAAGAAGTTGATGGATCTTGGGTTGGTTCAGCCGAGGACGATGGCTCCGGTAAGACCAGATCAGAGGCCTCCTAACTATGATGAGAACGCCAAGTGTGAATTCCATTCTGGTACACCAGGGCATAACATTGAGGGTTGTAGAGCCTTTAAGCATGTTGTCCAAGACTTGGTAGACTCCAAGGCCATCAATTTTGCACCATCTCCGAATGTTAATGCTAATCCCATGTCGGCGAATGGTCAGGTGATGGTGGGTGTAATTGCTGAAGATCCAGATCGCATCTGTGCGGTGGGTGAAGAGGTCGACGGTGACTGTGAGCTTGATGGTTGGATAAATCCGTGCGTACCAGGGATGGAAGTCCGAGACTGGAAATCCGAAAAGATCATCACTGTCACTCTACATGAAGAGTAGTATTTCTGTTTTTCAATTCTGTATGCATGAAAGCCATACGTTTTTCCCGAAACGTAATGGTCCATTGTAAGGGCTACCTCATGTGCATCATTTTGTAGTGTTTTGCATCATTAATAAATGGATGTTTTTCACATTAAAAGCGGTGTTCCCTGTTTTTCACTTATTTTTGCAGTTTAAAAACAGAAATAAAAATGGCAATGTTACTTTCTTTTTTTTCTTCCTTTTGATTTATCTTGTCCCGACCTCAAAAGCATTGCATGAATCAATATTCATGTAGATGCGACTATTCTCCTGATCTCATTGATAACAATTCTGTTACACCCTCGTATGACTTCGACAATCCGATCTATCATGCCAAAGAAGGAGACGAAGAAGATCGTGATCTGCTGGAAGATTAGCCAGGTTGTTGGGACAAGAGGAGAAGGTGATTCAACCGCACGAGGAGCGAGTTGAGATTGTCAATCCAGGCACCGAGGAGGTCTGAAAGGAAATAAAGGTTGGGGCCGCCTTGGAGGCGAGTGACAAGAGTGGAGGTGATGCCATTCAGTCTCAAGAACGTCGGTGCCACGTGTTAGAGAGTCATGGTGACTTTGTTTCATGATATGATTCATCATGAAATCGAATGCTATGTTGATGACATGATAGCAAAGTCCCAAACAGAAGAGAGGCACCTGGTAGATCTGGCCAAGCTGTTTGACTAGTTGAGACAATTCAAACTGAGGTTGAATCCGAGTGAGCGCACTTTCGGAGTGCGGTCCGGTCAGTTGCTTAGGCTTATTGTAAGCAAAAGAGGAATCGAGGTTGATCCTGCTAAAAAAAAAATAATACAAGAAATGCCTGAACCGAGAACGGAAAAAGAGGTTCGTGGTTTCTTAGGTAGATTGAACTACATCTCACGGTTCATATCTCATCTAACAGCCATGTGTGAACTCATGTAAAAAAAAAAGATCAAACGGTCAGGTGAAATAATGATCGCCAAGGGGCATTTGAAAAATAAAAGAATATTTGCAGGAGCTTCCGGTTCTATTGCCTCCCGTGGAGGGACGACCATTAATTATGTACTTGACAGCCCTCGAGGGGTCTATGGGGTGCGTACTGGGGCAGCATGACGAGTCTAGTCGAAAAGAGCATGCAATTTACCTTAGCAAAAAGTTTACCGACTGTGAAACAATATATTCATTGCTCGAGGAAACTTGTTGTACTTTGGCATAGGCTGCTCACCGACTGAGACAGTATATGCTGGTTCATACCATTTTATGGATTTCCAAGATGGATCTGATCAAGTATAACTTTGAAAAGCCAGCATTGAACGAACGGGTTGCGAGAGAGCAAATGACTTTGACTGATTTTGATGTACAATATACCTCTCAGAAAGCAATCAAGGGGAGTGTATTGTCTGATTACTTCGCCCAGCAACCCGTTGAGGATTCTCAACCGATGAAGTTTGAATTCCCTGATGAGGACATCATGGTTCTCAAATCGAAAGATTGCGAGGAACCGATCCCGGAGGAGGGGCCTGACCCTGAATCCGAACGGATTCTGATGTTTGATGGGCCCTTGATGTGAATGGTATGAGTGAGTGCTGTTTTGGTTATGCCGAAAGGATCCCACATTCCTTTTGTTGCCCGGATAACATTTGAATGCACCAACAATGGTGGCTGAGTACAAAGCCTGTATCCTGGGTATCGATCTTCGGTGCGTACGTCTACTGGGGCAACGCCGTTCTCGCTCGTATATGGGATAAAAGTGGTATTACCTATTGAGGTCCAGATCCCATCGTGGAGAGTCCTGATGGATGAAAGTTGGAAAAGGCTGAGTGGATAGAGACTCGGTATGAAGAGTTGAACCTAATTGAGAAAAAGAGGCTGGCAACCATTTGTCATGGGCAATTGTACCAGCAGCGGATGAAGCGTGCTTTTGACCGAAAGGTACAACCTCGGGTATATCACGTAGGAGACATGGTGTTGAAAAGGATCTTTCCTCCTCAAAACGATCGTAGGGGCAAGTGGGCACCCAATTATGAAGGTCCATTCGTGGTCAAAAAGATTTTCTCTGGTGGAGCCTTGTTGTTGACGACCATGGATGGCGAGGATTTTCCATCCCCTGTAAATGCGGACGCAGTTAAAAAAATACTTCGTATAAGAGACCCGCTGGACGAAAAGAATAAAATAGTCCAGGAAAAAATGGGCATCCCGACGAACCAAAAAAAAATAAATGAAAAGGTTCGGGCAAAAATTAGGGATAAAAAGAAAAAAACTGTACACCCGGCAAGTCGAAAACCCCACAAGGGCGGCTTGGGCAAAAAAGGGTATCTCGGTGGATTGAAAACCCGAAAGAGCAGTCCAGGCAAAAGAGGGATTGAAACGAACAACTGCGTCCAGCATGATCGTTTGTACTTTGGTTATGACACCAGGATAATCCCCGGCAGCGATCAGTCGGAAGCGTCTTGTTTAGAAGGCAGAAAACACGGAGAGTCTTGAGGACATATGGGGTGTAACCGAGTTGGAACTCGATGAGATCGCGGTTTCACAATACCATTAGGATATATTTTCCTTTTGTGCGCAATTACCTCTTTTTAGGAATTGCTTCCTGTGTATTGCTCGATTTTGAGCCACACTATTTTCAATCAATAAAATGCATCTTCAGTCAAATAATTTTGTTTTCTGTTTTCATGACCGTTTTGATTGCAAAAACATCCGTTTATTTTGATAAAGAATCTTTGCATTTTGAGACATACAGGTCCCTTCTAATGCATGTTCATAAGATTGAAAACCGGAAATCTTATTTGGAAGGTGGAGTGACCTAGGTGTTGAAATTTTGGCACGCCTGGGGCACGTTTTTATCTAACGATCTCTTTTGCAGGTGCTGTTAGATATTTTCACTCACTTGCAGGTTGTGATGTGAAGCCTTTTTGACAAAGTATCCCCGTGGAGTCCAATCAGGGACGAGGAATGGAGGAACGGTGAAAAGACGACGGAAGAACATGCGACGATCCTGGAGGGTTAATCAAGAAGGCTCTTCAAAGTCTGAGGACTGGAGAGTTTGTATGAATCCAAGGAGTTCGATCTCCGTGGAGTACGGAGAAGGCAGTAATACAAGGTGATGAATCAGAAAAGTCCAGACAAGTCTGGGAGCTCTCAAAAGTGGAAAGCTGACACTGGATTTAGATGTTGAATACCATGGTTCGACGAGTCGACGGGTGTTCTGTGCCAGACTTTCCTGGTTTCCCCAAGCAGAGTTGGGATTGTTACCTCCCCAGCAGATTCAAGGTCTGTGTCTTCCCTAGCAGGGTTGGGATGGTTATCTCCTCAGCAGGTTTTAGATCGGTGTTTCCTCAGCAGCCAGGCCTGAAGGTTGCTATTTCCCCAGCGGAGGGGCCTGAAGGTTGCTATTTCCCGTAGCACGGCGGAGCTTGTATATTTCCCCAGCAAGTCGAAGATTGCTGTTTTCCCCGCAGAGTGTGTTAGTGGTTTGTTCCCCAGCGAAGTCCCTTAACGGATCGGGTTCAGCGGAGGTCTTCCCTGGTGAGGGTTGTCTTTTCCTCAGCAGCAGTGCTATTCCTCAACAGGGTGGAGATTGGAGTGTTGTCGAGTTCCTCAGCAGAGTGCCTCGAGCTCCCCAGAAGAGTCCCTTGAGGGGGATACTTTTTATGCATTCATCATTTAGAGAAGCATAGCATATTGCATAGTTCATTGCGTAACATTTCCATGGTTATGGAGCATTACGCTGAAAAAATTCATGCATCATCCTTGCAAGCATAAACTAGTCTCAAGTCGTGGTTACTGTTTGAGGTTTGGTTTCGATGGAAGTTGGAAGGTGTTACTCTGAGGAGTTCAGCATCGTGATTTTGGATCAACAACATTCCCCAGTTAGTCCCCGGCAAGCGTCTGTCTTGTTTTGACGTATGTAGACGTCATTCTTGCGATACCAGTAAGTGTCGTGTCGATCCTCGTAATGTTTGCTTTCTTGGGTGTTAGTAAACATCATTGTTCGATGTCAGTAAACGTCGAGTTCCTTCCCAGTCATCAGTAAATGTATGGTCGAATATCATTGTTCGATGTCAGTAAACATCATTGTTCAATGTCAGTAAACATCGAGTTCCTTCCCAGTCATTGGTAAATGTCTGGTCGAATATCCCTTCTTCGGTGTCAGTAAACATCATTGTTCGATGTCAGTAAACGTCGAGTTCCCTCCCAGTCATCAGTAAATGTCTGGTCGAATATCCTTTCTTTGGTGTCAGTAAACATCATTGTTCGATGTCAGTAAACGTCGAGTTCCTTCCCAGTCATCAGTAAATGTCTGGTCGAATATCTTTTCTTTGGTGTCTGTAAACATCATTGTTCGATGTCAGTAAACGTCGAGTTCCTTCCCAGTCATTAGTAAATGTCTGGTCGAGTATCCTTTCTTTGGTGTCAGTAAACATCATTGTTCGATGTCAGTAAACATCGAGTTCCTTCCCAGTCATTGGTAAATGTCTGGTCGAATACCCTCTGATATGTCGCCATCAAAGTGGTGGTTGGTGTTATTTCCGGCATTGCCAATGGAATTATCACAAGAAAATGGAGAACGAGGTTCATTGTTTGGCAGCAAGAGTAATATGAAGTTATCGGGGTTCAAATGCGGTGATCCGGGATCATCCGTGCAAAAGAAAATATTCGTCTGGGGTTTAAGAAAAACGAAAAAAGAGGAAATCATCAGAAAGTTTCGGGGTTCAAGAAAAGAAAAAATATAATAATCCCCAGCGGAGCGCAAATTGTTCGTCTGTTCTTGGTATTCAATCACTCTTCACCCTGATCATCTGAAAGTCGAGGCTATTCATATCGACAGGTTCGCAGTGGATTGAATAGGGGCAGCTGTAACACCTCAAAATTTGCCCTCCTCTCTTGGGACTAGCTTAGCATATTGCATTTCATTTTTTAGGACATTAGGCATTTGCATATTGCATATCATGTGAGAATAAACAAGTCATCCTCCAAAATCTTTCTCAGAAGATAAAGAGGTTAAGAGATTCATGCCTGAGGGTCTCATGGATTGATCACTAGCCATCTGAGGGTTTGTGCTTCAATTAGGGTTTCTTGGTCCTTCAAGGAGTTTGAGCATTATCTTATTGGCAAGGGTACATTATCATCATCATGGTTATGTCATCCTCAAGGGGCTCATTGTTCATGCTCAGATCCTTTGGGATTAGGGTTTTGACCTCTGGTCAACCCTAATCAGTTGCATTCTACTAGTCAGGGTTCCTCAAGGAAATGGGGTTTATTTGCTTGGATGAGGATCATATGATTATTGTGTGGAGCTTACAAGAGCTAGGGGTTCCTTTTGGAGCCAATTCCTCAAGTGGTTGAGGCTCAGGCTGATCAGGGCACTTCTAGGTCATATGTCAACCAAAAAGTCAACAGAAAGTCAACTGAGGGCTAGGAGGTGGAGAAATGGTTTTCAACATCTCATTCATGTTCAAAAGAGGCTTATTCATCATGTCAAATGCATATCTTGAAGAATTTGAGGCCAGATCAAAACTTTCCAAAAATGGAAAGTGACCTGTAATTGAAAGTTTCCAAAAAATGGAAAGTTTTTGGTTCAAATTCAACTGGATCTTTCATCCTCAAAGAAGCTTCAAATGAAATTTTGCCCAACATGAAAGTTGAAGATCTTTCTCTCCCCTTTCCAAAAAGTCCAAGATCATGAATTTATGATGAATGGTTGAGGAGATATGATCAAATCATTTCCAAGTGTGCTTGAAACTTCAAAAGGCCATAACTTTTGACTCATAACTCCAAATTGAGTGCTCCTTTTTGCAAAATTCTTCTTATGACAAGAACTTTCTAAATCATTCATCACATTTCATGAAAATTCATCACATGACCATATGCATATTCATGCTTATTTTGGAGGGAAAATCATGAATTCAAAATTGGTGCATCATATGGACTTTTTAACCATTCCAACATGTTCATAGGAGGATTTTAAGTGAAATTGCATGGCCATTGTTACTGTTCACGTGCATGTTGCATGCGTGGGGTGAAAAAACCAAATTTTGCATAACACCTCATTTTTGAATTAAAATTTCATTAGCCAAGTTAAGTGTGATTAGGAAATGACATGTCATATAAATAGCTAATTATAACAAAATTTTCATGATTCATCATTTCTAGATCTAGAACTTTTTTCCCTCCAAAATTTTCTCTCTACCATAATTCAAAAATTCTTCAAAGAACACTTGATTTTTCTTGCATATTCTGGTTCTGTGATCTTCAATTAGTGTAGATCAAGCCTTGGATTGTGGAATTCGTGTGGAAATTGTGCATAGCAAGCTCAAGAACTCAAGAATGGAAGTTGATTGTTAAGCAAGATCTAAGCTGTTCCAAGTCTCAACTTCAACTTCAAGATTCATAACAATGATATAGGAGTGGATTTACACGCTTGCCAAGCCTTGGATCTGCCACTGCCATTGTTGGATCTTCAAGAGGTCAAAAATTCGAACCTCTTAATTCATGATTTTATGTGCATATTATTGTAGATCTTTCCACACTAAAAATTCTGATCTAAATTTCATAAAAAACGGACAAATATTGAGAGAGTTATGAGAGATTAAAGTTTGGTGTTCATGAGTGTTCTTGATCGATTCTTAAAATATATGAGGAATTAGGCCAAAATATTAGTGGATTCGTGATCTACACGCCGAGACGAGTCCAACGGTATATAATTTTGCTAATTCTGAAGAAAAAAAAATCGTGAACAGTAACCACCACCGTCTTCATGAAGAAGACGATGGTTTCCGCCACTAGCGTCCACCTAGCGTCAGCATAGCGTCCGTTTCTGCATTTGGCTAGGGCACTGATGAAACGACGTCGTTTCGTCCTGGAAGCTCCCCTCGCTTCGATTCCTGCTGGGAGCAATTGCCATTTTATTCATTTCTTTTCATTATTTCATGTTTTTTTCAATTTTTATTTCATTTTTTCCATGATCTTCAAAAAATCATAACTAATTGTAGAATGATCCAAATAATTCCAGGTTTTTTGCTACTTGATCCTTGAAATGTCTAGAATTTTATGATGTAAATTTCTGAAATTGTGCATGGCTGGAATTTAAATTGTGTTAGGATAATTGAACATGTGTGCATTTGGACCTTGTCTCATTCATCCTATCATAAAATGCTTGATATTGATCCAATTGCCATGAAATTTTGCATGATTGTTCCTAACATGTTGATGGATGTTTGAGGCTTGATTGTGCATTTTTCTCATTTGCCATTTCTGTTTTATGCATATGTTTGTATGGTGTGATAATGTGTGTCACACAATTGGATGTCTAACTTGTGCATTTTCATTTCCATATCAAATGAGCTTCTCTGTTTATGATTTTTGGTATGTTGATTCTATTGGACATGTTGAATGCTCATGAAAATTTCCAGAATTGTTTGAGCCATTTCTGATTTAATGTGCATTTTCTCATCTTGTGTGTCCAATTGATGATCATGTTGTGTGCATTGCCTTCTCTTGGTTGAATGATGACATTTCTTGATGATTTTGATTTTGTCCTTTTTAGGACATGTTAATGATTGATTAAGGATGATTCATGTTGATTTTTAGCTTCTGGTTTGAATTTCTTCTTCACTTTTGACCCTAGGCTTTGCCCTAGGGATTTGTACTCACATTTGAGTTGTGAATTTCAGGTTCAAGTATGCATCTCCATGATTGATGTTGCTTCTTCATTTGAGCTTGGCCATTTGTTATTGTTTGCTAACATTTGTTTGATTTGTAGGCTTTGATGATAATTCATTTGAGTGTTTGCCTTATGGCTTACTCATTGTGTATATTGGACTTGTCTGTCTGTTGAGATCTATTGACTGTTGTCTGTTTGTCTGAATGTAAATATTGACTGTTTTAGCTTTTCTTACAGGTACTTTAGCCGCTTTAACTCATTATTTGAGTTGCTTTGCTTGGCTTGTGGTTGGCATACCACTTAGGTAACTTCCTTAACTTCATGTAGTCTGGAAGACCTGTCATGTTATTTTGGCAGGCACCTGTCTGAAGCTCTCCTTAAGAGGCAATGTTTGTGGTTGTTTATCTTTGTGCCTTGTACATTTAAAGACCTCCTAAGTGAAGAGGCATTGGTAGATAAAAGGGATGTGCAATCCATCCCCTGCTATTCAGTTGTGTCTTTCATCTTACTCACACCATGTGTTGATGCACTTTGAATAAAAACCCAAAATCTTGTTGTGTCAGTCATGTAGAATAGAGTCCCACATTCTGGACTCCCACAGCTTCTTTGATTCAAGCTCACCCGGGCTCGGGTTAAGAGCTATGAGGCATAACTCACATCTCCATTTCATCTGCTCACCCTAACTCTCAATGTTAGAGGTTAAGAGCAAACAACACCCCTTTCCAGTTGGCTTGTTTGTCGAGGTTGATTTGACCCCTTGACTAAAGCCCAGCCTTGTATGACCCACTTGTTTGCATATAGCGTGTGATACTTGTTCACCTGTGTTGCTTACTTGCTATGTGATTGACTTGCTGCCTGTGCGAGTTTGGTTCTGTTTAGACACCTCAACCTAGGACTATTGTAGATTGCATGACAACTTTTAGGCTCGAGTCAGTCTCCCTATTAGTTTGTTATTTCCCGGTCTCTGGTTAGGAGAAAGTTTCTCCCCTGTTAAGGGGAACTACGTCGCCCTGATCCTCATACCAGATGAGGTACGTAGGCAGGAGATCGTGTGAGATCTCTTCGGGCGCCCTTTTTCTTTTTTGTGTGTGTTTTGCTTGACAGCTATTAGGTCCGAGTTCCAGACTCCCTTTTAGTCTGTGTGTTCAACTTCTTTGTTTCTTCTGACGTCTCAGCGTCTTCTTGGTTTTACTTGACAACTACTAGGCTCGAGTTCCAGACTCCCTATTAGCTTGTCTGTTTGATAACCTTTTTGTGTGTTAGGAGTTGGATGTAAGACCAGCGATTGGCATTCCGTTTCCTATTTGTTCTTTATTTGGAGTCTGATGTAAGTCCAACGATTGGTATTCGGTTTCCTATTTGTTCTTTGTTTGGAGTCTGATGTAAGTCCAGCGATTGGCAGTCGGTTTCCTGTGGGTGTTTTGTGTTTTGGAGTCTGATGTAAGTCCAGCCATTGGCATTCAGTTTCCTGTTTGTTTGTTTTGTGAGGAGTTGGATGTAAGTCCATTGATTGGCACTCCATTTCCTATTGTGTGTTTCTTCTGACGTCTTAGCGTCTTTGTATTGTGTTTTGTTTCGGCGTGCGTTAGCCGAACTACGGTAGCTCTGATTCTCATTCCATATGAGATACGTAGGCATAGGATGCGATATCCTAGCGAGCCCGTTTCCCATTTCCCCGAACTACGTTGACTCTGATGTTTGTTTCTGACAAACTACGTAGGACCAGGATGCTACATCCTGCCGAGTCCGCTTCCGTCTCCTTCCACCTGTGTTTTATTCCATGTGTGCGTGCATTCTTTGAGCAGTTATCTAGCAACCTTATTCTATTCTTCTGAGCGTGGATCCCATCGAGTACGACGGACGTGAGGGGTGGTAATACCTTCCCCTTGCGTAACCGACTCCCGATCCTTGCAATCTCTGGTCGTAAGACCATTCCCTTTCCAGGTTTACTTCGAGCGTTTCCTTTCCCTCCTTTGGGATAAATAACGCACGGTGGCGACTCTGTTTGTTTGTATTTCCCGCCGGTTGTTTTTCGCGGATGCGACACACGTCTCCCAACAACATGATCCTTTCAAAATGTTTTAATCCTTAACGCTCAGTGTGATTACCCTTGGTACAACGCGTTGACTCGTGTGTTTGGTGGAACGCGCGTTTTAGACCACTTGATCTGCCACCTCAATTAATGAGGGAGATCAAGTGGTCCATGTTTTTTTCATTTTTTGATTTTAATTTTTATTCCTTTGATTTTCATTAATTCATATTAATCTTAATATTGATCCAAAAAATATGAGAGTTTCACCAAAAAATTTCAAATAATTTCCTCTTTCATATTTTGAATTAAAATTTTTTTTTGGATCATTATTAATATTATTCATGATTTAATTGATTTTATGAATATTTTTAATTGTTTAAAAATACTTTTAAGTCTTTAAAAATTTTGAAATTTTTTTTCCAAGGTCCTTTGACCTTGTTTGACCTATGATAAATCTCATGGTCATTTCTTTGGTGTTTTGATGAGGTTTTAGGAATTTGACAAACCACATTTAATTTAAATGCCTTATTTTAGTATTTTTAATTTGAATAAATGCCAAATAATTGTGCTGACCTATTGTGATGATTTGTGTAAGTTTCACTCATGTTATTGGGCCTTGGTCAAGGTTGATTTGACTTTGTTAAGTTAATATCATTGGATTTAGGGGATTGATGGAATGTACATTCCATCTCCCAAAATGAATGAATGATATTAATTTGGTAAAAGTCCTCCTTTGACCAATTTGAGTTTTAATCCATTCCTTTCCCTCTTCATCTTATTCCCCTTCTTTATGCATTCATATCATTTGGCCTATGATACCTCTAAGTCCTAAGGCTGGTTGATTGTAAAATCAACATAAGTATGGATGAGATTAGGCCACCTCTTTTGCATATTCTTTTTGTGTGTGGTATGTTTCATGAGCATAGTCCATTATATTATGTCTCTAACATGCATTAACACCAAAATTCTATTGCCCGGCCTCAAATAGTTGTGACTTCTACATAAGTCCAATTACGATTGCTTAACATAGCGCTAAATTCTTGACACAAAAGGCATAACATTCTAGTTAGTGAGATAGGCTCCGAGGGGAGAAATAAGGTTTACAACTACCGATTACTGGGTAGAAAACTGCAAAGAGGAGGAAACCCGTCATTGGTTAGGATGAACATATCAAGGATTAACCCTCTGGTAATGAAATATGGATTACAACTACCTTTTACTGGGTAGAATACCAAAACGAGAATATCCGCCAACAGTTAAGATGAACATATCAAGGATAGACTCAAAGGGGATAATATTTGTCATCGATTAAGATGAACATATCAAGGATAGACTTCCGAGAAAAAGTGAAAATGGATTCGCTGGGGAAAATAGGATGAAGTAGATTACTATTACCGGGTATTGGGTAAGAGTAAAGTACTCCCAAATCGAGAAGAATATTACCATTTACTGGGTAGCAGACTCTCGGGAAATCAAGGTACCTATCTAGGCAAGATCTAGAAAGAAAAAGTCAATAAAAGACTCAACCCAATGAGGATATAACTCAGGGGGAGTGGTTCCATCCAGATAATCAACTGGGGAGGAAGCTGACCTCATAACTAGGGTTCAAACAAAATGACCTATAATCGTTCACCATAAAAAATGACTTTCCAAGCAAAACTAGATCTTGACTTCAACATGAAAGTTGTTTGTAATGTCATAAGGAGTAACTTTTCTCTTGAAATCATTTTAATATGATAAAAACTATAGGAGATGGGGTCTAGGGAACCCTAACTTTGACCAGTTGACTTTCTCTAGTCAACCACCATGAACCATCTTGCAAACTTGACATTCTATTGATATTTGGGACTCATGGAGGATCATATATGTGTAATATTATGTAATATGAAGTATCCTTTGGAGTATTTTATCAAATGATGAAGAAACTTACTGAAGAAGTCACACAAGATACCCAGATGAATTAGGGCTTCCAAGGCAAACAAGCTTCAAACTCTTGATGAATTCTTGACCAAAATTATATGTGAAGTTCATGGGGGACATATATGATGTCTAGAAAAATTGTGAACCATCTCTTAATTAGTCTCCTTGCATTGAGGGTCTCAAACCCTAGATACGAGCTTGATGAAGCATTGGTGAACACACACATTACCTACAAAAGCAACAAGCTATACATAGACATATTTTTGGTATTTTGGTTAGTAAATAATGAAAAAAAGTATGATACAATCAAATGTGCTTGGTAACCTCTCCCAATGCAAACCCAATAAATTATGGGTAATGATGATGCCAAGGTGTGATCCCAAAACTAATGCATATGATGAGATAACATGAGGGATCTTAGGGTCAAAATTAGGGTCTTACACATTTATAGGAGTCAAAGGGGCATATGATCTTCATCTGAGTATTGATGGCGGTAATATGTTCCTGAGGGTCTCTTTTTCCATCAAACTTCACTAGTGATGGTGGTTTGAAGTTTTCTGGTATTGGAGCGCCCTAAATCATGTCATAGAGAGGTTTGGGATCCATGGCCCTGTCTCTGACCTGGATGTCTTCGTGATGTCGCTCTTTAAGGGTCAAGATATTCTCCTGCAAATCTTGGTAGGAATGACACGACTCTTCTATAGAAACACACATCTCTACAAAGGCCTCATTGTGTCACCGTGTTGGAGAAGACGACTAAGGCTAGTGCAAGCTAGATGTAAGTATGGCATAGGTCAGTTTTACCAAGGTTCAACGGTGGGCGTCAATTGTACTTGTGAAAAAAATACAATGAGATGATAAATCATCTTATGCATCACAGAGAAAGATAGTTCATATATCATTTCTCTATTAATTATGTGAACGAACCACAAACCTAAAGGTTGGGATATTTGTAGACAACTAGTATGAGAAAAATAAGGGGAAGAAGACAATTTTCCCTCAACTCCCCATCGAGTGCGTGAGAATATGGGGTGAGTTCTTTCGCCTAGATTGGAGAAGTGTTTTCCTCTTTTATTTCTATTACCAAAATTGGTCTTTTCAAGTACATCTCATTTTCCACGTATTGGACACGTAGACTAGTAGTGGATATGGATAAAATCAAGTGACCCAAGCTTTAGTCGGCGACCCAAGCTCACACCCACCTATTTCTTTAATCGTCATTTCATAACACCTTTGGGTTGATTATGTCATTGGTTGCTTCCCTCTAGGGCCCCCAAAAAAGTTATTTCAGTCCACTTACCATAAATAAGTGCTTCCTTGAAATGCTCAAAGGACATGTATAATTAGTTTAACAAGAGTATAATTGTATCCTCATCATCAATCTTCACCTTAATATTTTCCAAGTCATTAATGACCTTGTGAAACTATGTCGATTTTCCCAAATGTATTTATTATACGCCCTTTTCAAATAGTATCAGTGTTGTTTCATACATAATATGTAAGCCAAAGACTTAGTCATATACAATGATTCAAGTTTGACCCACATCTCCATCATAGTATTCTCCTTGGAGACTTTCCTTATGAACTCTTCTCCAAGGCACAAGATAATGACATTTATGACCATATCCATCATCTCAATCTTGTGTGCTCACGTTACGCGTGAAGGCATTAATGCCACACCCTTCAATGTCTGCATACACTTTTTGTTAAGTTAATATTGTTTGCATCTTCACTTTCCACGCTCAAAATTGTTGTCTCTGAAAAACATATTGATGTCCCATTTGAAATCCATGGATTTCATTGGTAACCCTAACCCTTTTGTCCCACGATGCGCGCCACCTATTGTGAAACTGAACTTTTCAAACACACCAAAAACTTTGATGCGTGGGACAAAAAACAAAGTCAACAAAATTAATCTCTCAAATAGTGTAAGCAAAACCACAAGAATAAGAATAACATGAAATTTATTTATTCAGATCATTCAAACTGATATACTCTAGAGGAGAGAAGAACTCTCTAATCCATTATACTTTAAGAATTGTTATGAAAGATTACAAAAAGAGTTATAACAAAATAGTCTTTCAAGTTCACAAAATCATATCTTATCATCTACCAAAGTGTTTCTAAATTTATGAATCACACAAATTCAATAAGTTTAGACTTATTTATCAACCCCCTTAAATATCACCAAAGATCTTCCTATTCTTAGAGCAATCAAATTTTAAGAATTTTTATCCTTGTCTCTCTAAATTTCACCATAATTTTCCTTGTACTACAAAATTATTTAATTTTATAAATTTATTTATATATGAACATAACTCTAAATGGTATGATGAATGTTTTGAAAAAAAATTGTATGATGAATCGTAGGGATGGTAATTTGACTCATACCTGCTAGGTACTCGCAAAACAAGTCTATAATAGGTACGATAGAAACTCGCAAAATAGACTTGGGCATTGGCACGAGTAAATATCCAATAAATTAAGAGGGTATGAATGCGAATACGAGTACCTTAGTATCAAATTCATCCTATACCCGCACAATATATATTTTTATCATTTACATTATTATATAAAAATGCATATCTATCAATTTAAAAAAAATACCACTATAAAGTACCACAAATTTTAATATAAATATTTGTTTATTTTATAGTTCAATAATAAAATTTTTGAGTTTTTTTTATATGTTATTTAAAAAATTTAAAATATTTGATATTTTATAATCGATTTATTCTTACTAGAAATGTGGGGTAACAAATATAAGTATATGAATACTTAGGTATTCACATCTATAAATACGAATACAAACATTGACGTTGAATATGAACTCGAATATGCGTATTTTTTTAAAACTCAAATATAAAAAAAAAGTATTATAGTTTGGGTAATGCTAACTTGTGCCTTAGGGGCACAAGTTAAGAAAGTCAGTTATAAAAAATTTGTATTTTGAAAAGATAATTAAAAAAATAATTTTATACTTTTATTAAAGTCAATACACAATTAAAAAAAATAATTTTATACTTTTAACATTACCCTTATAGTTTCATGTCTAAACTCTTTTAATTATGAGATAAATGTCTTTGTGACTGTCGCTAACTTTTTCTTATATCTATTTACCTTATGTTTGAATTGATGTTTATTTTTAAACCATTAAAATAAATTTTAAACTTCAACATATTTCTAGCCTTTGTTTTTCTCACTTTCATCAATATAACTTTATCACTTTTCAAATCCAAGCCACTAAATATCTCTTTAATAGATTAAATTTTTTACTTCATATTTTTCTTTCTTTTTTTGCCATAGTTAACGTGCCAAACATTCAATATTTGCCTTTCGTAGTTTTGATTTTTTTAAGAAGAAAGTCTCCCCAATCATTAAGATTGCATCAATATTCAGAACAAAATCGTCTCAATTTTTTTAGACTTTATGCGTAGATTAATGGTAGTTTATTTATATAAAAAACAAATAAATATATTATTTAATCATATTTTAATTTGGAGTATACGTGTATCAGATTGGGTTGGAATTGATCAAAATAACCATTCGTCACATTAATCAATCAATTTGGATAAATCTATTAATTTTTAGATTATGTTGTATTTATAAAAAAATATTCAAATAATTTTTTTCTTTTATTAATATTAAATAATTAAATAATGAATCGTCAATAAAACCCTGGACATAAACGTATACTCCAAATTAAAATGAGATCACTCTTCAAGTCTCTCTGCCAATCGCTTCGACGTTCTCTTGTGCAATATGATCTCATAAAATTAAAGTTGTCACAAATGTACCAATTAGACTTGCTAAAGTTGTGGATGATGATGTCTCTCATAATATTCCAAAACAAAAGTTTTAGAATTTTTTTTTTTAAATAACCAGATTTTTTAAAAAAAATTCAAAAATACCCATTTTTTCTAAAAAATTACCAAAATGGGCAATTTTTGCCCTAGTTCTCTACATGGGCGTCACCCTAGTTGGCGCCTACCCTTAAAGGGTAGGGCAAGTCGCCACTAGGAGTGGCGCCTACCCTTAAATCTTTTTTTTTTTTTTTAATTTTTTTTAATTTATAAATTTATATTTTTTATAAATTATATTAATTTATATTAACACATATATATAAATAAAATTATTTACAAGATATATATATATATATATATATATATATATATATTAATTTATATATATATTAATTTAATTTATAAGTAATTATTATTATTTAAATTTTTTTGGAAGAATTAGGGTTAATCATGTTAAGGTTAATTTATCAATTATAATTAGGGTTTATTGATCGGTTATAATTAGAGTTTGGTAGTTATGACCTAATTGAAACCCTAATTCCCCATAAGATTAATTAATCAAGTGCGACACTAATTAGGGTTAAGTAGACTGGTGTACAACCCAGATCTTTTCCTATAAATAAAGTGTTATTTCCTTGCATTTTCTTCACCACTATTTCCTATCACCTTCTCTATCAAGTTGAGTTCATGGCATCCCCAAGACCGTCGTCATGGCAGCGAACATCATCAAGGCGCCCGGATCCTGAACCAGTAATCTTAAAAAGGGATGGGCATGTTATTTTCTCGCCTTTGAAACCTCCAATGGAGATGAAATTTTGGAACATCCGTTTGTTGGACCAACTAAAAAGGTCCTTGATGTCTTGGTTAGAGGGAGATTACCAACCTGGTGAAGTCATCAGAAGGATTCAGAGGCTTAGAACAAGGTTCTCATTTGAAACTGGAGAAACGATACGTTGGTGGGTTGAAGTTGAAAGCGACATTGATTGCATCCAAATGATGCATGGATCAGACGACATAGTGTTAACTGTTGTAATTTCTTAGATTTTAATGGTTGTTTGTCATGTTGTTGTTGTATTTGTTATTGTTCTAGTACTTGTTCTTGTTTTAGTACTTGTTTTTGTTCCAGTATTTGTTTTTGTTTTAGTAATTGGTGTTGTAATGTTAGATGTTTGTGTTTGTTGTTCAAGTGTCATCTTCTATTTGGAATAAAAAGTAAACTTTAATTTAAAATGATTTTGGTACACAGATTTATGAATATGAAAACTAAGTTGTGGAACTAGATCCACGATATGGACATTTGTTCTTATTATGCCCTAGTTGTCTACATATGCTACACTTCCTCTGCATTTTCTCTGCGACGTCCATTTCAGTTCTAATGCGCCTGCTATTTGGGCGACCACTTTTATTCCGCCGCATCGATTCGTTGTGCCAAACAATTTCCCCGTCATACTCTGGCCAATACGCCTCCAATGCTACCACCGGAAAGGGATTGTCGTATACATTGAGCAATGTTGCAACTTTGTAGATTGGAGACACTAGCGATAATGCATCGAAGTGGCTGTGTGAACACGCTGCAATGACATGGGAACAAGGCATACGATAGGCCTGAAATTGACCATAGTCGCACCAACGGTCTGGTATTAGGACCCTATACTCTTGTCTGGGCAGCCCTTGGTTGTGGTCAATTGTTTCCTTGACACTAAAAGTGTGGCCATGGCGGTCGAATTCCGTAACCCGATGGCTGCTGGCTTTGGCAGATTCCTGCCTCATAAACTTCATGCAGGCATCACTATATACTTGACTCGTCTGCAACACTTCATTCCAGCGCCTGCCTCTTGTTACGAACAACGTTGCCATCCGAAAATAGGTCGCACTCACCAATGCGGTTACCGGGAGGTTACGTATGCCCTTAAAGACGCCGTTCATTGATTCCACAAGATTTGTTGTCATGTGGCCCCACCTCACCCCATCGTCGTATGATCTAGTCCACCTCGCTCTGTCGATATTATCGATCCACCTCCCTGCATCAGAATTTGCCAATACTATTTCCCGGCGGTAGTATTGGAATCCAGGTTGGTTTAATGCATACCCCGCGTTTATCAAATGTTGCTTCAAGAAGTTATCCTTGAACTCCCGCATAAAATTTTGAGCAATATGCCTGATGCAGTAAACATGGGTAGACGGGGGGTCATGCCAACCATTTGCTGGATTATTGTATGCACTGTCTATTGAAGCGTGCCTGTCAGAAATCACACAGATGCCAGCTTGTGGAGTCACGTGCGTTCGGAGATTCTTAAGGAAGAAACTCCAAGCAGCAGCCGTTTCTCCTTCTACCAATGCAAAGGCTATTGGGAAAATATTAGAATTGCCATCTTGTGCGACCGCCATCAGTAACGATCCTTTGTATTTCCCATACAGCCAAGTTCCATCGACTTGAACAAGTGGTTTGCAGAATGTGAACCCGATGATGCAGGGACGGAATGCCCAGAAAAGTCTATGGAAAATTCCATTACCTTCTAGACGAGTTCCGTCAGGGGATTGTGCCGGCATTCTTGCAAGTTTTCATCAACCACTAACACTTTTATTCAGAGAACTCCGGCGAAACTTCTCATCCACCAAGCTTCGTTCTACATTGCAGTCATGTCTCTTCTTACCATGGGCCAAGAACACAGAGGCACTAGGGCAAACATTGCCTCATTCGTAAGTTTTTCTTGAACATTGCCTCTTTCGTATGTTTGTAATTAGTTTTTTAAAAGTCCAATCTAATGATTGTTTATATTGTTTATTTTTAAAGGATCCCAAGAAATTTCGTCAACGTTCACACCCAATGCCTTATCCAGACCCATGGTGCGTACCTTACATAGAGCGTGCGGGTTTCGGTCATGTTATGCATGTCGTAAATGCCACAATTGATGTCAAATTCATTTTGGCTCTGTGTGAACGTTGGAGACCTGAGACATACACTTTTCACCTACCAACTGGTGAATGTACCGTCACATTAGAGGACGTGTACATGCTTTTGGGTCTTAGAATAGATGGTAAGCCTGTGACCGGAAATGTTCAACAGCCTAACCAAATATGTGTTCAAATGTTGGGGTAGATCTGGTCGAGGGTGAGGGGTCTGCCAAAGCAAGGGGTCAGGGTATTAAATTATCTAGCCTACAATTGTACCACGACTCCATAACTTTGACTGAGGAATCCTCCGAACAAGAAAAAGTCATAAAAACCCGGGTTTACATTATGCTATTGTTTGGGAACTTGCTATTTCCCGAAGGGACGGGAAATAGCATAAACTTTATGTACTTGAGTTTGCTCGGGGACATTGATAGAATAAGCACATATAGTTGGGGTTCTGCAGTATTAGCATTCCTATATAGCTCTTTGTGTAAAAATGCACATAATGAGCACTGTACATTTTCTGGATGTGCTTTTTTGCTCCAAACATGGGGGTGGTGGAGATTGCCGAGGCTAGCCCCAGAAAATCCTAATGACTACTCCTTCCCCTACGCAACTAGGTAAATTTATGATGTTAATTCATTTTGTATATTTATTCTATAAATATTTTTAAATAATATTATTTATCTTTTTTTGTTTAGGTTCATTACAACCGGACTGGATTACAGTCTTACCCCCAAAAATAAAATTATATTTTATCGTCAACTCTTGGATCGTCTCCGAGCACAAGATGTATTACCACTAAATCACCCAGCTTCTAACTGATTTATTAATATCATGCATTCTCGATAAATAACATATTTGCTTTTTTCTTTGCAGTTTATTTGGAGGCCATATTTGGGATTGGAACATCAACCCAACCCCGAAGATGCAGCTGTTTGGACAGCAAAAACGGCCATAATGCGGTTCACCACTGTGGAGATGCACCAAAGTGACCGTGTCAAGCTGCAATTCGGAATGCATCAAGAAATCCCAGGCCCCCCAATGTCTATGGAACCTTGACATCTAAAAAAAGTCAGCCACCAGTGGTATGCCCAAAATTGGAAGGAATTTGCTAAGGAGTTTCGTAAAATGTGGAAAGACCGTGCCCACTATGTTCTACAATTTCCGGTGGCGCCCAACGAAATGAAGCCGACAAGGGAATATGTGGATTGGTATAGAGCAAATACAAATCCAGAAATGATTGTGTCTGACCCGTTCTATTTGGACGATCCCTGTAACACCCCAAATAAAGAAAAAAGAATTATTTAATTAAGTTGATAATATAATTATTAATTTAACTAAATAAATTGGATTATTGGATTATTATTATTATTATTATTATTATTATTATTATTATTATTATTATTATTTTTGGAATAATAATAATTGGAATATATATATAAGTGGGAATAAAGAAAAGGGTTTCATTCTTAACAAAGAAATTTCACGTGAAACTCTGAGAAGCTGCAGAGAAGAGGAAAAAGGGCGAAGAGCCGAAAAGCACGGTTGAGGAACGGAAAAGCTAAAGCTTAGAGAATTGCCGGATTATCTCAGGTAAGGGGGGTTTATCGTCGGTTAATGGGTATTATAGATTAACATGTCATGGGTAGTGATAAGCCGTTGATTTAACCCTAATTGGGACTGTATATGCTGAAATTGACGTTGGATAAACCGTGTTAAAAACTGCAAATTGAATTGATAGTTGTGTGAGTCGTAAATGTTAGACTATAGCACGGATCACAATTAAAAACTTGATTCGGCACTACTAAATTACAGACAATTTAGGTTTTCTTAGAAAGGGTTTAGATGCGGAAGCGGCCGGAAAACCTGATCTGCGTGAAGCTAACAGAACTTTGGAATAACTCAGAAAAACTGAGTCTGCGCGCGAGCGGTCGACCATAGGGTCGGCGTGCGCTGACCCGTGGGGTATGCGCCGACTGCATGCGTCGACGCAAGGCATTTTGGCGCCGACCCGTGAGTGAAGCGTCGACCCCATGCGTCGACGCAAGGGGCCTTTGCGCCGACTCCCTCCAGTTGAGCAGAGTCTTTGCAGAGTGGAAAATAGTTAATCTTTTTATGTTGTAAATGTGATTGGTGATTGAACCATTGTAGTTAATCGTGAGGAATAATTTTGTTGGGTTTTATGTTGTGAAATGTTGATGCAAATATGTGATAAGTTGTTTTATTGAAAACTCTGAGTTGTAGGCTGATGAGCCAAAGTTGAATATAAGTTGTTTCGTTGAAAATACTGAGTAGTAGGCTGATGAGCCAACGTTGATTTTAAGTTGTTGTTGTTGAAAAAGCTGTTGTGTTGCTGTTGTTATTATGTTGTTAAGGTTGCAAGTCGTACATGCCATATACATTCATATGCATTAAGTCGGAGCTTTGTCTCACACCACGTTGGCCTGGATTGGCAAAATTATGGGGCTTTTGCTCACACCACGTTGGCCTGGATTGGCAAAAATTATGGGGCTTTTGCTCACACCACGTTGGCCTGGATTGGCAAAATTTTAAGTTGAAAGTTGAAGGCTTATGCCTTGATGCCCACTAAACTGGCAGTGATTTTAAGTTGGGAGTTTACTCCAAATGGTACCACATGCATGAAGAGTCGAGTCTCATTGAGTTGCATTTTATGTTGTTATTGAGTTGCATTGTATGTTGTTATGAAGCTGTATTGACGTTGTGATTGAGCACGATATTTTAGTTGATATGCCGTAAATGACTGCAGGATATAATTAGGGTGATTTAACGTATAGAATTACTTAACATAACATGATAAATTATAATATTTGTTATATCGATTGAGGAACTCACCCTTACAGCTATATTTTCAGGTAACGAGCAGTGAGTCGAATAGAAGCTAGTGCTTGAAGTCTAGTGTGGTTAGAGGGTCATGCTCTGATAGATGTAACATCGGGACGGGATGTTTGAATTGTTGAATAAATGTTAATTTTGATGAATTACAGATGTTGAAATATTTTATCCGCTGCGTATTGTTAAAGAAGTTTTTATGTTGAATAAAATTGAGTATGACTGCCTTTATGGTGAATTTTGTGAAGAAGTTGTTATGTGACACCCTTGAGTTGAAATATTTACTCTGATATGCATGATTTATTTGTTGTTATTTTAATTTAATATTTGGGGTATTTAGAAGGGTGTTGCATTAGTGGTATCAGAGCAGGTCGGTCTGTCCGGCCAGTTGTCGTGTCGTTACTGTCTAACAATTGTGTAATTGTTACTAGTCTAACTTTTAAGTTGTGTTGTAGTGATAAGTTGAAATGGCTGGAAGGAATGACGCTGCGATGGCTGCCGCAATGCAAGCAATGGCACAAGCTGTGCAGAACTTGCCAAATGCTGGTGGTGATGCGGGATCACGTAGCTTGGCGACTTTTCAAAGGGAGAATCCGCCGGTGTTTAAAGGGAAGCATGATCCAGATGCAGCTTTAGGATGGTTGAAAGAGATTGAGAGAATCTTTCGTGTTATGGATTGCACTCCAGCTCAGAAGGTTCGGTATGGTACTCACATGCTAGCAGTCGAAGCTGATGACTGGTGGCTAGAGACTCACGAGAGGTTGACTGTGGCAGGTGAAGACGTTACTTGGGATGTATTCCGTAGGGAATTTCTGAGGAAGTATTATCCGGAAGATGTCCGTGGTAAGAAGGAAATTGAGTTCCTTGAACTGAAGCAAGGAAACATGTCTGTCACGGATTATGCTGCGAAATTCGTGGAGTTGTCCAAATTTTATCCTCATTACACTGGTGCTGGTGCTGAATTTTCAAAGTGCATCAAGTTTGAAAATGGACTGCGCTCTGAAATTAAGAAGGCTGTTGGGTATCAGAAGATACGCATTTTTACTGAATTGGTTGATAGCTGCAGGATATTTGAAGAGGACAATAATGCTCATTATAAGATTGTCAGTGACCGCAGGGGAAAGCAGCATCAAAACCGTGGCAAGCCGTATGATGTTCCAGCTGGAAAAGGGAAACAAGTAGCTGCTCCGGCTCAGAGGACTAGTAGGGGAGGTGCTCCTACTGGTATAGTTTGCTTCAAAGGTGGTCAGGCTGGTCATAAGAGTAATGTATGCACTGCTGAAGTAAAGAGGTGTTTTCGTTGTGGTAAGACTGGCCATGCAATAGCTGATTGCAAGCACAAGGAAGTGATTTGTTTTAATTGTGGTGAAGAAGGGCATATTGGAAGCCAGTGTCAGAAGCCGAAGAAAGGGAATCAGTCAGGAGGCAAGGTCTTTGCTTTATCGGGTTCTGAGACTTCTGCTGATGATCGTTTGATCCGAGGTACGTGTTATATTAATGGCTTTCCTCTTGTAGCTATTATTGACACAGGTGCGACTCATTCCTTTATATCTTTGGATTGTGCTGTGAAACTTAAGTTAGAGATATCTGAGATGTTTGGTAGTATGGTAATTGATACTCCTGCGAAGGGTTCAGTGACTACTACTTCGGTTTGTTTAAACTGTCCTTTGAGTATTTTTGGTAGAGACTTTGGGATAGACCTTGTGTGTCTTCCGTTAGTGCAGATTGATGTTATTCTGGGTATGAACTGGTTGGTGTTTAATCGAGTTTCTATCAATTGTTTTGATAAGACTGTGGTCTTTCCGGAGATTGAGGAAGGAAAGAGTTTGTTTCTATCAGCAAGACAGGTGAATGAAGAAGTAGTGGATGGAGCAGAGTTGTTTATGCTGTTAGCGACTTTGGAGGCTAAAGATAAACTGGTGATTGGCGATCTAGCCGTGGTGTGTGATTTTCCTGATGTGTTTCCTGAAGAGGTGAATGAATTACCACCAGAACGCGAAGTGGAGTTCTCGATTGATTTGGTACCTGGTACTAGACCGATATCGATGGCTCCGTACCGTATGTCTGCTGTTGAGTTAACTAAACTGAAGAGTCAGTTGGAAGATCTGTTGGATAAGAAATTTATTCGTCCGAGTGTGTCACCGTGGGGTGCACCGGTGCTATTGGTTAAGAAGAAAGAAGGTACTATGAGGTTGTGTGTGGACTACAGGCAACTGAATAAAGTGACGATCAAGAACCGGTATCCTTTGCCGAGGATTGATGATTTGATGGATCAGTTGGTTGGTGCAAGTGTATTCAGCAAAATAGATTTGAGATCTGGGTATCATCAGATTCGTGTGAAAACCGAGGATATTCAGAAGACTGCTTTCAGAACCAGGTATGGACATTATGAGTATTCTGTAATGCCTTTTGGTGTGACTAATGCGCCTGGAGTATTTATGGAGTATATGAATAGGATTTTCCATCCGTACCTAGACAAGTTTGTTGTGGTGTTTATTGATGATATTTTGGTGTATTCGAAGTCTGAAGAAGAGCATGCTGAGCATTTGAGAGTGGTTTTAGAAGTTCTACGAGAAAAGAAGTTATTTGCTAAATTGTCCAAGTGTGAATTTTGGTTAGAAGAGGTTAGTTTTCTTGGTCATGTGATTTCAAGAGGTGGTGTTGCTGTTGATCCTTCTAAGATTGAAGCGGTATCTAAGTGGGAAGCTCCGAAGTCTGTTGCTGAGATTCGAAGTTTCCTTGGTTTGGCTGGTTATTACAGGAAGTTCATTGAGGGATTTTCCAAGTTGGCGTTACCGTTGACAATGTTGACTAGAAAGGGGCAAGCGTTTATTTGGGACTCAAAATGTGAAGAAGGTTTCCAAGAGTTAAAGAGAAGGTTAACTACTGCTCCTATTCTGATATTACCGAGTTCGTCGGAACCATTTGAGGTTTACTGCGATGCTTCATTGTTGGGTTTGGGTGGCGTGTTGATGCAGAATAAGCAGGTTATAGCTTATGCTTCAAGACAGTTGAGGGTTCATGAGAGGAACTACCCGACGCACGATTTAGAGTTGGCGGCTGTGGTGTTTGTTCTGAAGTTATGGAGGCATTACTTGTATGGGTCAAGATTTGAGGTTTTCAGTGACCATAAGAGTTTAAAGTATTTGTTTGATCAGAAAGAGCTGAATATGAGACAGAGAAGATGGTTAGAGTTTCTGAAGGATTATGACTTTGGTTTGAATTACCATCCGGGTAAAGCAAATGTAGTGGCTGATGCGTTGAGTCGGAAATCATTGCATATGTCTATGCTAATGGTTAAGGAATTGGATTTAATTGAGCAGTTTAGAGACTTGAGTTTGGTGTGTGAGAGTACTCACAATAGTGTTAAATTGGGAATGTTGAAGTTAACAAGTGGTATTCTGGATGAGATCAGAGAGGGTCAGAAATCTGATATGCTTTTGGTTGATAAGTTGACTTTAGTGAATCAAAGTCAAGGTGGTGAATTCAGAGTTAATGAGAATGGTATTTTGAAATTTGGTAATCGGGTGTGTGTTCCGGATGTTACTGAGCTTAAGAAGAGTATTCTGGAAGAAGGACATCGTAGTGGCTTGAGTATTCATCCTGGAGCTACGAAGATGTATCATGATTTAAAGAAGTTATTTTGGTGGCCGGGAATGAAAAGAGAAATTGCAAGTTTTGTGTATTCCTGTTTGACTTGTCAGAAGTCGAAGATTGAGCATCAGAAGCCGTCTGGGCTAATGCAACCGTTGGCTATTCCAGAGTGGAAGTGGGATAGTATCAGTATGGATTTTGTTTCTGGTTTGCCGAGGACAAGTAAGAATTTTGAAGCTATTTGGGTGATTGTTGACAGATTAACGAAGTCGGCTCATTTCATTCCGATCAGAATGGATTATCCGTTAGAGAGATTAGCTGAGTTGTATATTGAAAAGATTGTAAGTTTGCATGGTATTCCGTCTAGTATTGTTTCGGACAGAGATCCTAGATTTACATCGAAGTTCTGGGAAGGTTTGCAGAGAGCTTTGGGAACTAAGCTGAGATTGAGTTCTGCATATCATCCGCAGACTGATGGTCAGACTGAGAGGACGATTCAGTCATTAGAGGATCTTTTGAGAGCTTGTGTTTTGGAAAAGGGAGGTGCTTGGGATTGTTATTTGCCTTTGATTGAGTTTACCTACAACAATAGTTTTCATTCGAGTATTGGTATGGCACCGTTTGAAGCTTTGTATGGTAGGAGATGTCGGACACCGTTATGTTGGTGTGAGTCCGGTGAGAGTGCTGTGATTGGACCGGAGATTATTCAACAAACTACGGAAAAGATTAAGATGATTCAGGAGAAGATGAGAATTGCTCAGAGTCGTCAGAAGAGTTATCATGACAAGAGGAGGAAGTCACTTGAGTTCCAAGAGGGAGATCATGTGTTTCTTCGTGTTACTCCGATAACAGGTGTTGGTCGAGCTTTGAAGTCGAAGAAGTTGACACCGCGATTTATTGGTCCTTATCAGATTTTGGAGAGGATAGGAGAAGTAGCCTATCGTATCGCTTTACCGCCGTCACTTGCGAATTTGCATGAGGTTTTTCATGTGTCTCAGTTGAGGAGGTATATTCATGATCCGTCGCATGTGATCCAAGTAGATGATGTACAGGTGAGAGATAACCTGACTGTTGAAACATCGCCTATGAGGATTGAGGATCGAGAGTTGAAGCAGTTGCGGGGTAAAGAGATTGCCTTAGTGAAGGTAGCTTGGGGAGGACCAGCAGGTGGCAATGTGACTTGGGAGCTGGAGAGTCAGATGAAAGAGTCCTATCCAGAGTTATTTGCTTGAGGTATGTTTTCGAGGACGAAAACTCTTTTAGTGGGGGAGAGTTGTAACACCCCAAATAAAGAAAAAAGAATTATTTAATTAAGTTGATAATATAATTATTAATTTAACTAAATAAATTGGATTATTGGATTATTATTATTATTATTATTATTATTATTATTATTTTGGAATAATAATAATTGGAATATATATATAAGTGGGAATAAAGAAAAGGGTTTCATTCTTAACAAAGAAATTTCACGTGAAACTCTGAGAAGCTGCAGAGAAGAGGAAAAAGGGCGAAGAGCCGAAAAGCACGGTTGAGGAACGGAAAAGCTAAAGCTTAGAGAATTGCCGGATTATCTCAGGTAAGGGGGGTTTATCGTCGGTTAATGGGTATTATAGATTAACATGTCATGGGTAGTGATAAGCCGTTGATTTAACCCTAATTGGGACTGTATATGCTGAAATTGACGTTGGATAAACCGTGTTAAAAACTGCAAATTGAATTGATAGTTGTGTGAGTCGTAAATGTTAGACTATAGCACGGATCACAATTAAAAACTTGATTCGGCACTACTAAATTACAGACAATTTAGGTTTTCTTAGAAAGGGTTTAGATGCGGAAGCGGCCGGAAAACCTGATCTGCGTGAAGCTAACAGAACTTTGGAATAACTCAGAAAAACTGAGTCTGCGCGCGAGCGGTCGACCATAGGGTCGGCGTGCGCTGACCCGTGGGGTATGCGCCGACTGCATGCGTCGACGCAAGGCATTTTGGCGCCGACCCGTGAGTGAAGCGTCGACCCCATGCGTCGACGCAAGGGGCCTTTGCGCCGACTCCCTCCAGTTGAGCAGAGTCTTTGCAGAGTGGAAAATAGTTAATCTTTTTATGTTGTAAATGTGATTGGTGATTGAACCATTGTAGTTAATCGTGAGGAATAATTTTGTTGGGTTTTATGTTGTGAAATGTTGATGCAAATATGTGATAAGTTGTTTTATTGAAAACTCTGAGTTGTAGGCTGATGAGCCAAAGTTGAATATAAGTTGTTTCGTTGAAAATACTGAGTAGTAGGCTGATGAGCCAACGTTGATTTTAAGTTGTTGTTGTTGAAAAAGCTGTTGTGTTGCTGTTGTTATTATGTTGTTAAGGTTGCAAGTCGTACATGCCATATACATTCATATGCATTAAGTCGGAGCTTTGTCTCACACCACGTTGGCCTGGATTGGCAAAATTATGGGGCTTTTGCTCACACCACGTTGGCCTGGATTGGCAAAAATTATGGGGCTTTTGCTCACACCACGTTGGCCTGGATTGGCAAAATTTTAAGTTGAAAGTTGAAGGCTTATGCCTTGATGCCCACTAAACTGGCAGTGATTTTAAGTTGGGAGTTTACTCCAAATGGTACCACATGCATGAAGAGTCGAGTCTCATTGAGTTGCATTTTATGTTGTTATTGAGTTGCATTGTATGTTGTTATGAAGCTGTATTGACGTTGTGATTGAGCACGATATTTTAGTTGATATGCCGTAAATGACTGCAGGATATAATTAGGGTGATTTAACGTATAGAATTACTTAACATAACATGATAAATTATAATATTTGTTATATCGATTGAGGAACTCACCCTTACAGCTATATTTTCAGGTAACGAGCAGTGAGTCGAATAGAAGCTAGTGCTTGAAGTCTAGTGTGGTTAGAGGGTCATGCTCTGATAGATGTAACATCGGGACGGGATGTTTGAATTGTTGAATAAATGTTAATTTTGATGAATTACAGATGTTGAAATATTTTATCCGCTGCGTATTGTTAAAGAAGTTTTTATGTTGAATAAAATTGAGTATGACTGCCTTTATGGTGAATTTTGTGAAGAAGTTGTTATGTGACACCCTTGAGTTGAAATATTTACTCTGATATGCATGATTTATTTGTTGTTATTTTAATTTAATATTTGGGGTATTTAGAAGGGTGTTGCAATCCCCGGATGCAACAGCCATATTTCCAACAACAACAACCACCACAGTATTCCCAACAACAACAACCACCACCTTATTACCAACAACAACCACCACCACCATTTTACCAACAACAACCACCACCACCTTATTACCAACAACAACCACCACCACCATATTACCAACAACAACCACCACAACACATGTCCACCCCCCAACCAAATCAACAATACATACCACAAACTCAACCCCAATACCATGAAGACTACCAACAACAAACTCAACATTCCCACCACCATCAACAGTCCCAACACCTACCACAATATCAATCCCCCCACTTCCACCAATCCCAACACTTCCATCACGACAATGTCCCGAGCTCTTCTAGTCCTCTACCTAGCCCCGACACGGGTATACAAGAGGACTACCAACAGGACTACTACACACCACAACAAACATTGTACTTTGGCCAACCCGATTCAACCCTAAACTACCAAAGACCACAATTCGAGGGCGCACCCAGCAGTAGTCAGTTTGTCCCACCGAGACAAAGCTTTGAGGGCGCAGAGGGGACCCGTCTTTCCTACAGCACTGAAGGGACTTCAACCCAACCACAACGGCAAACGGCAAGGGGACGCGTTAGGGCAAGGGATGGTAATAGGGAAGCACCACCACCACGTGAACCGTCTAGGCGAGCAATTAGACCTCCCCCGTGCGGATCGTACAAGGGACCGCATCATATGTGATTAATCATATCTTTGTAATATTTGTCTTGTCAATTATTATAATAAAAATATTTTCTGTTTATTATCTTTATATCTTTATCTTTATCTTTAAAGATATTGTCTATCATATCTTTATATATATATATATATATATATATATAATATTATATATATATATATATATATATAATATATTATATATATATATATATAATATTATATTTACATGTGTATAAATATTTATTTACACGTATATAAATTATTTTTTTTTCCAAAAATTTATAAATAATATTAATTACTTATAATTAAATTAATATATACATATATAAATTAATATATATATATATATATATATATATATATATATATATATATAATATATATATATATATATATATATATATATATATTATATATATATATATATATATATATATATATAAATTAATATATATATTACTTGAAATGGCATGCTGTCAATGAACATGATTTTGAAAAGGAAAGGATCGAACATGATTTGAAAATTGAATTTTTTTTTTTAGTAACCAGATTTTTTAAAAAAATTTCAATGTCTAAAAATGAAACAGACTCTAATTATATTTTATTAAAATTATAAAAGAAAATTAGACTTTTTCTAGATTCTAAATAGAAATAAAACTTCTTGATATTTGTTACATTTATTTATTTATTAGTATTTATTTTTAAATTAATAAATGCATAATAATTGAATAGAATAAGAATTAATTAATGATTAATAGGATTCAATTAATAATTTATTAGATTATTTTTTTACTCTTATTCATGATGAATAAGAATTAATTCATAATTGATTAGATAATTTTGTTAATGCCATAATTTTGTATGAATTCAATGTGTTATAAACTACTATTATTATTTCCAATAAAACTATAGACAATATAACTCCTATCAATTATGGTGGCATGTTGTTGCATTTGATAATCTCTTACTAATTTTTTTAAATATATTTTTAGTTCTGATTTGATTAGTTTCAAAATTTTATATTTATTTTATTTTTAAGATAAAAACAAGATTTTAATCATATTATATAGATGTGAATAATCTTTATCACTCTATTATATAGTTCTAAATATTTTTTAACACTCTAAATAAGGGTAACATGGTACAAATGTTTGAAATTCTAAAAAAAAAAAAAAAAAAAAAAAAAAAAAAAAAATATATTTAAAGAAAAAAAAAAGATTTAAGGGTAGGCGCCACTCCTAGTGGCGACTTGCCCTACCCTTTAAGGGTAGGCGCCAACTAGGGTGACGCCTAGGTGTATATTAGGGCAAAAATTGTCCATTTTTGTAATTTTTTTTAAAAAATGTGTATTTTTGAAATTTTTTTAAAAATTCTGGATATTAAAAAAAAAAATTCAAAGTTTTACGTCAAAGTCATAAAGGACGTATAAACGTTAGTAAAATACTAGTACTATATATAGTTTGTTGCAATATTTATATCAAATATAAAAAATATAATCAATTTTATAAAATAAATATTTATCGGATAAAATCAAAATAATGTAATTTATTGAGATAATTATGTCAAATGCGAAAAATATCAGTTTTGAAAAATAGAAAAAGAGAACAAAAAGATATAAAAATGTAAAATAAAATGAATTAAAAATAATACTACCTCCGTTTTTTTATTATAAGTCACTTTAAACAAATATTTTATACCATAATATAAATCGTTTTATAATATCAATGAATCATTAATATTATTTTTTCTATTATATCCTTAAATATTTATTATTCTCTCTTCTTTCGATTATGTTAATTTGTCTTTTCAATACTATTAATGAAAGACAATTTTGTAAAATCTTTTATAATTTATTTATTTTATATTATAATTATTATATTTTTTAATACGTGCGAAAAATAAAAAATAACTTATAATAAAAAAAGTAAATAAGTTGTTGAAATAATTATGTCCAATATTTAAATAAATAAGTTTAACAAATGAATGTGATATACAGCGTGAAAATAAAAGACCCTGGAAGTAAGATTTTTATACCTCAATCAATTTGTACGATCTCAAAATCTTTAAGATATTAAACTTTTACTTCCTCCGTTCTTTTATAAATGTCATTTTTTTTGCAAAAAAATTGTTTCTTTTTACTTGTCATTTGCAAAGTTCAAGGTAGTATTAATTGCAATTTTGTCAAAATTACCCTTAGATAATGATTGGAGAGAGAAAAAAAGTAAAGTGAATGTAATAAATAACTAAGAGTATTATAGATAAAAGAAGAATTAATGTTTGAAAAGTAACAATAATGATTAGCTTCTTTGGTAGGTGTAAAAATTCAAAAAATAACACTTAAAAAGAAAGAGATAGTATCATAGTTAATCTCTAAAATCATGATCATTAAGAAATGTGATGTATTGAAAACATAAAACGTTTTAATACTAAACAACTCATGATTATTATAAGCGTAAATGCCATACATAAGCAGCGTGAAAGAACTTATGATGTCGACAACTATGACATATCTCTCATAAAAGCGAGACAAATATAGGTGTTAGCAATGTTGTTTAAATAGAGAGTGGAAACATAACACCACTAATCCAGTCAAGAATATAAGGGTGCGTTTTATATAAAAAATTGTCTATCTTTGATAAAAAAAATTAGATTTAATTGAAATACACCGACAGTGTAAAAGAATTTTACCCTGAGAGTTAATCATAGTCGTTGGATATTAAAATAAGTTTAATTTTTATTTTAAAAATTTATAAAATAATATAAATGGGTGATGATGATGAATCGATTGTGTAAAAAAATTTACATTAACGGTATATAGTAATTAATCTCAATTTTTTTTACACCCACAATCACGACTATTTATAGAGATTACTTTCTTTTTCTTATCAGTATAGTGTTATTACTAAATTATAATAATTAAATAATAAAATAAAAATAAAATTATTAAAAATAAAGATGAATTTAACTGAGATGAATTAATAATTTTAATTTGATTTAACAAGACACATGATCTTCGTAACTTCAGAATATAAAATTACTTTAAAGCGTGAATGCATCATTTATTTTTACATTGATTATAAATTATTCTTTCTATATAAAAAAAAAGTTAGCTGTCAAAATAAGATAGATAGTCAATTTATTTGATATAGTTAGTACTAATTTGTTTATAACTTAAATGAGAACAACCTATATATTAGGTGAACCAAAAACTTAATTATTTATTTCTTATTCTATGCTTCATTATTACAACAACAACAATAAAAGAAAACCTCACCCTAAATAATCATAGATTTCCATAAACAAGTAAACCTTCTCCAGAAACCTTAATATCTCAGAAATAACAAACATCTCTATTTTTTTTCGGGACAAGGGCAACAAAACAAGGAAAATAAAAAATAAATGTTGATTTGATTTTATGATTTTTTTTTGTATAATTCTCTACGATCCAAATAAAACCTTTTTTTAGGTGGGAATCTGATACCCATGTGGTGTTTGATTAAATGCCCAAAAGGGGTTTGACAAATTTTCTTTTTCCGTTATTGGTGGTGGTTGAATTGAATCAAATTGAATTGAGTTTGGAGTTTGAATTGCTGTTTTGAATTGAGGTTGTGGTGTGGTGTGGTATGTGATTTGAAGTGGTTGGAGGGATAGAGTAAGGGGATGGCTCGAGATGGCAGCGTTGTCCCTGCGGACCCACAGGCTATGGTTGTTGCGAAGAAGAAGACACAGTCTGCTAGAAGTTGGATTCTGTTTGATGCTACGGGCCAAGGGTCGATACTTGACGTGGACAAGTATGCTATCATGCATAGGGTTCAGATTAATGCACGTGATCTTAGAATCCTTGATCCCTTTCTCTCTTACCCTTCTACCATTCTCGGTCGTGAGAAGGCTATTGTTCTTAATTTGGAGGTTCATATCATATTTTTGTTTTTCCCATTCTATTCTGTGTTATTTGGATTTTTATTTGGATTTTTATTTGATTTTATGATTCTGTATTTCAGCATATCAAGGCTATAATCACAGCTGAAGAGGTTAGTCACCTTTTCTTTTCAATCTTTTAATTTGTTGTTTGCATTGCTTGACATCTAATGAGAATTCATCTTATTGCCGCATAAGTTCACTTTGTATCCACATCTTAAAAGTAACCGAAAAAAATACTATCTTTTTATTGTGTCTGCTCAGTGCATGCCCCCTTTTCTCTTATTTCTCAAGGCAGAGGCTAACAAGCTATGAAGCATGGACACTCGACACAGACACAGTCACGTCAACTCCGATAATAATTTGAAAAATGAATAAATTAAATGAAATCATCTATGTAGCATCGACACCTCTGAAAAATGGTGTGTTAGTGTCCGTGTACACCGACACTTGTGATTACCTTTAATTTATTCAAGTTATTGCTAGTGTCGCTGTCGGTGCCAGTGTCATGTTTGAGGTGTCCCCGCTTCATAGGTAATCACAAGTGTTGGTGTCGGTTTGGGTTTTGGACACGGACACACATTTTTTCCTGAGATGTCGGTGCTACAGAACTAACAACAAAGCTAACATGTGCCGGAAGAGCACATGTTAAAGAACCAAGTATTGTAGATTGTCTTGGAATTTGTATATACAATTCCTTAAAAGTTTGTTCTTTGCAATACAAAACATCCATTTGTTTAATTTCTTACCACATTAGCAAGACCCCACTTTTGAAGATTTGAAACACAATGCTTCCTATCCTATATATCTTGGAGAGAAAAAACTTTGAAACAATATGAATTTAATAAAGAACAAGCTTCTAGTTTTTAGTTTTAGGTTACTAAAAAAAGAGTTGATATGATTAGACTGATTGAGCAACGAGGTGTGTGGACTAGAGGAATCGTAGAGGTGGCATGCTCTTAGTATCTTATCTGATCCATGCAGTTAAAGATGCGTATAATTGGAACAAATATTAAAATTATGGCATCATGTTCATGGTAAGAAATGAGCGCAAAGACAATAACCTACTCGTTGGCTTGTTTTTCTTGTTATAGTATAGATTTTTTTACTTAATGTGATTGCACAAGTCTTAACTGTCCTGTACAAGAATATAACTATATTGTTTTGTTTATTAATTTAGTGACAATGGCCATATTTGGATAGAGCTGGGATATTTTAGAGTATGACTTGATAGGTTTTACCCTGTTCTCTAGTCCGGCTTGTGTATTTGTGAATCCCTGGATCAAACATTTAAAATGCATAATTGTTCATAGAGATTGAGGTGGCTTTTACTTCCACATTATAATTTTAACTAAGTTGGGGTATAGGTATTACTGCGAGATCCAACAGATGAACATGTGGTCCCTGTTGTTGAGGAACTGCAGAGGCGATTGCCTAAACTGGGAGCCATTCATCAACAACAAGGAGATGGTAAAGAGTATCTTGGTGGTCAAAATGATAACGAAGCTGCTGAAGAAGATGGTATGTTAGATTAGAGATGAACTGTGTAAAATAATAGTTGATTGTGTATTTTCCTCCCAGAAATTTGTTTTCCGTTTGCACCATCTAATCCCCTATCTAAAGAACTTATCAGAATTGATTCTTCTCAGACATTGTTTTTCTTCCTGCATCTGAATGATCTAAATTATGCGATGTAGAGTCACCATTTGAGTTCCGTGCCCTGGAGGTAGCCTTAGAAGCCATTTGTAGTTTTCTTGCTGCACGTACAACTGAGTTAGAGATGGCTGCTTATCCTGCATTAGATGAACTTACTTCCAAGGTACATAAATAACTCAATTCCTTATCTTGTTTCAGTTTTGATCTGAGCCCTCCTCAGATATCGAATAGGCTAACAAATAAGAAGCTTCATCAAAAGTGGTTGAGGAGATTTTTCTTAACTTCAATTTAGACATCTTATGCTTTTTAATTCTTGTACTTATCATCATTGAGGTGTTAGTTCTAATTATGGATGCATTCACTTATATGGTTTCTGTTGGTTGGCTTGAAATGTGGATGTTCTAGTTCCATGTCTGACCTTGAGGAATCTGTCATTTTGTTTTTTGAAATTCTCAACTTTATTTTGTTTAATTGTTATGAACTTTTGAATTACATTAATCTGCAGATTAGTAGTCGTAATTTGGACAGAGTTCGTAAATTGAAGAGTGCAATGACAAGGCTGACTGCTCGGGTTCAAAAGGTACATCAAGTTTTCGAGTGCTAGTGAAAAATTTGTGACGGAAAAATCCCGTTTTCTTTTTATGAATATACTCTGCACCTTCTGCTTCATGATGATTATTGATCTCTTGGCTATGCAATTTAACGTATATGAAGTAGGACTGTCAATATTTTATCTTAATAGTCCATATGACAAATTTTCCATGGTCGGGAGCTTCGCTCTCTTATAATCAGGTGGTAGGCTTTTGCTTGAATGGGAACTTAAGGAGCTTTCATGTTCTCGATGCTGAATATCATGGGGATCTAGATCATCGTGTTCCTCTCATTTATGATCATAGTTAAAAGTTGTTGATTTGTTTCTCTGCATAGCTTCACATGATCAATATCAATATATTTTTTCAGAAGGCAGCTCTTCATATACTATATCAGTTTGCTTGGCTGAGTTTTGCACCTCATTCTTGCATTGGACGTGTCATCTGCTTTCTTCTGCACAAAATACAACATTTTTGCAGATCATATCACTCACCAGTTTTTGTTATCTGCTGCAGGTCAGAGACGAGCTTGAACAATTGCTGGATGATGACGATGATATGGCTGATCTATACCTTTCGAGAAAGGCAGGTTCAGCATCACCAGTTAGTGGATCAGGTCACGCAAATTGGTTTGCTGCCTCCCCAACCGGAGGATCAAAGATATCCAGAGCAAGTCGAGCAAGTATTGCAACAATGCGTTTAGATGAAAATGATGTGGAAGAGCTTGAAATGTTACTCGAGGTTATAACATTATTTTCTTCCAAAAATTATTTAGAAAGGATATTCCTTAGTTTTTTAATAAAAAAACCTGATTTTACCATGTTCATTTTTCAGGCTTATTTCATGCAAATTGATGGTACATTAAACAAACTAACCACAGTAAGTGTCGTCTCCTATGTCAATCTTAATTAATGTATTACGGAAGATAAATGCCAGATATGAAGTATTTTGAAAGACTGTTTAGTTGTAAAATATGAAGAAAAATTATGTTTGCGTTTTCACCATGTAATTTAGAGCCTTTGACCCATTGATCTGCTTACTAATCTTATTACTAGGCTTGGCCTTTGATACTAAGTTTTAGATTTGTAAGCATCATGAAGTTTAACCAAATTGATACTCTTAATGTTTACAAGATTACTATATTAACATTTTGAAATTAATGGTGGGCAGAGGATATATATGTATATTGCGCTCTTCCTAGGTGCATTCCTGCTGTTCAAAGTCAAAGTTTCTTTGCGCTGTGATTTTTAAAATTTTGCCTCATTAGTTATAAGAGTTGTGAGAGGATACACACTAGCCTTGTTAAGTGCTGACCTCGAGTTCTTAACCTGTGTTTCCTTGAACTCGGAATTTTCATTTTTGTTTATTTACCTCATATCAACTGGATATCATATTTAGTTTAATTACTTTCCTTTTTTCTTTTCAATGTAAAGCTGCGAGAGTATATTGATGATACCGAAGATTACATTAACATTCAAGTAAGAAACTAGCAGTTTATTTACTTACTGGTAATAACAATAAGTATCTGGTGACTGACATGTAATATGAATATATTTTTTTCCTTCCGTTTTGCAGCTTGACAACCATCGTAATCAGCTTATTCAGGTACATTTTATGTTTCTACACCATGCATGTCTTCTATCGTGTTTTGTAAAATGTATTTGCTAAACCTTTCAAAACTCATGCAGTTGGAGCTCTTTCTTAGCTCTGGAACTGTTTGTCTATCTTTCTACTCTCTGGTGACAGCTATTTTTGGCATGAACATCCCATATTCTTGGAATGAAGACCATTCATACATGTTCAAATGGGTAAGAAAAATGTTGCTGTTTATGCGCACGCATGTGGCTGCAAAATTTCTAACTAGGTAGATTAACATATAATCATGTTTACTTTACTTGCAGGTAGTTATCGTCGGAGGAGTAAGCTCTGCTATTATGTTTCTCATGATTACCCTCTTTGCTCTCAAAAAGGGGTTGGTTGGAACATGAAAATCAATATGCTGGAAAAGGGGTGTAGAGAATGAACTCTAGGACTACTACATAAAGTCTAATGGTAATGACTCATGTTACAAACCTTATAGATATTGATGATGGTTCAAGTTTTTGTCAATTTTTTCAAGATTCCATTAAAGTTATAATGGAAAGTTAGCTCTAAGAGTCCCAAAGTTGATATGGAGCTGGTGTTGGCATAGCAATTACTTCAACTACTTTGTCATTTGGATTCAAGTCTGATAAAAAAAAATTACAAATCTAAAGCTAATTTTTAGTTTTGAATAATTTTAGGCCTTGAAATGTGATTATATTAAGTTGAATATGCTGTTAATCTCTATATGATCTCTTTTGTTAATGTAATAGTACTATTTTTCTTCTGTAAACTTCATGTAAACATGGATCAGATAAGCATTATAAATAAATTCGTTTGCCATTCCGATCCTGCCACTGAATGAGGTTTTGCTCACAATTTCTTTGTATTTTTTGTGTGAATAATTTCTCTGTATTTATAAATTTGGAAAATAGTTGTATTATTTGACATCAAAATACAGGCAGCATAATGTAACACCATGTATGTTAATCTCAATTTCTATCTCTTATTTTTTTATGAATACAATTTACATGTATTTCAAAATCACGTTTGAAAATCATATGATGTCAAAATTTTAGTGCCAAAATAATATTTCTATTTAGAAAGTAAAACATCCCTCGATGTTTTTACGGCCATGGTTTGAGTGTCTACGACCGGTTTATATATATAAAGGTGTAGAACTTAATTGAGATATACTTGAGATGACAATTTTGCCCATATTTATTGGATACCCATAAAAAATATTACAATGGATAGAGTAAAAATTTATAAAAAAATTTACATCATACTCCATCAATTATACCTATACCCCTATGATAGAATTTTTTGGACCAAAATACCCTCATATAAATAGGTTATATTTTTGGAAAAAATTGGTTTTTACTTCATTTTCGCTTTAAGACTTAAACAACATTTTTGCCATTGTAAACAGGAACTCATAGAGTAAGTCTTTCAGTTCACAAGCAACATATCAGAACTCTTTGTACAAGACTTTCGGTTCGCTCCAGATTTGAGACGTTGAACCGGAACTCTTTTAAAAAGACTTCCAATTTTCAGATTGTTTATTGGAAGTCTTCTTAAAAGACTTTCGATTTTGAAAACTGTTTACTGGAACTCTTCGTAAAAGACTTCCAGTTTTCATTCAATTAACCAGAAGTCTTAAGGAAAGTGTTCTAAAAGTCAAACTCAATTTTCATCACACTGGAACTCTTTTTAGAAGTGTTCAGGTGCGTTTTTTTTAAATTATAATTTTTTTTATAGTGGTTCGAAGACGAGGTGCCAATGGTAGGATTTCATACCATAGTTTAGGACGGGACGCATCTCCATCTGCAACAGAGTCGACTGGCTATCCAGGAGGGTCGTATGATACGTCTCTTTTGGTAAAGTATGAGCATCATGTTGCTCAACATTTATGGTTTGATGAGTGTCGCACCTCGAAAAAAAAATGGGGATACGACTTCAAAGCGAAGCGCGATCGCACGCTCGCAATGATGGACTAAACAGAGTCGCCACCGAACTTTATTTATTCCTAAAAAGGAAAGGGGAAATATCGATAAAACCCAAGACAAAAGAAAGGATAAGATATGGTCATCGCAACCAATATCAGGGTTCGGGAGTCGATTACGCAAGGGGAAGGTATTAGCACCCCTCACGTCCGTTGTATTCAACGGGAACCATTAGGTTAGTTGTGTGCGTTAGTGTTTGTTTGAAATGTTAGGCTTTTTCGAATTTATTAGGTGGGAGAAAAAGAATAGAAGATAGGAGAAATGTTTTTGGATTTTTGACGAAGGACTAAACCTAAGTTTTTTATTAGTGGGCCTGACAAGATTTACAAATCCTGCTCCTACGTATCTCAAAAGAGAAATCAAGGCTTACGTAGTTCTGGGTAGAAAAATGTTTGTTTGTTGGTCGATTTTAGCGAAAGCTATATTGTATTAATCGACGAAAACATTGTTTTACCCAAAACAGATGAGGAGTGGACGCATACCACACATCGAACGGATTTATAAATCTACATTCGGAAAAGCGTCATTTATCTCTACTCAACAATCGTGGCCGAAACATTGCTTTGTATCACTTAAGACAATATATCTTTCATTTAAAAAAATATTTTTGATTAATCGCACGGCGGCGAGAAAGAGTTTGATTGGTTGGATGTATTTTGAGTGATGGCGAGAACTTGGATGAGCGAGATATACATCTCGAATCCTAGCCTCAGGAGTGCACGGTATACACCATGTTCCATTTCCATCTTTATTGAAAAAGTATTAAGGTAGGAATTAGGTATTTTGAAGTTTGAAAGACGAGTACTTGTGACTTACAAGCTCTTACAGCTTGGGTCTAATACTCGGGACCACGTCTGGACATTCCACCCAGGCAGTCTGTTTCTTTCCAATATTGCTAAGAAAATGATTCGGATATTTATGAATGTTTTGGAGGGAAGACGAATATTTATGGCTTGCAAGCTCTTACAGCTTGTGCCTAATATTCGGGATTACGACTGGATATTACATCCAGGTAATCTTTTTCTTCACGTTTTATTTAGAAGGTGATTTGGGGTATTTACGGATATTTTGGCGAGAAGACGAATATTTATGACTTACAAGCTCTTACAGCTTGAGCCTAATATTCGGGATTACGACTGGATATTCCCTCCAGGTAATCTTTTTCTTCCAACTTTTAATAAGAAGGTGGTTTGAGATGTTTATAGGCGTTTTGGAGAGAAGACGAATATTTATGGCTTGCAAGCTCTTACAGCTTGAGCCTAATATTCGGGATTACGACTGGATATTACATCCAGGTAATCCTTTTCTTCCAACTTTATTGAGAAGAGGTTTTGAAATATTTATAGGTGTTTTAGAGAGAAGACAAATATTTATGGCTTGCAAGCTCTTACAGCTTGAGCCTAATATTTGGGATTACGACTGGACATTCCATCCAGGTAATCTTTTTCTTCACTTTTTTATTAAGAAAATGATTTAAATATTAAAGAGAAGACGAATATTAACGGCTTACAAGCTCTTACAGCTTGAGCCTAATATTCGGGATTACGACTGGACATTCCATCCAGGTAACCTTTTTCTTCCAATTTTATTAAGAAAATGATTTTTGAATATTAGAATGTTAAAGAGAAGACGAATATTAACGGCTTACAAGCTCTTACAGCTTGAGCCTAATATTCGGGATTACGACTGGACATTCCATCCAGATAACCTTTTTCTTCCAACTTTTATTTAGAAAAATGATTTGAATATTAGAGTGTGGAAGTGAAGACGAATATTTATGGCTTGCAAGCTCTTACAGCTTGAGCCTAATATTCGGGATTACGACTGAACATTCCATCCAGGTAATCTTTTTCTTCACATTTTATTTAGAAAATGATTTGAATAATAAATTAAAATAATCAAATTATAGAGGTTTGAAATTATTTAAAGTTAAGTTGTGATAGTGAAAGAAGTTGATCCATTTCTTTTTAGCAAAATTAATTTATTGAAACTTGGTTAAATCGATTAATTGAATTAATTAAAAAATAATTATCAAAATTATTTAATTAAATTAAATAATTAGGTTAATTAAAATTGATTAATCGCAATTAAACTAACAAAAAGTTTTAATTAATTAATTACATCCAAAGAAAGAAAAAAAGATAATGATATTGATTTAATCGGTATGTGTTTGAGGAAGATGTGCTCGGAACCGGTTTATACATATCGACCATCGAAACGTCGTATGTGAAAATGAAAACACGGTGAAATATTCAATTACTTTATTAAAACTTGGTGGTATAATAGCATGGAGTAGCCGGATCCACTTATTAAAAATCTAATTTATTACAATGAACTTTAAAGAGTAACACCCAATATTACTTATCATATTATCAAATATCTATTTAAATACATAAAGACTTAGAAGCTAACTAAATATGGAATACAAGTTGTGTGACAGAGTCCTTATTAACCCATTACATAACATGTGAAGTTCTCACTAGACCATGATATAATAGAAAAAAACAATAAGACATATAACAGAACAAAAAACATTACCTAATTGTTATATATTAACATTCATTATATCCTACAGAGTAAATGATAAAAAAAACTACATAATTGTTATATATTAACACTCATGATATCCTACAAAGTAATGATAAAAGAAAAAACTACATGATTGTTGCATATTAATATTCACGGTAACCTACAAATCAGCAGAAACTAAGCACTCAACCATATTATGTGAAACAAATCCAACAAATGAAAAAGGAGCTAAGGAAAATAAAACGGTTCATTCATCCTGCTATCACACGGCAATGTTAATTGACATATCAACTTGGAATCCCAATTCACAGTAAACAACCATGATTCAACATTGTATAGATTTAACATAGATGAAAAAGTTAGTTACCAAAGAAGAGCAGACTAATGTTACCGAAAAAAAAACATTTCACCAAAAGAACCAAATTCATATTCTGTACAAGTGACTTCATTACGATTGCTTTGTTCGGCATGTATGAAACTACCATTTCAAGTGAGAAGCAAATCGACAATACCTGTGTTAATATCGATGAAAGTCAAGTGAATTTCTTCTCCTTCCCCTTGCAATTGCAAGCATCCGCAGCTGGCTCGGGTCTTGAAGACGTTAAGTGTTTCTGTTAACTCTTTGCCGGAACACTTCCGTGAACCAAGAACCGACAACCCCAATTTGTTCGTCTAAATCGTGCCGGCAAACAGGACCGTAAGCGGAAGGGATTGGATCTGGGGTGTCGCCGGAGTGTACGAGAGACGACGTCGTTGTGTGGTTGTTGGAGAAAAACAAGATCGGTACCTGAAAAACAGAAGAGTACGCAACAAACCCCTAAACTTCTTGGTGATGGTTTCGCGAGATCTACACATAAAGACGGTGAAGACCGTTGTTGATGAAGGTCCGACGGCTGTGAGTTGGGAGTTGTTGTTGAGTGAATGTGGAGCGGATTTGTATTTGGAGTGGTGGAGACGGTTTGTCGGTGTTGGTGATGAATCTTGAAGAACGATTGTGTTGGTGGAGGACGGAGGAGATGAACGGTGGTGCTTTGATGGTGGAAGATGATGGAGGTTTGTGGTGGCTGAGGGTTCGTAAGGTTCGTAAGGTGAGGGACGGTATGTGGAAGAGGAAGCTGGAGAGTGAGGATTTCGTGGAGTGAAGGTGGGTGGAGGCGGGTTGAAGGTGAGTGGCGGCTAGGGTTTTTGTGAGGAAGAAGAGGGTGGCGGCGATTTAGGGTTGAAGAGGAGAGGAAACATTTTTCTTTTTTTTTTTTTTGTTTTTTCAGTTACCGAGTCATCTTCGCGTGTGTGAGAGATTAGAGAGTGTCCCAAGTGGGTGAGGTGACCTTCTTTTTAAGAAGAAAAGATTTTTCTTTTTTTCTTTTTTTTGAAGTGAGAGAGAGGAGAGAGACTCCAGAGAGACGTTGAGAGTGGCCACCTTTCTCCTAGGCATTTGTTGGATTTTTTATTATATGTGCCTCTTTAGCTTTTATTTTTTGGTGATGTGTCAAAGGGTCATTGGTTGAGAAGGATAATTGAGGATAGGGATCCATGTGTTTTTCAATTGGGATCACTGATTAATTTGAATTAAAGGCTATGATTGGATCAAAGAAACACAACATTGTTAACCAAATTAAAATGCCTAGAATATCCTTCTAGAATCTTAAATCAATTTAAATCACTTAAATAAAATAAATTTCACATTTTTATATATAAACATGATAAAATTAAAATGAGAGCATGATTATACCTATTTAATTTTTTTGATTTTTCTGACACAATAATGAAAATAAATGGATTTAAAATAAATAAAAAAAACAATCGCTCAAAAAAAAATTAAATTGAATGCACCAAAATAATCAGTGTGAAAATTATTGAAAAAAAATACAGCATTTCTTTTTAATTTTGAAATAAATTTTGACCGATTAAAAAGGCTCAGATGGGTCAAAAGGTGACCGTTTAATTAGCCGAAAAATAAATCGAGCATACCAGATTAAACTACGCGAAACGTAGATTAATAAAATTGATGTCTAGAAGCTTGATTTTAAATTTTTTCATTCACTGATTTGACGCACATCCGTTGATTAATTCAATCGGTTTGTCTGTAATTTCCAAGAAATTATTTCGACTGATATTTTAGGCACTATGCGGTATGGAATGCATGGTATGCTATGTAGACATGCAATAGCTATGGTTAATGTGTTGAATTAGCGATTCAGGGTCAAAATCAGGGTGTGACAATGAGGTAAATAAACGACGTATATTTGAAATTGAATAATATTTGAATATTTTATATTGTGTTTTCTAATATGTGTTTTAATTGTTTTCAGGAGAGAGGTCCGAAGAAAGAGTTGAAGGTTGTTGGACACAGACTTAAGTTGACATCGAGGGTTTCACTAGCTCTTCTACAATAGATGGAGAGTTCGGTTTTTAGGCCTGAGTTATCTTCACTTCAGAGAACTAGTTTGACGAAGATAAACACAAACTCAATATCCGCATTTATGGAGAGATGACATCTAGAGACATGTTCATTTCACATGTCGTTTGGTGAGATGAACATTACTTTGGATGACGTCTCTTGTCTGCTTCACTTGCTCATCAGGGGTGTGTTATGGAGTCCTCAAGATGTCACTGAAGAGGTTGTTGTTGAACTTGTTGTTGACTACTTAGGAGTGGCACATAGTGAGGCACAGACACATGTTTGTAGCTGTAAGGCTTCTTATTATAAATTGGAGTGGTTATACGATTTATTCGTACAACATAGAGTTGCTTCTAGTTAGGCATATGCGACTAGAGCATATTTGTTGATGTTGGTGGGTTCCATAATTTTTACCGACAAAATATTTACGCTTATTGAGGCACGATATCTCTTACTATTTACTGACTTAGACAGATGTTCGGGATACAGTTGGGGAGAAGCAGCATTGGTTATCCTATACAGATACCTTGGAGATTCGTCCATGTTCAGTTGCAAGTAGCTCGATGGATATCCTACTCTCCTACAAATATTTAATTTAAACTTTGTTTATTATGTGTAATTAATTTTATAAAGTATTTTAATTTAATTTATTTTATTTATTATGTTTTTATATTGTAATAGTGTTGGATTCACGAGTACTTTCCAACTGTTGGAAAAAGAGGAGAGAATTAGAAATCAGCTGATAATTGTGGTCTTCCTCGAGTGATGGGATGGTCCTATAAACCGGGAGTCTTGAAGGTGAATGACTTGCGACCTATTTTGGACGAGCTGACATATGTCGGCGTCATATGGCGTCCATTTGAGGATCATAGAGGATGGCGTTAGTTTAATGAGTTATGTCTATACAAGGGGTGTTTGATGTGGAGTGATATAGTTGTTTCATATTTGTATGACAGATGTATATGTCAGTTCGGGTACAGGCAGTATGTTGTCTAGTTGTAATCTCAAGTTGTTATTCATAGCTTCCCAATATTTGACCACGTCACCTATACCGTTTCCCAACATCTGCTTTAACTTCCAATGAGCAGATTCAACCCTAAAAATAACATATTGAAAATATTAAAAATATCACATATAAAAAAATACATAGTAAAAAATATAACACATTCTGATTAGTTGTCGTGTTATCCAAATGTAGCACTCGATTAATCCATGCTCCAACAAATCTCTGTCTATGTGGAGTCAACCATGTGTCTTTCACATAATTAATAAATCCACTATAATCAGTACATGTCTGCTCAAGTTGATGCAACCGTTGATCATATTCAACCTCATCACTAGCCCAAACAACTTTCATCCATTATGTGTCTATCGTCTTTTACATGTCATTCACCACATATTGCTTGCATTTTGCATCAACGTTTTTGTTAATGTGAAATCTATATAGCAAATTGATCGACCTGAGAAACACAATTTCAATTCTATCTGTCAAAATCACTTGTGGACACAAATCTTTCTTCACAAACAATTATTTAAGCTTCTCCAATACCCAACCAAAATTCTTTGTCTGCTCATACTCCATATACGCAAATGCGACAACAAAAGTCAACTCGGTTGATGTCATGCCAACATTTTCAAACAAAGGTTGTGTATATTTATTTGTCTTGGAGGTGTTATCCATAACTAACACAATAGGAAAAATATTCAACAATTTAATTGAATCGGGATGGGCCCAAAATATCTCTCTCATAACATTCAAGTCATCCCTTTTTCTACTCCAATACACACAGCTTGCATCCTCAATAAGCTTAAACAAATGTTGTATCTAACTTCTAGGACCTCTTATCTCTTTTTCTATCATACTCTTATGCTTGTATATTTGCGTAATCCGAGTGACATTCTTTGGATCTCGATCTTGCAAGGAAAGCAATATGTGTCTAGGTGGTACATGTCTCTTTGTCAAATCAGCGACATGTTGTTTCTCATCCGTGGTCAACCTACCAACAAATGAATGACCTTCTAATCTATCAAGTAAACCATGATTATGGACCCCATATTTTACATCAATCTTCCAACCAGACCCATCTTTCACCGGAGTCGACCTGATTTTAAATGGGCATCCATATTTTTTGGACGCACTTTGGGTTCCACAATCAGTATCCTTGTATTTCTCACCTTTATCACAATCGAATATTAACTTGTTACTTCTCCCTCTCCTACCTGTTTCAGTATCTGAATGAGTGATAATAACAATTACTTTATTATGGATTCCAACCTCTTTAATTCATCCGATCACCTCTTCTCGTGTACCAAAATTTTGAGTGGTTAAAAAATTATCAGAAGTATCTAGACATATTTAGGGAAGAATTTCCATACATGCACAATAAAAAAATGTCAAAAAATAAAATTTAAAATGCAAACCGGAAGACTACAAGGAAGAGTTCCGGATCATACAAATAACACACCGGAATTTTTTGAGAAAGACTTCCAGTGTATGTTACTATGTTAACCGAAACACATATGATAAATATTCCGGAACGTTATTTTTTCAAAACTGAATCGGAACTCTTCAAGTAGCTCTTCTAGAATACGTTATGCAGTAAACTGGATGTCTTTCACGAAGTCTTCCGGTTTAGAAAAAAATATACCAGAAGTCTTTTCCAATGAGTTCCAGTACGAGGATGAATAGTGCAATTTTTGGAAGTCTCAATTGAATGATTAAAAGTGAAATGATAAATTGGTTAAAAACAAACAAGTGTAAAATTGGTATTTTTAGAAAAATATAGGGGTATTGGTATAACTGCAGGGGCATGAAGTAAAATTTTCAAATTCGCAAAATAGGCTCGGACATGGATACAGGTAAATACCTACTAAATAAGTGGGTATGGATGCGGGTACGGTACCTTAGTACTCAATCCGCCTCATACCTCCATAATATATATTTACATATTTTAATATAATTATTTGTTTATTTTATAATTTAATAATAAAATGTTTGAGTTTCTTTAAATGTTGTTAAAAATTTTTAAAATTTTTGATATTTCATAACTCATCGATTTATTTTCAAATTCGCAAAATAGGCTCGGACATGGATACAGGTAATTTATGGACTGGTTCGATTTGGGTCAGCGAGTTTGTGAGTCGATCTGCACCGATGAACACACCTACAGGTAACGAGTACGTACGTACCCAAAACGTACGAGTACGAGTACAAACATTGACGCCCACGTGAGTATGGGCTCGGGTACGGAGATTTATTTAAAACATGAGTATGGGAATCAGTGAAGTTAACGAGTTTTGGTGTGTTCTGTTCCTATCGTGGGTTTTAAGGAGCGAGTAACTGGTTTCGTATGGGAATCAGTGAAGTGTTACCTATGGTGATGGTAAGAATTTGGTGTACTCTGGTCCTATGGTGAGGATTCATGAGCGATACGGACTTGTGTTGTCCATAATGGTGTCACATGCATTGTTGAGTCAAGGTGTTTAGTACATTTGCATTCATTATTTGCATATGTATTGAATGATTATGTTGATATTGGTGATTGAGAATGTTTCGGTGATGTATACGATTAAATTATGTTGATGTTTGTTTAGGCCAACCTTGCATACTTTTGCACCATTATATATTATGATTGTATTCTCACCCATTTTTTATTTGTGTGGTTTTATGCTCCTTCTTGGGGTACAGACGAGCAGGTAATTGAGTAGCAACTTAGAGGCTGAAGGATGGCGTAGAGGTTGTTCTTCTTTTTCCTGTTTTATGCAATGTTTTAGATTTCATTGCTCTATTCTGTAAGACTTAGCTGAATAACATTTTGTTTTGTCACTTGCTATTCTTTTGATGTTGTTTATGTCAAAGGAAATTTCCATAACCATGTTGATGATATGAGATATGCTTGGTTATTGAATTATTTTAAATTGATTATTCCACTACGATGCGCCTATGTAAAGGCTAGTATGTGATGACATATGTTTAATTTAATACATGTTTTATATAACTCGTTTTACGGAGCAAGTTTATATTGTGTTTGAGTGTCACCCTGTAAGACCCTAATTTTGACCTCTAAGATCCCTCATGCCATCTCATAGCTTTGCATTGGCATTGGGATCACACCTTGGTATTCTCCTCACTTATCATTCATTGGGTTTGTATTGGGAGAGATCACCAAGCATATATGATTATATCATACTTTATTTTCTTTTTTTACTAACCAAAATACAAAAATATGTCTAGTATAGATTTATTTCTTTTGTAGGTAGTGTGTGTGTCCATCTGTGCCCCACCAAGCCCACAACTAGGATTTGAGACCCTCAATGCAAGATATCAAGCAAGCAAATGTTCACATTGGTTCTAAAAATCATATATGGATCCCCATGTTATTTATTTGTCATTTTGATCAAGAGTTCATCAAGATTTTGAAACTTGTTTTTCAAGGAATCCCTAATTCATCTGGGTATCTTGTGTGCTTTCCTCGGCAAGTTTCTTCAATAGTTAGTCAAAGATATCAAGGGATACTTCATTTTACATCATCATAAGCATATATGATCCTCCATGAGCCCCTAAGATAAAAGGAACTTAAAATGATCCAAGTTTCATGATTAATTTCAAGATGTCTTCTTTAACTTTGCTTCTTTGAGAAATATCAAATTCGACTTGCAAAGTCATGCACCATGAGGAAACATTATAGGTCCATTTTGGTCCTCGCCACTGAACAAGAAAATTTCCTCAACTTCTAAAATACATAACTTCATCATCCAAACTCCAAATGGTTCTAAATTTATGGTCAAATTGAAGGGAATTGAAAGAGTTACAACGTTGTAGAAGGAGCCAAGTTAATTTGAAGCTCACATCAGAAGTTATTCAAGGTGGAAAGAGAGGTCATTTGGCTTATAACTTAGAAATATTTCTAAGTATGTTTGATACCTCCACCTTCAAGGTCAGTTTTCTCCATTTTCCAAGCTTCAAATTGAAATAAATCACAACATCAAAGTTGTTCCTTATGATGAGAGATTTCCAAAAAAGTCCAAGATCACATCATTTGGATGAGAAATGAGGGACTTGCGCACGAGGTCCTTCCATGGCTTGTTTTGGAAAGTTTTGAGCTCCAAACAATGCACAACTTTGCATGGCCTTGTGTGATGATTTCAGCAACCTCCTTGCACGATTTAGAGTGGATTATAATCATTAACTGGGTCTGTACTAACACCCATGCACCCATGCATCAAGAATTGCTCATTTTTCATTCAAAATTGGAAAGGTGCATATATCAATTGCTTGACCTATAAATCAAACACCATTTGCTCAGAAATAGAGGGAGGAGACTGCCCAAGCTCTACTAGCCATTTCCATAACCTCACACCATAAAATTCTTTGAAGATTTCTTGAGAAATCAAGTTTTTGAACAAAAAATCCAAAGATTCATTCCCTTTTCCACTTCATTGAGTTTCTGCAAGCAAGAGGAAGAGAAAGCACGAAGAATTACATCAAGAACAAAGCTCAGAAGCAGCTCAGAGAAGGTGAATTTCATAAAACTTCATCTCTTTGATTCTCCCTCCATACTCTAAATCTAAGCTGAATTTTGTGATGGCTAAATTCCTACCAATGTAGGCAACATGACTGAGTTGTTTTGGGCTTGATTCGAAGCAACTCAGGTTGAACACCTCTGGTTTGATATTCACTTTTCTAATTATAGAGTGAGAGATGGAACAAACAGAGGTCATATTCGCGATCCTTTCAATTTTCCTTTCAAATGATGTTAGATCCATCAATTTCTGGGCAAGTTTGTTCTTGACAGTCTGGTGACCCTCACCGGAGCTAGGGCTCCGGTGGTGGCGTGGCAATGCTCTCACCCTTGGATCTCTCTTCCATATTTTAATCTGAGCCTTTGGTTGCTCTTACCATGTGTGTGGTGCACTGACTGAGGGAACATATGGAACACACATTTTGGATCATCAGATCCGCCACCTCAATTAATGAGGGGTGATCTGATGGCTCCTGATTTTCCATTTTATTTTATTTTTTCTAAATTTATTTTTAAATAGTCATTTCTTTTAAAATTCACCATAAATTCATTTTTGATTCAAAAATTATGGGACCAACACCAAAAATTCACAAATGTTTTCTTCTTCCCATTTATGATTTAAAATTAATTTTTGGATTAAGTTTGATATTTTTGGTGAATTTTGTGATTTTTAACTTGTTTTAATTAGTTTTTAATTACTTCTGACTTTTGAAAAATACCAAAAATTAGTCAATGGGCCTTTGACCTTACTTGACCTATGATAAATCCCTTGGCCATTTATTTGGTGTTTTGAAGGGGTTTTAGGATTTTGATCTTTGAAAACTTATTTTTCTTCATTCTTAAAAATAGTTTAATTGATTTAATGCTTTGGTGAGATTTTGTATTGACTTTATGTTGACCTTACTTCTGTTTGGTCTTGGTCTTTGTTGAATTGGACCTTGACTTGGTTAATACCATTGGTTTTAGGAGGTTGATGAAGTTTAAAATTCATCCCTCAGATGAATGAATGATAATGATCAAGTGAGGTTCATCCCTTGACCAATTTGGGATCCTCTTTATTTCAGCTCTCCATTTTCATCTCATTTCTTCCCCGATCATCTCTTGGCCAATGACTTCTCATGAATCATTAGCTAGTTGATTCATCAATGACCTAGTGTCAGATTAATCAACAGAGGCTTGATTGAGATAGGCACACCCTCTCTTGTTTTTGTGTGTGGTATGGTTTAAGATATTGGTCGTGGATACCTTGTGTCTAGTATGTATTAACACCAACATTATTATTGACCGACCTCAGATAGGAATAACTTCTACATAAGCCTACTTACGATTGCTTAACATGACATTAAATTTGCCTCAAGGCACAAATTAACATGCTAACTTGACAACTAACATTTAATTTTCTTGTCATTTACTTTAATGCAATTTAAATTATTGCACTTTATCTTTCCTTGTCATTTACATTCATGCAAATTATTTATGCTTCAGTCATTTGCTCATTGCCCACTTGGGCCTATGTTTATGCTTCAGTCATTTCCTTTTTGCACACTTGGGCCTATGTTTATGCTTCAGTTATTTTCTTTTTCGCTCACTTGAGCCATTTTATTTTGTGCTTGTTATATATTTGTGCTTGTGATCATATTTTGTTTGTGGTCTTAGGACCTTAAAACATTGAATAAAAACAAAAACACTAAAAAGCACATTAGTGGACTATTGGATCTTTGTCTGTGACTTGATTTGTACCTAAGGAATTAAAGTAGGCAACATTCCTGAGCTATAGAAGAAAAACTTGGTGAATGCCATTAATTTGAGACCAAAAACATGGCCAATGTCATTCATCTGACACAAGCTTGAGAGACTCCATTGAGTTTATCTGATACACTATTTATCTTTGTCTAAATTGTTATTTTGATCTTATTATTATTATTTGATGTTTTCTCTTTGAGTATATTTCAAGGGATTTTTCATCTGATACACATAAAGGACATTGAAGATTGCTTGCTTGGAGTGTTAGCTTGGATGATTGGTTATCTTTATTTGATACCATTGGGTTTCTTATTAATTGCTTGGATGATTATGGCTTTGTTGTTTGCTTGACAATCCAAAGGAAATGATTTTCTATCTAACACTATTGTCTTGTGGATGCTTCCCATGGGTTAAATCTTTTCAACTCAGAACTCTTAATCTTGTCTAAGATAGCCTCTTCATCTCTACCCCCTTCTTCTTTAATTTCAAAATCTTCTTCTCATTTTCAAATCTTTTTTGCTTGTTGTTTTTTAACTTAGACTTGTTTTAATAAGTAGAAACCTTAGCCTCATCTAATCATTTTAGCCACTTGGTTCCTTTTTCCTTTGAAACTTTTCAAAAAGAAAGCATTTAGATTTGAGTTATCCTTGGTTGAGATGTAATTCTCCCATTCCATGATATATTGAGTGTAAGACTTTCCATTTACTAGGGGTTAGAGGCATACTTGTTGATTTAATCCGAGTTGGAACTCTCCCTCTTAAATGTTGTAAAGCCCTTATTATCAGTAGATGTTTGGTTGAGTATTCTCCCATTGATAACAAAATATCTTTAAGCTTTTGTTAAAATCAATTCACCTATCTTTAAAATTTGCACCATGAACTACGAGGTTTTTATCCCTCATTTATGTTGGTACGTAGGCATAAGACCAAAAGTCTTATCAAACACGAAATGTAAATAATGAATTATTTTCTCATCCCCTCATTCTATTTTTAAAAACAAACATCTTTTCAACCAAAACCAGTACACACAAAAAAGGCTCCCTAGGAGTACCTAGGACACTTTGGGTGCTAATACCTTCCCTTTGTGTAACCAACCCCCTTACCTGTAATCTCTGACATTTTATTAGTTTTGATTTGAAAACTTCTTATCGTTGGGTTTTGTTCGTACTTTCTCCATTTTCCTTTGGAAATAATAAAAGTGCGGTTGCGACTCTGATTTTGTTAACGTTGAGTTAACCAATAGCTCAATGGTCATGAATTTACCGCTACACACCCTATGTGTGTATTTGTTTTATTTTCGCATTATTTCATGTTTCGGGGTTTAGGGTGTTACATTGAATGTTTTTGGTTGTTGATCTTGAATATTTATGTTGTTGTTCTTCTTCTTGAATGTGTATACTCACATTTTTTTGGTTAAGATTGGATTAATCTTTTGTTGTTGTTATTGTTTTTGCTTATGTTATTGTTGTTGATTTAATGTTTATTAGACACATTTGTCATGTTGTTGTTATTTATGTTATTGTTGTTAAATGTATATGATACACATTTGTTATGTTGTTGTTATTTATGTTGTTCTTGTTGTTGTTGAATGTGTATGATCATATTTATTTTGTTAAGAGATTGGATTAATATTTTATTATTGTTTTTGAAGATAGATGGTCTCTTCTTCATCTAATAGTGATGAAACTTATACAAATGAAACTCATACAAATAAAACTCATATAAATGAAACTCATACAAAAATAATCAATCTATAAACGAAACACAGAAAATAAAATAAAAAGGTGTCATAATGATGGCTAAATTTAAAAAAGTCAGCAACCCGGCTAACAAATTGTCAATCGAGTTTAATGTCATATATTGGACAGTTGATAGTCATTATTATTCACTTTTTAAGAGTTATGTTGTGTTCATTGGGCATAGAAAAGTCACTATATCTATAGATGATCGGAAAGAAGCACAAAATAATGTGAAAGAGAGAATATGGACAAACGTTTTAGTATTAATCTTAATTTTTATTGATTCAATATTACTTTCTATAATTACTAATACATACTTATTGATGTAACTGTAGTTGACCTTTGAGTTTTTTGATGATGTTAAATTGAAGCAAAAGTGGATCACTTATGCCGATACGTGTTGGAGGGGGTTTAAGTCATGACTCACACGCGACTACATTAGGGATCCTAAGTCTGACCTTGAGCATCCATGGGTGAAATATAATTTTATTTCAAAGAAGGTTTGGAAAAAGGTTTGTGAAGTCTCATAGTTCTGAGGATTTCCTAGTTAGTACTAATTTTATTTTCTGATAATTTTATGCTTATGCTTTATAGATGCAACCATGAAATTTAATATCTTCTTATGTTTCTAACAAGTTAAAAGTGAAGTAGGAAATCTGAACAAGGAAAAAAATAAATACCCTCATAGATTGTCTCGTGGGGGTTACAGGAAACTTGAGAAAACAATTATTAATGAAAATAGACAACAAATGGGAGATGAGGACTCCATGAGTCATGATCACAACTCATCTCCACCATCATAACATGAGAAGTGGAAGAGGGTTCAACAAATACCAAATTGAGATTACACTTCAGATGCCCCAAGAGAAGTCGTTGAGAAAATTGTAAGTAGGATTTATTGTGCATATGTTATGTGTTATTTAAACCGCTTTCATAATTAACAATATATGTCTTATGATGTTGTATAGGATTCGTTGGTTATGTTGGATCATGAATTTTATTTTATTCCAGAACCACGACATGATATATTAACAGAAGCAATCGGAACAAAGGAGCATAATGACCATGTTTGTGGTTTTGGAGATGGAATCGGCTTGAGATTATACTATGGTACATCCAGAAAAAGCACCAAACACACGCAAAAAGAAACAATTGAAGAGTCTGAGAATAAGTTGGAATGTCAAAAGAAAGAATTTGAAGATGTGTTAGCAGAGGAGCGCGAAAATTGCAAGAAAGACGTCGGAGACATGAAAGAGTTTTTTGTGGTATGTAAGGATATTGTTTCATCTTAAATGTATGATATATATTGTGTTGATTTTGTTTTGTGTTCCTGTTATTTATTTTTATGATGTGGAGAATCATTGGAACCGTTCAATAGTGTACAAATGAAGACAATGATGATCAATTGCCTGAAAGAATTATTGTATGTGGTACAAGCACAAAAGAAAGTTGTTCAACCGCCCCTATCAATATCCATATTGAGTTATTGTCTCCTTCTGAAAAATCAATGACAAAATTGTTATGTCACATTATGGATAAGAAAGAACTAATTCCTCTCCAGCTAGAATATGAGAGAGAGAGAGGAGAGAGAGAGAGAGAGAGAGAGGAGAGAGAGAGAGAGAGAGATTTGTTATGTCGATCCTAAAGATATAGGACATTAGGTCTTTGGAAATGAGTGATTGGACGCAAGGATACTACATGTTTTGTAAACATAAGTATATATATGAATATCTCATTATGGTACATTTTTTTATTTTGTATATAACTAATTATTCACTTATTTTTTTAATTTTATTTAACCATTTAGGTATATTCACGGTTTTTATATATAATCAAATAAATCAGATATTTATGGATTCTTGATCCATATAGTATTCAATTTATAAATAATTCTCCAAAACGATTGAAACATACATATCATCACAAATAAGTGGGGGAAAAGACTAATACTTAGCATTATTTATCCATGAGTGAGTAATTTTAAAATTGTGGTTTCTCTATTATAGTTAGTTTCCATGTTTTATCAAATACTAATTATATATGCTCATTTTCATTCAGTAACCATTTCCAATCGATCAACATATCTCTTTGAACGAATATGATAACTAGACTATGTTCCTTACACTTTCCACTTGAACCTAAGGTGAAACAAATTATATAACCACACATGCATGTAATATATATATATTATATATATATATATATATATTACATGCATGTGTGGTTATATATTAATGAAAATTTTAAATTTGTAGGCGAGGAAAAGGAAAAAAGAATACGAGTGTGGGTATTATGTCATGAAACACATGTTAAACATTGTTGATTATTGGAATCATGTATATATTATGTCTTGAAATGTTTAGAATAATATATTAATGTTTAAGTTTGCTATTATATTTCAAATCATGTGATATCAATTTTGTCCATTTTTTTATATAGACGTTTAACGACACTACATCATTCTCCCTTGATGACTTAAAAGACATTCATATACGTTGGGCGTTTTGGTTCAATGCGCTATTTGACAAGGATGTTCTAACATGATTTTGTAAATATTTGTTTGTTATATTTTTTAGATTGATGTAAATATTATTTTTGGCTTTGATGTAATAAATATTTAGCTTTGTAATATATATGTATAAAATACAGGTACAAAAAAATAAGGGGTATATATGGAAAAAATTAAGGGGTATATATGAAGGAAAAAAAATAATAAAGTATTTCACCATGGTTGATTAAGAAGACTGTGGTGATAGGTAGTGCGTCAAATATTATATAGCATACAATCTTTGGGAATCAAACCCATGACCTTTATATATTGCACAACAGGTTTTACTATAATTGTTGTGATAGGTAGCGCAGTACATAGTTTATCACAACGCTCACACACATGTGGTAGTGTCGCAACGCGAAAAACAACCGGCGGAAAAAAAACATGTTTACAGAGCCGCCACCGACGCTATTCATCCTATGACGGAAAGGAAGCGCAGGACTAACCTAAGAAAGGGAAAAGGAACGGTCTTACGACCAGAGATTGCAAGGTACGGGAGTCGGTTATGCAAGGGGAAGGTATTAGCACCCCTCATGTCCGTCGTACTCGACGGGATCCACGCTCAAAAGAATAGAATAAGGTTGCTAATAAACTGCTCAAAGAAATGCACACACACTGGAATAGTAAACAGGTGAAAGAAGATGGGGGAAGCGGACTCAGCAGGATGTCGCATCCTAGGCCACGTAGTTTGTCAGACACAAACATCAGAGTCAACGTAGTTCGGGGAAATGGGAGACATGCTCGCTAGGACATCGCATCCTATGCCTACGTATCTTCTTTATCCAGAGAAGAATCAGAACACTCGTATTTCGGCTAACGCACGCCGAAACAAAACACCGAAAGGAGACGCTGAGACGTCAAAAGAAACACTCAAAAGGAAACAGAATGCCAAACCATGGACTTATATCCGACTCCAAACAAACAACACACACAAGGAAACAAAATGCCAATACATGGACTTATATCCGACTCCAAACAAGCAACACACACAAGGAAACAGAATGCCAATACATGGACTTATATCCGACTCCAAACAAGTTACACACACAAAAGGAAACAGAATGCCAATACATGGACTTACATCCGACTCCAAACAAGCACACGCTAACCAGCAAACACCAAAGCAAAAGGTTATCAGATCAACAAGCTAATAGGGAGTCTGGAACTCGAGCCCAATAGTTGTCACACAAAACACACACACACAAAAGAAAAAGGTTGCCCGGAGAGATCTCGCACGATCTCCTGCCTACGTATCTCATCTGGTATGAGAATCAGGGCGACGTAGTTCCCCTTAACAGGGGAAAGGATGAACACACAAACTAATAGGGAGTCTGGAACTCGAACCTAATAGTTACCACACAAGCAAAAAGAGACGCTGAGACGTCAAAAAGGTTGAAAAGGAAAAAGGGCGCCAACAAACTAATAGGGAGTCTGGAACTCGGACCTAATAGCTGGCACACAACAAAAAGAGACACTGAGACGTCAAAAGAAGCAAAAGGTTGCACGCACATAACACAACAAAAAAGAGAAAAGGGCGCCCGGAGAGATCTCGCTCGATCTCCTGCCTACGTATCTCATCTGGTATGAGAATCAGGGCGACGTAGTTCCCCTTAACAGGGGAGAAACTTTCTCCTAACCAGAGACCAGGGAAACAACAAACTAAAAGGGAGATTAACTCGAGCCTAAAAGTTGTCATGCAAACGATATCCCTAGGTTGAGGTCTCTAATCAGAACCTAACTCGCACAGGAAGCAAGTCAGCTCAAACAGCAGATAAACATGTATGAACAGCAAACACACAAGCAACCATCACACTCTATATACAAACAAGAGGCTCAGACAAATGATTGGGCTTTAGTCAAGGGGTCATATCAACCTCGACAAACAAGCCAAAACTGTAGGGGTATGCTGAAGCTCTTAACCACTGACATTGACCGTCAGGGTGAGCAGATCAAAAATGGTAATGAGGGTTAGACCTCATGGCTCTTAACCCTGGCCTGGGTGAGCTCAAATCAAAGAAAGCGTGGGGGTCCAGAAAGAGGGACCCTATTCCACTTGACTGATTCTATACACAGATCTTGGGTTAGGTTCAAGAGCATCAGCACGTAGTGCGAGCATAATGAACGACTCACTGAATAACAGGGGACTGGTTGCTAGTCCCTTCTATCTGTCAATTGCCTCTTCACTTAGGAGGACTTAACAAGTAACATGCCTCACTTGGAGGTCTTTGGCACAAATATAAACAATCACAATCATTGCCTCTTAAGGAGGACTTCAGCCAAAACGCCTGCCAAAAAGGTGGCAGGACTTCCAGACTACATGGAGTGAGAAGGCTAAACAACCTCAGTGGTGCATCAACCACACTCCAAAGCAAAGCTCAAGCTAGCTAGCAAGCGACTAATGTACCTGTACAAAAGCTAACCAGTTAATATTGTATTCAGAAAACCAAACAGACAACGCAGTGGAACTTTCCAATATCTACACAATGCAAGTCATGTAAGCACTCAAGTGAGTTCATCACATCAATGGACCTACAACACAACAAGAGTTAGTGATCAAAGCAATTAACATCTCAAGTAATGGGACCACACCAAACATTAGTGCTAAATGCTCAATACCTGAAACACAAAACACAATTGGTGAGTACAAACCACTAGTGCAAAGACTAGGGTCAAAGGCAAGTCAAATGACCAAAACAGAAGTCAATATTTCACATGAAGCACATTCAATCAATCAAGAAAAAATCCTCAAAAGGACCAACACCAACTGATAAGGCAAATGCATCAAACAAATCATGTTATGCAAAGGCAAACAATATGATCAAAATTGGACATCCAAATTAGAAAATCCAAATCAAAACAGAAAAGCATCCAATGATCATGAAATTTTTTATGTGGATTCAACATGTTATGAACATACATCATGAAAAAAATCAGATCTAGAAGAGCTCAGATGATAGGCAAATGAAAATGCACAAATGCATCATCAAATATGTGACACAAATTGTCACACCATATGTTCGTGTGTCCAAAACAGTGCTAGCATATGATAAAAATCTTAAACCAAAGCCAAAGTATCACATCACATGTTAGGATTAGGCATGTCAAATTTCAAATCCATTGGATAAACCATGAGCATTTTACAAAGCATATAGCACAACATGTCAATTTGGCATCATGTTCAAACAACAATTCTCAATTAAAAATCCAGAAGCACAAAAATCATGAGATAAATGCTATAAAAAATAGACATTAAAACAAACATGTGAAAAAAAACCTGGACCAAATTGGATTAATCTACTAATTTTTATGATTTTTGGAAGTTGAATGAAATAATGGAATAAAATGAAAATAATGTGGAATAACATGGAAATAATGGAGGGAACATGGAAATTCAAAAGAAATCAGCAAAATGCCTCAGCCAGGTATTGAACCCACGCCAGCAAGGTCCACAAGAGCGCTCAAAAAATAAATTCACAAATATGCCTGGCATGGAATCGAACATAGGTATGCTAGGACAAAAGCGCGCTGAAGGAAAAAAAAAACTGGAATTCAAAATGCACCAAGCCAGGATCGAACGCGCGTATGCTATGTCCAAGGTGCGCTCAATTGGAATTAAATTCAGGATGCACAAGCGAAGGTTCGAACCCGCGCCACCTAGGGTCAAAAACGCCAAAACGCAGCGTTTGAATTACAAACCCTAAGTACAATTTACAGAGGCGGCGGACGGTGGTTTCCATTATCTTCTCCGGTTGAATTCCGGTGGAGCCTCATGCGAAATTTCCAGAATTCATCATATCATACATCATTGGAAAGGTCTCTCAATGAGGATCACGGATCTCATACTCACTAAGCCTAAAACTCCATGGATTAACCGGATCGAGCAGAAACATATTGAACAACCAAACTTTAATTCATCAGATCTAAGTCATTACTTAACCATTTCAAATTCTAAAACTATCAGCATCATCAGCAGTGCAAGATCTATCTAATTATGGCAAGAAATAAGCAAAAGGAATTGATCGATTTTCACCTACTTGGAAATGGCAGTGGATGAATTCGCGTGTTCAAGGCCTCAAAACTTCCAGATCTTCTTCCTCAACCTTGTTATGAAGCTTGATGCAAGAAACAACAGCTGAAACCACTTCAATTCACTCCAATTTCAGAAATCCATCTTCATGTGTTTGCACTTGTGGAGCTCGAATCTTGATCAAATTCTTCAAACCAGATGATGATTCTTCATCAATGATGCATGATAAACATGATTATGCAAGAATTTTATGGAATTGGATGAAGAAATTTGAAAATTGAAGAGAGAGAAATTTAAGAGGGAAATGTGAATTCTAGATCTAGAATTGTTGTTATGGCAAATTCTGTTATGATTAGACTTATATATGGTGTGCTAATGACAATGCTAATCCAAATTAGGCTTAGTTAATTAAAATTAAGGAGATGTGAAGCAAAGTGCAAAAACATGCAAATGAGGTTATGCATGGACATGTGCATGTGAACAGTGCATGCAATGGCTTAAATCTCACTTAAAAACATCCAAAAATCAACATGGAATGGTTAAATTGCTTGTATAATCAACCAAATTCAAATTATGGATTTTCCCTCCAAAATGCATATGAATGAACACATGATCATATGAACTCTTTTCATGCAAGGCAATGATTCATTTGGAAAATATTGGTCAAGACAAGCATTTTGCAAAAAGAGTGGACCAATTTGGAGTTTTGAATCAAAAGTTATTCCATGTTGAACTTCCATGCACACTTTGTGATCATTTGGCCAAAACTTCTTAACCAATCATCAGATGGACATGATATAGGACTTTTTGGAAAGAGGAGAGGAAGATATTCAACTTTCATGTTCAACAAAAATCCATTTGAAGCTTCTTTGATGTTGAAAGGTCAAGTTGAATGTGGACCAAAAACTTGCCATTTTTGGAAACTTTCAATTACAGGTCACTTTCCATTTTTGGAAACTTTTGCCCTGACTTCAAAATCTTCAAGATAGATGTTTGAAATGACAAATGAACCTCTTTTGAACATGATTGAGGTGTTGAAACTCATTTCCCCACCTCAAAGCCCTTAGTTGACTTTACAGTTGACTTTTTGTGGTCCTTAGATGACCTTGACATGCCCTGATCAGCTTGAGCCTCTACCACTTGAGGAATTTGCTCAGAAATGAACCCCTAGCTCATGCAAGCTCCTCATAATGATCATGTGATCTCTATCCAATAAAATACCTCACCTCCTTGAGAAACCCTGGCTGGAAGACTGTCATTGATTAGGGTTGACCAGAGGTCAAAACCCTAATCCAAAGGAAACTTGAGCATGAACAATGAAGCCCTTGATGATAATAGAACCATGATGATGGCAATATATCCTTGCAAACAAGATAATGCTCCAGGCCTTTGAAAGATCAGGAAACCCTGACTAAAGCACAAACCCTCAGATGGTTGATCACCAATTCATAGAAACCCTCAGGCTTGAATCATATAATATCTCCATCTTCTGAAAAGACTTTGGAGAATGACTTTCTTATTTTCAGATGATATGCAAAATGCAATGCCTAATGCTCTAAAATGAAATGCAATGTGCTAAACTAGTCCCAAGAAGAGGAGGGCATATTTTGAGGTGTTACAGCTTCCCCTATTCAATCCACTATGAACCTGTCGATATGAACAGCCTCGGCTTTCAGATGATCAGAGTGAAGAGTGGTTGAATACCAAGAACAGACGAACAATTTGCGCTCCGCTGGGGATTATTACTATTTTTTTTTGCTTTTCTTGAACCCCAAAACTTTTTCTTCCATGCGGATGATCGTTGATCACCGCATTTGAACCCTGAAAACTTCGTCACTCTTGCTGCCAAACAATGAACCCCGTTCTCCATTTTCCATGCTAATTCCGTTGGCAACGCCGGAAATAACACCAACCACCACTCTGATGGCGACATATCAGAGGGTACACCTTCACAACAGGAAGGTAATCATGTGCATTTCTTCCTCAGAAAACACCCATAACGACTTCTGTTGGCCTCGCCAAAGTCTAAGGTGACACATGATCAGAAGACAATCCTGAGGACCTCATCCCGGATACAATCTTCAATTCCAGTTGAACCCCGTTCTCCAGAAAATGCCCCGCACTTCCCTTTCTCCATTTGAACCCCGTTCTCCAGAAAATGCCCAGCACTTCCTTTTCTCCATTTGAACCTCGCTCTCCAGAAAATGCCCAGCACTTCCTTTTCTCCATTTGAACCCCGTTCTCCAGAAAATGCCCCGCACTTCCTTTTCTCCATTTGAACCTTGTTCTCCAGAAAATGCCTAGCACTTCCCTTTCTCCATTTGAACCCCGTTCTCCAGAAAATGCCCCGCACTTCCTTTTCTCCATTTGAACCCCGCTCTCCAAAAAATGCCCAACACTTCCTTTTCTCCATTTGAACCTCGTTCTTCGCGCTAATCGCGTAACGTTCTCCGATCTTCATTTCCATCTCCACCCGACGGAATTTCCTCCTCCAATATCACGCTACTGGGGAATATTGTTGATCCAACGTCCCGATGCTAAACTCCTCAGAGCAACATCTTCCAACTTCCATCTCCGCACGACAGAAATCTTCCTCCAATATCGCACTACTGGGGAATACCGTTGATCCAACGTCACGATGCTAAGCTCCTCAGAGTAACATCTTCCAACTTCCATCTCCGCTCGACAGAAATCTTCCTCCAATATCTCACTACTGGGGAATACCGTTGATTCAACGTCACGATGCTAAACTCCTCAGAGTAACATCTTCACCAACCAGCTAAACCAATTCTCAAACGGTAACCACGGCTTGAGACTAGTTTATGCTTGCAATGCTGATGCATGAGTTTGAATCTTTCAATGGCGTAATGCTCCATAACCATGGAAATGCTACGCAATGAATCATGCAATATGCTATGCTTTTCTAAATGATGAATGCATAAAAAGTATCCCCCTCAGGGGACTCTACTAGGGAGCTCAAGGAACTCGATATCGCTCCAATCTCCAACCCTGCTTGGGAATAACACTGATGCTGGGGAAAGCAACCCTTACTAAGGATGACCTCCGCTGAACCCGATCCGCTTGGGGATTTCGCTGGGGAAAACAGCTACCAACGCACACCTCCGCTGGGGAAACAGCAACCTTCCGACTTGCTGGGAATATAACAATCTCACCCTGCTAGGGGAAACAACAACCTTCAGGCCTGACTGCCGAGGAAATACCGATCTCGAACCTGCTGGGGAGATACGACACATTTGACACGGAACGCCCGTCGACTCGTCGAACACTGGCATTCGCCATCTAATCATGGTGTCAACTTTCCACTTTATAGACTTTGAAGAGTCTTCTTGATTCATCACCTTGTATTCTCGACTTCTCTCTACTCCGAGACAATCGATCTCCTCAGATTCGGGCCAACTCTCCAGTCCTCAGACTTTGAAGAGTCTTCTTGATTAACCCTCAAGGATCGTCGCAACCCTTTCGTCGTCTTTTCACCATTCTTCTATTCCTTGTCCCTGATTGGACTCGAAGGATTCTTTCGTCAAAAAGCTTCACATCACAACCTCCAAGTGAGTGAAAATATCTAACAGCACCTGCAAAAGAGATCGTTAGATAAAAACGTGCCCCAGGCGTGCCAAAATTTCAACACCTGGGTCACTCAACCTTCCGAATAAGATTTCAGGCTTTCAATCTTATGAACATGCATTGGAAGGGACCCATATGTCTCAAAATGCAAATATTTTTATCAAAATAAACTGATGTTTTTGCAATCAAAGCGGTAATGAAAACAAAAACAAAATTATTTGACTGAATATGCATTTTATTGATTGAAAAGGGGTGGCTTGTAACTGAGCAATACACAGGAAGCAATCCCTGAAAAGAGGTAATTGCGCACAAAAGGAAAATCTATCCTAATGGCAATGTGAAACTGTGATCTCATCGAGTTCCAACTCGGTTACACCCCATATGTCCTCAAAACTCTCAGCGCTTTCTGCCTTCTGAACAAGACGCTTCCGACCGATCTCTGCCGGGGATTATCCATGTGTCTTAACCAAAACACAAACGATCATGCTAGACGCAGTTGTTCGTTTCATTCCCTCTTTTGCCTGGACCGCCCTTCCGGGTTTTCAGTCCACCGGGATACCCTTTTTTGCCCAAGCCGCCCTTGTGGGGTTTTCGATTTGCCGGGTGTACAGTTTTTTCTTTTTATCCCTAATTTTTGCCCGAACCTTTTTTCATTTTTTTTGGTTCGCCGGGATGCCCATTTTTGCCTGGACTATTTTATTCTTTTCGTCCAGCGGGTCTCTTATACGAAGTATTTTTTAACTGCGTCCGCATTCACAGGGGATGGAAAATCTTCACCATCCATGGTCGTCAACAACAAGGCTCCGCCAGAGAAAACCTTCTTGACCACGAATGGACCTTCATAATTGGGTGTCCACTTGCCCCGACGATCGTTCTGAGGAGGAAGGATCCTTTTCAACACCAGATCTCCCACATGATACACACGAGGTCGTACCTTTCGGTCAAAAGCCCGCTTCATTCGCTGCTGGTACAACTGCCCATGACAAATGGCCGTCAGCCTCTTTTCCTCAATTAGGCTCAACTCTTCATACCGAGTTCTCACCCATTCAGCCTCTTCCAGTTTCACATCCATCAGGACTCTCAATGATGGAATCTGAACCTCAACCGGCAACACGGCTTCCATCCCATACACAAGCGAGAAAGGCGTTGCCCCAGTAGATGTATGCACCGAGGTTCGATACCCATGCAATGCAAATGGCAACATCTCGTGCCAATCCTTATAGGTCACGACCATCTTCTGCACAATCTTCTTAATATTCTTATTGGCTGCCTCGACCGCCCCATTCATCTTCGGACAATAAGGAGAAGAATTATGATGCTCAATCTTGAACTCCCGACATAATTCTGCCATCATCTTATTATTGAGATTAGAACCATTATCAGTAATGATTCTTTCGGGAACCCCATATCTACAAATGATGTCTCTTTTCAAGAATCTGGCCACGACCTGTTTCGTCATGTTCACATAAGAGGCCGCTTTCACCCACTTGGTGAAGTAATCGATAGCCACTAATATGAACCAGTGCCCATTCGAAGTCGTAGGCTCAATCTTTCCAATCATATCAATGCCCCACATAGCAAACGGCCACGGAGATGACATCAAACTCAACGGGTTTGGAGGCACGTGCACCTTATCAACATAAATCTGGCATTTATGACATTTCCGCACAAAGTTGAAACACTGGGCCTCCATCGTCATCCAATAATAACCAGCCCTTAACAACTTTTTCACCATTGCATTCCCGCTGGCATGGGTACCAAACGACCCCTCGTGCACTTCTTTCATCAATTGGCTTGCTTCTTTGTCATTGACACATCTAAGCAAAACCCAATCAAAATTCCGCTTGTACAGAACCCCATCTCTGTTCAGATAGAATACCATGGCCAACCTCCTCAGAGTCTTTCGTGTAAAGGCAAAGTGTCAGACAACGCACAATCGCAAGTTTCGATGATGACAAATGACCACCATGCACGTCTACAAACAAATGCAACACATTACTTATCATATCCTTTCCTACTAATCTAAATCTGTTATAATTCTTAAAAACATATGTGGACAAAGTGTGATCATGACGAAATGCATGAAAATCACAAAACACAATTTTTTGCAGATTTGAAGACTTTGAGTCGACCATAAGGGTCGGCGCATAGCTCACGGGTCAGCGCATAACTCAGACAAATTTGAGTTTGGTCAGCGCATGCTTGCTTGAGTCGACCACAGGTCGGCGCATGGCATAGTGATGCTAGCCACGGGTCAGCGCATGAAACCCTTGAGTCGACCCCAGGTCGGCGCTTGGCATAGTGATGCTATCCATGGGTCAGCGCATGAAACCTTTGAGTCGACCATAGGGGTCGGCGCATTTCCCACGGGTCAGCGCACGCCGACCTATGGTCGACCGCTCGTGCGAAAACTCAGTTTTCTGAGTACTCTCTACTGTTTGAAAAGCTGTTATTTTTGGTTGGTTTGCTAGTTACTATAAATAGAAGTCAAAACACTTTTATCAACTAACATTTGTCAATTTGAATTCAAGTGTTCAAGGAAACAAGAAAGAGTGAAATAGGTGTCCAAGATTCATCATCTTCATCTTCAACATCTCACAACACATCAACTACACACAACCATTTTTAATGTGCTTCGTGTTCGGTTAAAGGTGATAAGGTTCGAAGCTGTGATTGGAGAATCCGGTTCGGGTTGAAGCTTGTGGCAGGTTCTTTCTTGAATAAAACCATTAGGGTTTTGTCCTCCAATACCGGTTTGTGTTTGGGGTTTTTTGGACGAATTGCTTCATCAATATTCAGCTGAGCGAAGGTGATTGAGAAGAGGAAGACTTCTTCAGTCTAGTAGCGGATTCGGTGATATTGAAGTGAAGGATTCAGGTTCGATTCATTGTGTTTGAGATCAGCCGGGCCAAGGGTTTGAAGAACGGAAGATTCTTCAGCAAAGGGGCTGGAATCGGAGGTCTAGCAACAACGATCGAAGGTCTTGATTCATCTTGAATCAAGGAGCAAGGATAGGAAGCATCATTCAACACATTGGGAGTTCTGTTGTTTACTTGCTTTGCAATCCTTGTATAAACGGTTAAATTTCACAGGTGATATCTAATTAAATCATCTCAATTCTAAGTTTAGAATTGAGGGCAGACGTACCCCGAAGCGAGGACGGCGGGGGAACTGCCTCATCAAATCTCTGTCTTCTTTAATTTTCTACATAATCGTTTTTCAGCTTAAAAATTAAGTGATTTTAGTTTAAGCTATTTTACCAAACGTTGATATAAGTTGAGTAAGAAATTAAAACTGCTGTTTGAATCCAAAGTACAATAGTTTATTGTACTAGATAAATTTGAATTACTTACTCAACACAAATATCACTTGGAGTGTTTATGCACACCAAGTGTTTGAGAAATTGCCTAAACCAAAGTTGTCTTAAGTTTGTAACTAGTTTGATTTGGTATTTTGGATCATTGGAACTAGGATTCCTAGTAAGTGAAACATATCATTGATTGTGCAATAAGTGTAGTGATTTGTATTTCACTTTATCTCCATCCATTAGCTTAACGCATATCCGGTTTTCCAATAACGGTTCATTTTAGACTAAAATTTTCCTCGGCCGCTTCCGCACTTAAAACAAATTTTTAAAACCAATTTTAAATTGGTAGCGCCGACTCAAGTTTTTAATTGGGATCTATTCAACCCCCCCTTCTAGATCCGTGCCATAGTCTAACAAGTGGTATCAGGAGCTCCGGTTCACTCCGTGCTTCAAAATATAACTTTGATAGAAAATGGCTAACGAACCTAAAGGGGCTTATAATAGAGCTCCCGTTTTCAATGGTGAAAATTATAGTTATTGGAAAGACTGTATGCGGGTGCACATAAATTCCATAGATAGAAAAATATGGAATGTTATTCTCAATGGTCCAATTCAAATAACCATGACCAATGAGAACAACGAATTGGTGCCTAAGCCCGAAGCATAATGGACCGATGATGATGAAAAGAAATACAATTATGATTGGAAAGCCAAAAATATCCTAATCTCCTCATTAGGTGTAGATGAATACTATCGTGTATCCCATTGTCCTACTGCTAAGGCTATGTGGGATTCACTACAAATTGCCCATGAGGGGACGAATGATGTTAAATTGGCTAGAATCAATATACTAACACAAGAGTTTGATCTCTTTTTCATGGAGCAAGGGGAAACCGTTGCTGACATGCAAAAGAGATTCACTCATCTCATCAATCGACTACATTCACTTGGTAGGCCTGTTTCCAATGATATTGCTACTAATAAGATCTTGAGATGTCTTAACAGGGAATGGCAGCCGAAAGTGACCGCCATCAAAGAGGCAAATGATCTTACCACATTGGACTTGACAACATTTTTTGGTAAACTACAAGAGCACGAACAAGTTCTCTTAAGCTTGGAACAACACGAAAAGAAAGATAAGAAGGACAAAGCAAAGGTGAGTGAAAAGAAATCAATACCTCTAAAGACTTCTTCCTCAAAGTCTCAAGTAAAAGAGCAAAGTGATTATTCATCGAGCGACAAAGAAGAAGAGGACAAGAGTGAAGATATGGGGCTGTTCGTCAAACGATACAACCGTTACGTGAGAAAGAACGGCATCCAACATTCCGAGAAGAACTTGGTAAACTTCCGGAAACAATCTAGGTACTCTAAAAATGATGACTCAAAAGGAAAAATGACTAGAGGGTCATGCTATAAGTGTGGAAAGCCGGGTCATTACAAACCGGACTGTCCGATGAACAAGAAGACAAAAGAAAAAGAATCATACAAATCACACAAGAAACCATCAAAGCCAAGGAGAGCATACATAGCTTGGGAAAGCGATAGCGACTCCTCCGATGATGAAAGTTCTAGTGATGAAGATGAAAATGCAAACCTATGTCTCTCTGCTCATCAAAAGAACAAGAAGAAACAGGTACGACATGCTAAATATGAAAAATCCTCTAGTATGTCTCATCATGAATTGCAAACTGCTTTTGATACTTTACACTATGAAGCGAAAGAGGCCTTTAAAAGGCTTGCCTCAAATAAGATTTTTTTTTCTCATTTGGAACATAAAATTCAAGAATCCGAACGGAAACTTGAGGCACTTAAAGCTTCTATAGTGGAAAGCACAAAAACAAGTTATGAGGACCTTAGAAGTAGAATGATGAACTTTGGGTGTGATACTTGTTACATTTGGCAAGGTGAAGTGAGAAACCTAAAGGCCAAACTTGACAAGGCTCTTGAGCCCAAGATTACTTTTGCTATCGACAAATCAAACTTTCGAAAAAGTATGGTTAATCCATATCAAAAATATAAATATGTTATAAAGGATGAAGATAGCAAAAGCAATCAAAATGTAAATTTCTCTTGTCTCTATTGTTGCAAGAAAGGTCACTCCATTGCTAAATGTAGGTTTAGGAGATTTTTAGTTCCTAAAGGCATTTATCAATGGATGCCCAAATGCAACCATTTCGTTCCTCACCATTCAGGACCCAATAAGCCATTGGGTACCTTCTCTTGTTAATTATACTGTCATAGGTACAATGCCTCGAGACTACCGAGAGAAGATGGGTTCTCGACAGTGGATGCTCAAGGCACATGTCAGGAGACATATCTCTCTTCATTGACTTCGTGGCTAAGAAGAAGGGATATGTAACTTATGGTGACAACAACCGTGGAGCAATTCTTGGTAAAGGTAGTATAGGTAATCCCTCCTCTACTACTATTTCTGATGTTTTACTTGTCGAAGGTCTTAAACACAATCTACTTAGCATCAGTCAATTATGTGACAAAGGATACAATGTATCGTTTTCAAAAGATTGTTGCAAAATTATACATAATGATGATAAGAAGAGTATGTTTAATGGCCTGCGTGTAGGGGTGTGCAAAATAACCAATAACCATGAACCAAATTCCTATCCAAATTAATCCAAACTTTAAAACCAAACCCAAAATTATATTTTGAAATTGGTTATCCATTTATCAAATTAAAAAAAAACCGGTAACCATTATTAAAAACCGGTTCAAGTAAACGGTTACCATTTTTCAATAATCATTTCAAATCAATCCAAAACACAAATTTCAGAATCCCTAATTCTCAAAAATCCAAATTCCCAATTCATCAAAACCGGCATCCTATTGTAAATGGTATTGAAAGTTGTGATGTTTGCTTTCATATTGGTATTCTTTAACAATGTTCAAGAATTGTTTCTTAGCTTTAATTGGTTGTGAATTGTTTCTATTGATTTCTGTTTTTAAAGATTTGTATAGAAAATATAGTATTAGTATACAATTTGTTTTTCAATGTTTTTTTTCCTGTATATTTGGATATTTGCAAAGAAAACAAACTGAAAACAAGTTGGCAATTTCATCCTTAGTTATTTGTGAGTTTGAAAAAAGTCAACAAAAATTTTATCATTTTAATTTCTCCTTACAACTAGTCAGTTATTTTTATGACGTGACAATTACTTTACTTTTTTATTATTGTAAAATTAAATGTGACATTGTTGATAGTTATCCTCTTAAATAAAATTGAGAAGCTGCAAAAAAAACTACCGTCAATAAAACTGCATCGTATGATTTTTTAAACCTGATTTATTTTTATAATTTTTTTAAATTGTTTTTTTTATAAAATTGTTTTTTTTATAAAACTGTAAAAAAACTGGTTTGAAAAATACCAATTTAAAACTCTTTTTTTAAAATTGTTTTTTTTCTATCTTATAGGTAATTACTTAATTTTGATTTTTCAGATTGAAATTTAAAAATAGTGATTGATTTAAAGAGCGATTTGATAAAGTTAAGAAGTTGTTGGAATGAAAATTAAATTAGAGGGAAATTTGGTTTTAAAATTGATCCAAACAAAAAATAATTTTTTTAGTACAAACCGGTTATTAACCAAACCGATCCAAACATAAACCGATTTTAAAAATATAAACCGGTTTTATCAAAGTGGTTTTAAAAACCAAACTGATCCATATATTTGGTTCAATTTGGTTATGGTTTTGAACCATGCACACCCCTACCTGCGTGTGAACAATGTCTATATGCTTGACTTAAATGAAGTATCGTTAACAAGTGACAAATGCCTTGTAACAATGAGTGAAGATTCATGGTTATGGCATAGGCGTTTAGCACATGTTAACTTTGACTTACTAAACAAAGTAGTCTCAAAAGATCTAGTCCTAGGTCTCCCCAAAATTAAGTTCACCAAGGATCACCTTTGTAATGCTTGTCAAAAGGGGAAGCAAACGAGGATCTCATTTAAATCCAAAAATATCGTTTCAACAACGAGACCTCTCGAGCTTCTTCATATGGATTTATTTGGGCCATCTAGGATTAAAAGTTTAGGAGGAAACTATTACGGTTTCGTAATAGTGGACGACTTTTCTCGATTTTGTTGGACTATTTTCTTAGTAAGCAAGAGCGATACGTTCACCGCCTTTGAAAGATTTGCTAAGCTTTCCCAAAATAAACTAAATACAAACATTGTTGCAATTAGAAGCGATCATGGGGGTGAGTTCGAAAATCACTTATTTGAAGAATATTGCGGTAACCATGGTATTGATCATAACTTCTCCGCTCCACGTACTCCTCAATAAAATGGGGTTGTGGAGCGTAAAAATCGAATTTTGGAAGAATTGGGAAGAACAATGATCAACGAAAGTGGCTTACCGAAATATTTTTGGGCCGACGCCATTAGTACGGCTTGTTATGTTCTGAATAGGGTGCTCATTCGCCCCATTCTAAACAAAACACCGTATGAACTTTTAAAAGGGCGAAAGCCAAATGTTTCTCACTTACATGTCTTTGGTTGCAAATGTTTTATATTGAACAATGGAAAGGAAAACTTGGGAAAATTCGATTCCAAGGCCGACGAAGGTATCTTCCTCGGATACTCTCAATCTAGCAAAGCATATAGAATTTACAACAAACTATTACTTGCTGTAGAAGAGTCTGTACATGTTACTTTTGATGAATCCAATCCGAGAAACGTCGGAAAGGGTAGTGTTTTTCATGGTACAGGTACATCTACCGAAGACATACTCAAGGGTGGCGAGCCGGGGATTGATCAACCCGACATAGTCAAAATTGAGGAGGACAAAGATGTACACCATAAGGAAACCGAGGTAGCTCATCCGCCTTCAAACGATGATCTCCCTCAAGCTTGGAAGTCTTCCAATGACCATCCAATCGACAACATTCTCGGAGATATCTCAAAGGGAGTAACAACTCGATCTAAGCTAAGTAATTTCTGTTATCACTTCGCTTTCGTTTCGCAGATGGAACCTAAAAACCCTAAAGAAGCCTTACTCGATGAACACTGGTTTTTATCAATGCAGGAGGAACTTAATCAGTTCACCAGAAATGAGGTTTGGGACCTTGTCCCTCCTCCGCGAGATCATCGAGTAATCGGCACCCGATGGGTGTTTAGGAACAAGCTGGACGAAAACGGGGTAATAACCCGTAATAAGGCGCGTTTAGTCGCGCAAGGGTATAACCAAGAGGAAGGCATCGACTATGAGGAAACTTATGCGCCGGTTTCCCGACTCGAGGCTATACGCCTTCTCCTTGCCTTCGCTTGTGCAAAGGACTTTAAGCTATTCCAAATGGATGTTAAGAGCGCATTCCTTAACGGTCACATAAATGAAGAGGTTTACGTCGCACAACCTCCGGGTTTCGAATCCCATGAGTATCCTGATCATGTTTATAAACTGAAAAGGGCTTTGTATGGCCTCAAACAAGATCCTAGAGCTTGGTATGAGAGACTAAGCAAGTTCTTACTCGATCAAGGTTACTCAAGAGGAAAGGTTGACACAACCCTCTTCATTAAACGTCAAGGAAAGCACTTGATATTAGTGCAAATTTATGTAGATGATATCATTTTTGGGTCTACTAACATGAATCTTGTAAGAGAATTTTCAGACCTTATGCAGGGCGAATTCGAGATGAGTATGATGGGGGAGCTCACATACTTTCTCGGTTTGCAAATTAAACAGCTCAAAGAAGGAACTTTCGTGAGCCAGACAAAGTACTGTTTGGACCTTATCAAGAGATTTGACATGGCAAAAGCTAAGGCCATAGACACCCCCATGCCTACTTGTACAAACTTGGACAAAGATGAAGACGGTAAGGAAGTAGATGTAAAACGGTATAGAGGTATGATTGGATCACTCCTTTATCTTACTGCCTCTCGTCCCGATATTATGTTTAGCATATGCATGTGCGCAAGATATCAATCATGTCCCAAGGAATCCCATTTAAAAGCTGTCAAACGAATACTTCGATACCTATCTGGTACTCCGAAGTATGGACTATGGTATTCCAAAGGTAATGATTGTTCATTGGTAGGCTTCTCCGATTCCGACTTTGCCGGTTGCAAATCGGATAGGAAAAGCACCAGTGGCACTTGTCACTTATTTTCAAACTCTTTGGTCAGTTGGCACAGCAAGAAACAGGTTTCAGTTGCTTTGTCAACCGCCGAAGCGGAATACGTTGCCGCCGGTAGCTGTTGTGCTCAAATCCTATGGATTAAGCAACAACTATTGGACTTTAACCTCAAACTTGAACGTATTCCCATTTTTTGTGACAATACAAGTGCCATTAACCTCACCAAGAACTCTGTGCTGCATTCACGCACCAAACATATCGAAATTCGACACCACTTTCTTCGGGATCATGTAGAGAAAGGTGACATTGTTTTTGAACATGTTAATACTGAAAATCAACTAGCGGACATTTTCACAAAGCCGCTAGCCACTGAACCTTTCTTTCATATCCGCCGAGAACTTGGCATTCTCGATATTTCGGAACGGGCACTATAATCTGTTGTTTTACCTTATTCCATATAAGACTTTAATCTTGTACTTCTAACAAATCAATATTGTTGCAAGCACAAGTTTACCGTTCACCAAGTCACTCCGGCATCGAGGTGATACTGTTCCTCTCTTTCTCTCTCTGCAAAGTCTCATGATTAAAATAGTTATACCTCATAATGATGTTGTTTATATATATACATAATATCTCTTTTTGGATGTATTCAGTTCTCTGTTTTGCTTGTTTATTTTCATGTGTAGCTCTTAATTAATGACTATTGCTCAGAAATGATATAAGTGTGATATTATTATCTGTTTGTGCTATTTCCTGTGAATTTTCGTTGTTATGTTGAATAATCCTTCTGTACTCTGTGTCTCTTTTTGATGTTGTCAAAGAGGGAGAAAGTGTACAAAAGCAGGCAGCCAAAACGTTCACCATAACTAACAGACTAACAGTCATTTTGTTTTGGCCTTAGGTTACAAAAGAAAGGGGGAGTGTACATAATGTGTCAATACTGCATGTTGTTTATCTCGTTGGTTTTTGCACAGGTTGTCATCATCAAAAAGGGGGAGTATGTAAAGGCAAAGTGTCAGACAACGCACAATCGCAAGTTTCGATGATGACAAATGACCACCATGCACGTCTACAAACAAATGCAACACATTACTTATCATATCCTTTCCTACTTATCTAAATCTGTTATAATTCTTAAAAACATATGTGGACAAAGTGTGATCATGACGAAATGCATGAAAATCACAAAACACAATTTTTTGCAGATTTGAAGACTTTGAGTCGACCATAAGGGTCGACGCATAACTCACGGGTCAGCGCATAACTCAGACAAATTTGAGTTTGGTCAGCGCATGCTTGCTTGAGTCGACCACAGGTCGGCGCATGGCATAGTGATGCTAGCCACGGGTCAGCGCATGAAACCCTTGAGTCGACCCCAGGTCGGTGCATGGCATAGTGATTCTATCCACGGGTCAGCGCATGAAACCTTTGAGTCGACCATAGGGGTCGGCGCATTTCCCACGGGTCAGCGCACGCCGACCTATGGTCGACCGCTCGTGCGAAAACTCAGTTTTCTGAGTACTCTCTACTGTTTGAAAAGCTGTTATTTTTGGTTGGTTTGTAGTTACTATAAATAGAAGTCAAAACACTTTTATCAACTAACATTTGTCAATTTGAATTCAAGTGTTCAAGGAAACAAGAAAGAGTGAAATAGGTGTCCAGGATTCATCATCTTCATCTTCAACATCTCACAACACATCAACTACACACAACCATTTTTAATGTGCTTCGTGTTCGATTAAAGGTGATAAGGTTCGAAGCTGTGATTGGAGAATCCGGTTCGGGTTGAAGCTTGTGGCAGGTTCTTTCTTGAATAAAACCATTAGGGTTTTGTCCTCCAATACCAGTTTGTGTTTGGGGGTTTTTGGACGAATTGCTTCATCAATATTCAGCTGAGCGAAGGTGATTGAGAAGAGGAAGTCTTCTTCAGTCTAGTAGCGGATTCGGTGATATTGAAGTGAAGGATTCGGGTTCGATTCGTTGTGTTTGAGATCAGCCGAGCCGAGGGTTTGAAGAACGGAAGATTCTTCAGCAAAGGGGCTGGAATCGGAGGTCTAGCAACAACGATTGAAGGTCTTGATTCATCTTGAATCAAGGAGCAAGGATAGGAAGCATCATTCAACATATTGGGAGTTCTGTTGTTTACTTGCTTTGCAATCCTTGTATAAACGGTTAAATTTCACAGGTGATATCTAATTAAATCATCTCAATTCTAAGTTTAGAATTGAGGGCAGACGTACCCCGAAGCGAGGACGGCGGGGGAACTGCCTCATCAAATCTCTGTCTTCTTTAATTTTCTGCATAATCGTTTTTCAGCTTAAAAATTAAGTGATTTTAGTTTAAGCTATTTTACCAAACGTTGATATAAGTTGAGTAAGAAATTAAAACTGCTGTTTGAATCCAAAGTACAATAGTTTATTGTACTAGATAAATTTGAATTACTTACTCAACACAAATATCACTTGGAGTGTTTATGCACACCAAGTGTTTGAGAAATTGCCTAAACCAAAGTTGTCTTAAGTTTGTAACTAGTTTGATTTGGTATTTTGGATCATTGGAACTAGGATTCCTAGTAAGTGAAACATATCATTGATTGTGCAATAAGTGTAGTGATTTGTATTTCACTTTATCTCCATCCATTAGCTTAACGCATATCCGGTTTTCCAATAACGGTTCGTTTTAGACTAAAATTTTCCTCGGCCGCTTCCGCACTTAAAACAAATTTTTAAAACCAATTTTAAATTGGTAGCGCCGAATCAAGTTTTTAATTGGGATCTATTCAACCCCCCCTTCTAGATCCGTGCCATAGTCTAACATTTCGGTCCTTCTTCGATGCTCCCTCAGGATACTCTTGGGTCTCCAAATAGCGCTTGATATCATAATACCACGGCTTTTCATCATCAGGCGCTGTCTCAACAGCAAACACATAAGTCGGCCTATCCAGACGTCCCACCTCAACACGGGGGAAATGATTCCACCACTGCACCTTAATCAAGGCGGCCAGAGTAGCCAAAGCATCTGCCAAAGGATTCTCTTCTCTCGGCACATGGTGTAATTCCACCTTGGTGAAAAACGTCAACAATCTCCTTGTATAATCCCGGTATGGAATTAAATGAGATTGATGCATATACCATTTCCCGTTAACCTAGTTCACAACCAAAGCTGAATCTCCATAGATAACAAGGTTCTTGATCCGCAAATCAATAGCCTCTTCGATACCCAAGATACAAGCTTCGTATTCAGCCACATTGTTGGTGCATTCAAACGTTAGTCGGGCAGCAAAAGGAATGTGGGATCCTTTCGGCGTAACCAAAACAGCACCAACTCCACTACCATTCACGTTAACGGCCCCATCAAACATCAGAATCCATTCGGATTCAGGGTCAGGCCCCTCCTCCGGGATTGGTTCCTCACAATCTTTCGATTTGAGAAACATGATGTCCTCATCAGGGAACTCAAACTTCATCGGTTGATAATCCTTAATGGGTTGCTGGGCGAGGTAATCAGACAATACACTCCCCTTGATTGCTTTCTGAGAGGTGTACTGGATATCATATTCAGTCAAAATCATTTGCCACCTCGCAACCCGTTCGGTCAATGCTGGCTTCTCGAATATATACTTAATTTGGATCCATCTTAGAAATCAACAAAGTGGTATGAACCAGCATATACTGTCTCAGTCGGCGAGCAGCCCATACCAAAGCGCAACAAGTTTTCTCGAGCAGTGAATATCTTGTTTCACAGTCGGTAAACTTTTTGCTAAGGTAGTAAATTGCATGCTCTTTTCGACCAGACTCGTCACGCTGCCCCAGTACACACCCCATAGACCCCTCGAGGACCGTCAAGTACAGAATTAACGGTCGTCCCTCCACAGGAGGCATCAAAATCGGAGGCTCCTGCAAATATTCTTTTATTTTTTCAAATGCCGCTCGGCAATCATTATTCCACCTGACCGTTTGATCTTTTCTTAATAACTTGAATATAGGTTCACACGTGGCTGTTAGATGAGATATGAACCGTGAAATGTAGTTCAATCTACCTAAGAAACCACGAACCTCCTTCTTTGTTCTCGGTTCAGGCATTTCTTGTATTGCTTTTACCTTAGCAGGATCAACCTCGATTCCTCTTTTGCTTACGATAAACCCCAGCAACTTACCGGACCGCACTCCGAAAATGCACTTATTCGGATTCAACCTCAGTCTGAATTGTCTCAACCGGTCAAACAGCTTGGCCAGATCCGCCAGATTCCCCTCTTCTGTTTGGGACTTTGCTATCATGTCATAAACATAGCATTCAATTTCATGATGAATCATATCATGAAACAAAGTCACCATAGCTCTCTGATACGTGGCACCGGCATTCTTGAGACCGAATGGCATCACCTTATAACAAAAAGTGCCCCACGGTGTGATGAACGTCATTTTCTCCATATCATCTGGCGACATTTTAATTTGATTATAGCCAGAAAAGCCATCCATGAAGGAAAACACCAAGAATTGAGTTGTATTATCTACCAACACATCGATGTGAGGTAATGGGAAATCATCCTTCGGGCTAACTCTGTTCAAATCTCGGTAATCCACACACATCCTCACCGTTCCATCCTTCTTCGGCACTGGCACAATATTCGCGACCCAAGGCGGATAGTTAGTGACAGCGAGGAAACCAGCATCCAATTGCGTTTGCACTTCCTCTTTGATTTTCATGGCCATCTCGGGTCGAGTTCTGCGCAACTTCTGCTTCACTGGAGGACAATCTGCTCTCAATGGCAACCTGTGCACAACAATATCGGTATCCAACCCTGGCATATCCTGATAAGACCAGGCGAAGATATCAACATACTCTTTCAACAAGGCTACCATTTTGCTCTTGACATTCACCTCCAAAGCGGCCCCGACTTTTACTTCCTTTCTAACCTCCTCGGTGCCCAGATTCACAACCTCGACTTGCTCCTCATGCGGTTGAATCACCTTCTCCTCTTGTTTCAACAACCTGGCTAATTCCTCCGGCAGTTCACAATCTTCTTCGCCTTCTTCTTCGGCATGATAGATCGGATTGTCAAAGTCATATGAGGGTGTAACAGGATTGTTATCAATGAGATCCGGAGAATGATCGCATCTGCATGAATGTTGATTCATGCATTGCTTTTAGAACCGGAATGAAGCAAATTAAAAGGAAAATGAAAACAAACATTGCCATTTTTATTTATTTTTATTAAACTGCAAAAATAAATGAAAAACAGGGAACACCGCTTTTAATGAAAAATATCCTTTTATTGATGATGCAATCAATGCAAAATGAAACACATGAGGTGGCCCTTACAATGAACCATTACGTTTCGGGCAAAACGTATGGCTTTCATGCAGACAAAATTGAAAAACAAAAATATTACTCTTCACGTAGAGTGACAGTGATGATTTTTTCGGTCTTCTAGTTCTGGATCTCCATTCCTGGTACGCACGGTTTTATCCACGAGTCGAGCTCGCAGTCACTGTCGATCTCTTCACCCACAGCACAAATGTGATCTGGATCCAGCATTCCAGCACTAGTGAACGTGAATGGCTGACGACGGCCTCTATTCTGTCCAGACGAGCCTTGGCCCGACTGATAACCGACCCCAGATCTATCTCCTTTCACCGCAACGTCTATCATTCTTCCCCAACCTGGGGCTTCTCCACTCTTCACCACTTCTACAGCCTGTTTGTAAGAAGCAATGGACGGCTTTTTCTCTTTCTTAGCAACATTGGCATTCTCCACCTTGACGGTTTCAAACGCCTGACAGGGTGTTTCAAATATTTTACCGTCCATTTCCCCATATTTGAATGATGACAATTGGATGACAAAAATATCCTCCTCTCCCTAATCAACTTTCTCAAATCGGAGACGTCCCTTATCCATCATTCTCTGAATCGTCTCCCTCAACATTACACACCCATTCATAGTGACAGTGCAAGCAGCACAACAATTATCACAACCAGGGAAAACTCCACTCTTCATCAGATGTCTCTTAACCACAGACATTGGAGTCCTCAACTGATCCACATCCGTCACCTCTATTTTTCTCTTATCCTTTGACATCACGTTCACCCTCATAGGACCACGCATCGGCATGGGGTTAGCATCAACATTCGGCATCGGTGCAAAATTGATGGCTTTGGAATCCACCAGATCTTGAACGACATGCTTAAAAGCTTTACAACCCTCAATGTTGTGTCCAGAGGCACCAGAATGGAATTCGCACTTGGCGTTCTCATCATAGCTTGCAGGCCTTTGATATGGTCCTACCGGAGTCAACGTCCTCGGATGAACCAACCTGTAGCGGTGTATTCGTCGCTATATGATCTATCGATTAAATCATAAGCTAAGAGATACATGAAAAATTTCGAGTCGCCACCGCACTTTTATTTATCCAAAGGACTGGCTAAAAAGCGAACAAAAGCCTAAGAAGTTTTACACGTAGAAAACTAATAAAAAGATCAGAGATTCTGGGTAAGGGGTAAATTACGTAATGGGAAGGTGTTAGGCACCCACTACGTCCTAGGTACTCCTAGGGAGCCCTTTTCACACTTGTTATGCTAAATGATTATTTGTTATGACAAAAATATTGTGCAAACATGATTGGGATGGTGAGAAAAGAATATACATTTTATTTATTATTGGGTTATTGGGTTCGAACGGATGAACCCGTTGCCTACGTACCTTCCATCAAAGGTAAGGATCAGAACGCCGTAGTTCGGCTAAAAGATTTCCAAAAGTGGGTTAGGTTCAATTTTAAACACAAACCCCAGGTCTTACGTTATCCACGGGAGAAAACTCAACCTTATACAGACAACAACGTCCACCATGTGAGAACAGCTTCAACTGGCCAGAGAGGGGTTAACCCTATAATAGGCGAGGAAGACTTACAATTCAATCACTAAAGACAGAAGGTGAGATTAACATCAACCACTAAGATAAATCAAACCTATAGCTCATGTATGAAAAGATTAATGGACAAAGCCAAAACAAGTGAATGAGTGGAGTTACTGATTATGATTATGAAAATGGAGTCAAAGTATGATTAAGATCAATTCAAATAAGTATTATGAAACGGATTTTGGAAAAAGGTCAAGGACTTGAGTCCAAGTTTTTAGTTAGAAAACATGAAGATGTTTGCACAACACTTATGTCAAGTTTGAAAGATAAAGTGTGAAAAGGTTCTAAGACGTAATGAATGATGAATGGATGAAGGATGGATAGTAAAACTTCTTAGAAGGTTCACTTCTTGGAATCATATGGAAGATGATTCAAGTGTGTCCTTTGGAATGGCAATTAATAATAACAAACAAACAAAGCAAGCAAAAGCGGATATCGGATGCCAATCACTGGTCTTATACCAATCTCCTAAAACAAAATGGGATATCAGAAGCCACTCAATGGACTTACACTAATCTCCACAAGCAAAGAAGTAAAAGCGGATACCGGATACCAATAGATGGATTTACACCAGTCTCCTAAAACAGAACAGGATATCAGATGCCACTCAATGGACTTACACCGATCTCCTCAAAAGAAAAACAAAGATGAAATATGGAAGTTAACTGCCAATCTATCTGGACTTAGGTTAACTCCACAGTATGCTCACAGGAAATCCAATGCCACATCACAGGGACTTACAATGGATCCTCACATACAAGAACAAGAGCAACAATATGATCACAGGTATGCAAATGCCAACTTACAGGGACTTATAATTGCAACCTCACATCAACAAAGAAAACAAACTATGATCACAGGAAAGCAGATGCCAACTTACAGGGACTTATAACTGCAACCTCACATACAAATCAAACAGATCAAATTATGATCACAGGATAACAGATGCCAACTTACAGGGACTTATAACTGTATCCTCACATACAAACAGATAAACAGAAGATATGAGTGACCAATGAGGTCTTACACTCTATCCTTCCATATCATAGGAGCAAAGGCCAAAAGAGATGGACTTACAATTGTCCTCAATGGGCAAAACAACAATGATAACATCACAAAACAAATGAGATGATCATGCACTAATGGCAATTGATGATGATGATAAATGCATAGCATATGGGCAAGCAAGTACATATGAAGCAATCAATCAATCAATGAATAACAAACAGCACACTCTATAGCCAAACAATGGGGGGCTCACACAAGAGGGTTTGACTTTAACAGCCCACTGTAATAGGTAAGTGTCGCTCTTAACCTGGCCATTGAGGGGCTCAGGTGAAGCAGATGAAAAGGAGATGAGGGGTGTGCCTCATTGCTTCAATCTCAGATCAGAGAGAGCATCAAAGAAAGTGTGGGAGTTCAGAAAGTAGGAACTCTCTCCACATTATTGACTCGATTAGATCTTGGGTATTTAATCTCATTGCTTCAACCAGGTACTGGGAGCAAAGAGAGGACACACTGAATAGTGGGGGATAGATTTCTTATCCCTACCTTCCACCAATTGCCTTACTTGAAGGACTTTTCCTGCTTGGGACAATTATAAACACACACAGGCATTGCCTCTTTAAGGAGGACTTCAGACAGTTTGCCCGGTCAAATAACAGACCGGGTCTCCAGACTACATGAAGAAGAAGTAATTATACCTCAAAGCAAATGCTAAAAAGCAAAGCAAGCAAGCAAGTTCAAAGAACTTAAGCAACTAAAGCACCTGCAAAAGTCAAACTCATTAGTAAACAAGTCAACAGTCAAAATCAAAAGGAAATGAACCAATAGTCACACAGTGGGACCAATTGTGCAAGGCACAAAGACTCAAGCATGTGAGTCACCTACAAAACAAAGGTTAGCAAACCATATAATTCAACTCAAACAAATATTTGAATGATCCTCAAGGCATTAGTGTTCAACCTGAAACAGATGAACTCAACATAAGCTCAGAAGACCACTAGGACTGGCCTAGGGTCAAAGATGAAAGAAAAAGTCAAGGCAGCAAGCAATGTTCAATCAAAGTCAAATTCAATCATGTAAGAAAGTAAACACAATTGGATTCAAACTTATATCATGCATCAAAGCCATTTCATATGCAAAAGAATGCAAAGCATAGCAAAGGAAGCATGTAAAAGTCAACAGCAAGGACTTCATTCAAAAGTCAACTCAAACAATTTCAAAAATTATGAAATAAATTACACTCAATCCTAACATCTAACATGGAACACATGCAAAATTTCATGGCATTTGGATGAGAGGAAGGCAGTCAAATAAAATCATGAAGTCAAATCAAATTCAAGTAAGCATGGTGAAAGTCAACAAGCATGGGTCAACTTCAAAAAATCATATCAATTTGAAAACAGAAAAGAAATGAATGAGATTAACAACAATGTAAAGCTTGAGATGTCTAGTTATCACATATGAAATTTCATGGTCATACAATAAGATTTGAGAATTTCACAAAAGATTTGGCAAGGCATAGCACAAAAAGTCAACAAATGACCACATATGGAAGAAAATTCACAATCAAATGGAAAACAGCAAGATTAATTCCAAGAAAATTCATACACAAACTAGACATGTGATAGATGATTCATGCAAAATTTGGGGTCAATTGGATAAGAGGAAGCATGTGAACAAAAATTGGGAAAATACATGATCATGGTATAGCACCAAATGCAACACACAACTTCAAAAAATCATAACTCTCAATCCACAAATGATAAATGCACAAACTTTATATGGAAATGAAGGTCAATGTGTCTAGTTTCACCACAAAAAATTTCAAGCTCATTGGATGCAACATGAGTATTTCACAATTTAAATGGCACAATGTATCATTTATGCATACATGTTGGGAAAATAATTACCATAAAAAATCCAACCACTGAAAAATTCATTAAAAATCACAATTAAAAAACTAGACTCAATCATGAACATGATGGAAAAAGAATCAGGATTTTTGGAATTAAAATGAATGAGAAATGATTTTTGAAATTGAGTGAAATAATGTAGCAAGCATGAACAAAAGCATGGCATATGGGGTCAACCAAGTCAACGGATGGCAATTTTGTCATTTGGCAACTCACTAATTGAAACGCACAGCATAAGGCAAAGGTGATGAAATGTTCTGATTGGCCACTAGCCAATAGAACAGTAGCTCGGCCAATCCATTGTTCATGTTCTGGGTTTCTAAAACCCTAGGGTTCTACCAGCATTTTCAAGCATCATGTTATCATGTTCAAAAAAAACAACAACACTAAAATCAAACCAAACAAAAACACAACAGCAGGGCATAGCATCGTGTAACATTGAACAGCCACCACTAAACATGACAAAAACAATGCAATGGATTTCTGAGCATGTTCATGGGATTTCAAACAGCAACATGGTTTTAGCAGCATGGCTTGGCATAGCACAAAAGCAGTACACAAATTCGACCAGCAACAGCATCATGAACAAAACAACTAATCATGGCAATGATGCAACAAACCAATATACATTCAGACAAAATTCCTGGGCATACTCATGTAATTTCATGCAATCGATTCAAACTGAAATCCAACAAAAACTCACAACAGCATACATTCATATTTCAAAACTGCAACAGGATTTTAGCAGCATGGTATAGCAGCATGGTATAGCAGCATGGTTTTGAAACTTGGTTCATCAACATAAAACCACTTGGCATGGTAAACAAGGTTCTTCACGCACAATTATAAACAACCAAAACAACAGCAAACAAGAAGAATTCTGGTCAGAGTGTTTGGTTTCAAACAGCATAGTATATCATCATCCAATTTCATCATCCAAAAACCAGTTATGAACAAACAAACATAACAGAAGCAACAATGATCACGCAACCTCAAAACACAAACAAGTAAAGCACAAACTTATGCAAATTTCTGGGCAAGGCAGGTTGCAAACAGCAGGGCATTCAATCCACCTTCATGGTTCAAAATCGACATGAACAAATGAAAATCAAACCAACAAAACCCATACAGCATGGCATTAGCAGTATCAATTTCATGTTTATGGTTCATCAACATCAAGCAAGTTTCAAGCACGAACACATAATGTCATGGCCTTGGTGCAGCAGGTTCATGTAACACACAAACAGCAGTCAATCAACTTTGAATTTTCTGGGTGTTCATGCAATACTAGGTTTCTACTAGCAACCAACATACATCTTCATGTTCATCATTAACATCAAACAGGTTTTGAGCAAAAGCACTCAATGGCAAGGTATAATGAACATCAAGCAAACATTAACCAACAACCAAAAACATTGATCATGGAAATTTGGACAGGGTTAGTTCAAACAGCAGCATGCTTCATCATTCATCAATCATCATGAAATTTCAACAAAACCAGAAAGATTAAACAAGCACATCATTAACTTCAGCAAACATCAAGCAATACAAATATGGTAGCCATTTCCATTAAATCTTCCTACACTAACCAAATCGAGGGGAAATATGCTTGAACATAAAAATGTAATTTCAGATTTCTCACTCCTCTCTCAATCATTTTAAACAAGGCATAGCTTAAAAGAATCAGCATTCAAAGATTTTCATTAAACATGGCATGGCTTTGGAGAATAAAGAATTCGAAAAAATACCAAAGTGAAGAGCAGTGAAAGATCTTGATGTTTTCTGCTTGCAAACCTTCGATACAGGTGAACACAAAGGCTTTAAATGTTGTATGGATGAAGTTCCTTGGCTCAGCAGTGCTTGCAAATGTCCAAATCAAAGATTGCCATTGTTGATGGTTGGTGAAAACAGAACTAGGAGGCGCAGTTACAGCAAGAATTGGATGATGAAACTGAGCTCAATATGTTGTCTAGGTGAAGGAGGGATCAAGGATTGCTTGTGTATTTTGATGATTTGCTCAGAATTCACTTTTGGCCAAAAATGCAAATGAAAGGAAAAAGAGAATTTCGTCCTGTGGCTGCTTGTCTAGGGTTGGAAATGCAGAAGAATGGCTTAAATATCATCTGTTAATCCTCATTTGACCATGTGCTAAGCTGACTTAGTGTAAATGCCTTCATTTGCAAAGTTGCTAATTGTGGACAAAGTGGAAGTGGAGGGTGTGTGCTGCTGCGAATTGGGCCTCAAATAGGCTGGAAACAGACTGCAATTTTGCTGTTTTTGGTTGTACAGAAAATGCAGTGTGTGTTTTGTTTATGTACTTCCTTTTTGCACCTTTTGCCAACTTTGAATTTTGATTCAAAATGATGATAAAAGGATGGTATGATGATGGTTTTGGGATTGGAACAAGTCACAAATGTGATATGGAACATTTCCCAATTGACCAAATCAAGAAAAAGTCAAAACTCAAAAAGTCAAAGTTTGGTCAAACTTTGAATTTAAATGCAAAAGGTCCAAAAATGCCATTTTGAATGGTAAGGTTTTAGGTCATGAAATTTATATTTTTGGAAAGAGGATGAAAAATGTGGTGTGTAGGAAAAACCCCACCAAATTTGGCCTTATGGTTTGGGAGATATGGCTTGTTGAAGTTCAAAATTTGGTGAAAATGATTTGATCATATCTTGACAACCACACATGGGATTTTGATGTTCTTGAACTTTTTGAAAATGGGAGAACAAGATCTTCAACTTTCATGTTGGGCAAAATTCATTTGGAGCTTGTATCATGATGTAAGTTTAAGATCAAGAAGTTTCCATTTTTGGCAGTTGAAATTACAGGTCCACTTTCTATTTCTGGAAAATTTTCTGATTGACTTGATTTTCTTCCATGATGAGGTTTGACATGATATATGAGGCTTATACAAGCATGAATGAACTCCTTCAAATCAATTCTATCCATCAAATTCTTGATTAAATCCACAGTTGACCAAGTTTGACTGTCTGTTGACTTTTCTAGGGTTTTGGACTGATTGGACTTCTTCTGATGAATTCCAAACCCTAATTCTTTGAGGACTTGACTTCAAATGATGTCTCAAGTCATATGAACTTTTGATTATTGAGCATGGTGTCCAAATTCTGCAAGAATGGCCACCATCCATTGCTTTGACTGATCAATGACTGACTTTGACCTAATTTCTGATGATTACTTTATCTGCAAGCAACAAGGTTAAACAGACAATATTTTTGTACTTTTTGAATGATAAACATATGAAAGCAAAGATATACAAATGCACAGTATGCTTGGTGATCAAGAAACAAACCCACAAGGCAAACTATCCACTAGAAGGGGACAAAGGCATGCATTGATCCTTGAGGTTATGATATGAATGATATGGGCCATGAGGGATCTTAGGGCCCAAAATTGGGGTCTTACAGATGCCCCTATTTAAGGTCATTCTAGCCGGAGAAGTGAAGTTTAGAAATCTTCATCTCGACGCGGTAGAATGGACTTAAATAACAGTAATGAGACAAATTTTGGTCCCTAAGAGACCTCATGATGCAGATGTATGTATGCAAAAGACACAAATTCTGTGGGGAATATGATTCACACAGAAGAAAAGACGATCCATCGGAGTAGTACACTCACCAGGAACAGAGACTCTAACAAGACTCTATGGGGGTAATAAAAGAAAAAGAAATGCGTGAACAATACACGACTCCAAACTGGGGAAAGACAAAACTGACATAACGTGAACAAAACACGACTCTGATTAGAAAAAAACAGAAAACAGACTGGAGAACTCACTGGGGGGTGAAGGACTCACACTGGGAAAAGAATTCCAAATGGAAAATAAATCCATTGGGGAGACACAAGCTGACTCCTGAGGAGAAGCAACAAAAGGTTCCACTGGGGAAGGCAACAAAGAAAATGGGATGTTACCGGTATAAGGGTAACAAACTCAGGAAGGAACACCAAAGATACCGGGTTGTAGGTATGTAACAGGTGACCGACCAAAGACGTGAATTGGTGTGTGTTCCAAAACACTCATCATCCTGAAGTGAGCGAAAGCAAACTTGTTTAAAGGATGGACATTCAATTCCACAAAGAAAATGAATCTTACTCTGAGGGGAAAACAATCAAAAGATCGACTCAAGAGCGAACGAGATATAATATCCATTACCGTCAGAACGTGGATAGAATACTCAGATGAGACATATTATTCATTACCGGCAGACCGTGAATAATATACTCGAATGGGAAAATTATCCTGAACCGGTTACTGGGTTGTTATAGGATAAAATCCGAAGACGTGAATTGGTTTTCACTTCCAAAACACTCATCATCCAAAACACAAACTGGTTAAAGGATGGCTATTCGATTCTACAAAGAATACGAATCTTACTCGACTGGGGAAGATCAACGAAGGACTCCAACCAAAGAGCGCATGAGACATATTATTCATTACCGGCAGACCGTGAATAATACACTCGCATGGTAAGAAACACCAGGGATACCGGTTACTGGGTATATATAGGTGATCTACCGAAACGTGAATTGGTTTTCACTTCCAAAACACTCATCATCCGAAAGGAGGGCTTGAAAAAGCAAAACAACTTACAGGATGGGCATTCGAATCCACAACGGGAAAACGAATCTTACTCAACTGGGGACACAAACCCAAAGAGTGCATGAGATATAATATCCATTACCGGCAGACCGTGGATAAGATACTCGCATGAGATATATTATCTATTACCGTCAGAACGTAGATAATAAACTCGCATGGTAAGAAACACCAGGGATACCGGTTACTGGGTATATAATAGGTGATCTACCGAAACGTGAATTGGTTTTCACTTCCAAAACACTCATCATCCAAAACACAAACTGGTTAAAGGATGGCTATTCGATTCTACAAAGAATACGAATCTTGCTCAGTTGGGGAAAATCAACAAAGGATTCCAACTAAAGAGCGCATGAGATATATTATTCATTACCGGCAGACCGTGAATAATACACTCGCATGAGATATATTATCTATTACCGTCAGAACGTAGATAATATACTCAAAAGGAAAAGATACCAGAGATACCGGTTACTGGGTATATAATAGGTGACTATCCAAAACAGAGAGACAATCGATACCAAGCATACGGGTAAACGAAAGACAACTCAAAGGATAAATTGCAAGCATCCGGCAATTATCCAACAACAAGAATATTCGACTCCACAAAGGGAAATAACGAATCTTACTCGACCGGGGAAACACAAAAGGCTTCGACTGAAGAGTGCATGAGATATACTATTCATTACCGGCAAACCGTGAATAATATACTCGCATGGAAGACTATCCACAACCGGTTACTGGGTTAACAAAGGATAAATCAACCGAACAGAAAGGCATCGGGATACCAAATTAGGTATATAATGATGACCAATCAAAAAGAGCAACAGACATTACCGACAAAAGGGTAAATGAAAGGCGAACTGCTGAGGATAAATTGCAAGCATCCGGCAATTATCGACAGAAGACTAGCTGGGGATGCACTGGTAAATAACCAAAGATCCGGGGAACAAATCACTAGCATACGGTGAAAAGACCCACTGGGGATAAAATTGCTAGCATACGGCAATTATCCACAAAAGACTTGCTAGGGAATAAGTGCTGATCTGAGCAACTTAGCCAAGCAAAGGAAAATCAACATCAAATATTGAATGAAGATAACCACAAAATTAGGGTTTACATCTACCGAATACGGGGTAGAAGACCAACAACTCCGCGTGGGGATAGAACAAATCACAAATCCGCACGGGAAACCAAAATAGGGTTTATAACAAACCACAAACTGCTGAAGAGCAGGAAAATAGGATTTACAACTACCGGGTGATAGGTAGAAAACCAAAAACTCTGGCTGGAGAATAAAAGGTGTATAACTACAAATTCTGTCAAGAAAGCCAGGAAAAGATAGGACTTACAACTGCTGGTTTGTAGGCAGAGGCCCAAAAACATTCCGCTGGGGAACAACCCGCTGGGAAACACAAGACATTTGACAAATAGCCAATTCGGGAATGATCCGAAAAGACAGACTGAATCAAGACACGTCCTAATGAGGATATAACTCAAATAGGAACATCCATCCCAATATATGTGTTGGGAGGAAACGGAAGAAACCGTCATCCACGAGGGTATATCTCGGTGGGGAACTGCAGAAGGAAGGACAGACACATTTTCTGCTTATGGGCTTGACTCTATATGGAGAGATTTAACACCCAACATCTGCTTGGGGAGATCTGTAAAGAGACCTATATCACCATAGCAGGAGACACGACAAACAAAAGATATATGGCAAGAAATGCAACATGAATATCTGAATGTTTATGAATATGCATGAATATGCGTGATTTATGTTTGATGAATGCTGACAAAACAGACAATTCTAACACAACGGGTTCAGGAACTAAACGCCCGGTATTATACTTCCAGGGGAAAAACAAGCTGGAGAGCCAATCTGCGGAGATCTTCATGCTGAAAAGCAAAGATCTGCAAGCACTGCTGAAGAGGCAGAGAATCAGAGATATCAGGAAACAACCCAATCAGGGTACAGAAAGTCACAACGGGCAAAACAGCCACCAGGACGAATCTGTAGGGGAACAAGAGAAGATCCAAAGTATATCTGCAGGGGATCTCAGTGTCAACTGAGAAACAAAAGATGCATTGCACAAGCACAAACTGCTGTAGAAGCAAATCCACACAACTCCACCGGGGAACAACCCACTGAGGGAGAATGATATCATCCAAATAGAATTTGACTGCATAAGCAACTCTACTGGGGAAAACTGTCGGCTACTCTCTTGGGAACAAACCACTGAGGGAGGACAGATCAAACAAATAGATTCCGCACGAACCGATCCACTTGGGGAGACCATACACAACAAACTGATCACAACAAGTAGATTCTGCAATATAAGCCACTCTACTGGGGATCACAAATAGTCAGGAAGTGAATCCGTTCACTGGAGGCAAAAGCCATCATCCGACCATACTCGGGGATTGAAGGAGTATTCAACAGGCGAAGCTGCCACGACAAACATCCTGCAGACTGAGCTGAGGAAAAGATGGTTACAAAACTGGGATATCAACCCAAACAGCCACTGAGTAGGAAAATAAATCCTGCTCTGCCGGAGAGAATAACTCTGATGGAGAGATAGCAACAATTCCACAGACGACTTCGCCGGGGAACGGGTAAAGTACCGGGTATCAAACCACTGACTTACCGAGTCTTCAAAAGAAAACTAACGTGCTGAGGAAACAAACAAATCCTGCTGGCACACTGCATGGGGAAAAGCGGTAACAACTCCACTTGCAACTCTGGTGGGGATATTAATAACAGCCCTACTCGCGACTCCGAGGGGAGTATCAATCAACAGTTATACTCATGACTGCACTGAGGAGACAAATAAAGTCTGGGGCATACGACCCACTGAAGGAAAGTGACGGGGCACCAAGATAAACAAACCATCAACCACCGAAACTTCTAAAAAAACACCCATGCTAGGGAAAACTGCTGTTGGAGAGTACGAAGTCTTCAACAACACATCACTTGCGACTGTACTGGGGAACAATCCCCAACAAGGATTTGAAGAAAGAAGATACCACCAAACCAGGAATATGAACGAATGTCTTACCTGTCGGGAATCATGCCACCCTCGGGAGAGCACTGAGATATTCTTGAGTATCCTTTCAATCTTGTGAATGTTCACTTTGTTTAAACAAAAATTTTGAAAAATTTGATTTGTTTAAAACAATGATATTTTATCAATTTAAAACATGCAAAACATTTGTTGAATTGAAACAAATAAGAGTGCAAATAATTGGATAAAAAGCTCAAATTGATTTGATAGAATGGTAGTCTGCAAATGGCAAAACTCCATAGATCTGTACAAATTTGAAATCAGTGATTTATATTGGAAGAGGGCTACATTGAACATAATGATCCTTTCTCTACCAATTTGAATCTCGATGTATCCGAAGCTTCAGTTGACGACGAATCGAGAATCTGCTGACGAAATGACGACTGATGAACCAGAAAGTCTTGTCAGGATGCAGTTACTTGCCAAATCCCTAATTTTTGCCTAGATTGCCCCAGAGTGAGGTACTCAATCTAGCGGGTATGCAAATATATCTTTTTTTTTTCAAGTCTCTAATTTTTGCCTGAATTACCCTTGCGGGTTCTCCATCGAGACGCTCATTTTTGCCTAAGCCGCCCTTTCGGGTTTTCAACTTAGCGAGCTATTCTGTTTTTTTTTTTTTTTTTTTTTTTTTTTTTTTTTTTTTTTTTTTTTCATTTGCATATACTTTTTTTTTTCTAGGCAAAGTATCTCTTAACTGCATCTGAATTCGCAGGACGAGTGAAATCCTCCCCATCCATTGTTGTAAGCATCAAAGCACCGCCTGAAAAGGCTCCCTTAACAACATATGGACCCTCGTAGTTTGGAGTCCACTTGCCCCTGGAATCGGGCGCGAAAGACAAAACTTTCTTGAGCACGAGGTCACCTTCTCGGAACACACGAGGCTTGACCTTCTTGTCGAATGCTTTCTTCATTCTCTGCTGATATAACTGACCATGGCACATGGCAGTTAATCTCTTCTCTTCAATCAAAATTCAATTGGTCATAACGACTCTGAATCCATTCAGCATTAGTCAACTAGGGACTTGAGGGTATAATTTTCTTTTTTCTTTGGAAAAATATTTGGAAAATTTTTCCTGATTTTTGATTTTTTCTCTTTTTTTTTTTTTTTTTTTTTTTTTTTTTTTGAATGCCCCAGTTTGACTGTTCTGCTGATTCTTGTGATACAGCTGAATGAGCTTCTTTTGTGCTCAAGAAGTCAGGTAATCTCATCAGGAATCCCCTTCAACATCATCTTCCTCTGCCTCAGATACAAGGACTTCAAGATTGGGAGATGGCGTTGGATCATTATGTTCAATGGGTTTAGAAATCCCTGCATAATGATTCTGGATAATGAAAAGCTTTTGATATTTTAAACAAGCAAATCATTTATGCAGATGAAAAAGCTGTTTTTGTTTTTCAGGTTTTTTGTGATCACTGATTTCATGCAAAAGCAAAAAGTGAAAACAAATGGAAAAACAAATGTTTAGCAATGCATTAATTGAATGAAAACATCATTGTATTAAATGTTGTCAACAATGTCATCACTTCTCCTTTTGGCATGGGAGAAGGGTTTCAAACAAAATGAACAAATCACGCTGACTTATGAATGACCGTAGGAACATCCACAGCGACCCAACAGTGGCAGACACCACCAGGTATGATGAAAGTGTTCAAATCTTCTGCATCTTCTTCTTCAATGATAGTAACAGCTTCCTCTTCAGGTTGATCGTCATGGATGAATCCTCCACTTGTGAACAAACCTTGCTCATTAAGTGCCCCAGAACCATAGCCAATGCCAGCCCGGGATTGGATAACCAGGAATAAATCCATCAACAGGAATAAATCCATCAACAGCACTAAGGCTGGCAAAATCCTCTCTGAATTCACAACTCTCTTGCCCAGGATGATCCATCAATCTGGCAGAGTTGGCTCTGGTATAATACCGGCAAAGTGCGTCTCAAAATAAATGAAGATCGCAGGGTCAAACCACAGGAGGGAGACCGGAACAAAACACCTGCTTATGCGAATGATGCATGAAGTGTTTATGCATATGCTTGTTTTTATATCAAAGGAACCCGAGGGTTTTATTTGCAAACTTTGAAAGATTTAAGCATTTTGATCATACATGAAAATATCTCATCAGATATATCAGGTGAAAAAAAATTTCCGGTTTTTTCATGTTTTGAAAATTTTTGCAAATAAACTCCTTTGAGTTCCTTGAAAATTTTCTCTTTTATCTGATGATATGGATGCAGATGAATGCGTGAATGCATGAATGCAACAAACACACTCAAGGATCAAGCAAAGCACACCAAACAAAGGTCGCGGGAAAGCTCATTGTATCCCTAATATCAATCATCCATTTTGGTGGATTTAGGTTTTCACCTTATCGACACCCAAGTTCCATTGATATTAACGGTACATGAACCGGCTCTAACATTCTTAATATCAACCAGCCGCTTTGGTGGATTTTAGGTTTTACACCTGATCCGGGATCCATTGATATTAACAATGTTTGAACGACTCAACCACGAATCACGGGTTTGTTGAGAGTCACGAGCATGGAGTCTCGGTTAAGAAACCACCCAAAGGGAGTGTACTAGGGTTTAAACCTGCCAGACATGTTCTACCAGAGGTTCCCATAATCATCGTTCCATCTTTCGAATATTATCGGAGGAACGAATACTCGTATTCCAAGAATATTCTCAAGAGAAACTCTTATGAGTGTAGTATCGCGTAACAATCGTATCAGAACTGACATCTGAACGACCTCCGCACTACGGTCCTAAAAATAGGCCAAGATGGGTTTGGTAAACTAAGGTCCTTGGCTTCTGCGGAACATGATTGAAAGAATAATGCCTAACCACAAATAACTTGTGTGACATTATTAGTCCAACATGACCTCCACCAAGTGAATGGACTCGCAAGTCAACTGGCTAAGGACTACTCCACACCAGTCGACAAGACTATGCCATTCTCCTATCCTAGAGAGCACTCGAGTTCGGGTATAGAACTCATCTCACAGATCACCAAAGCAAACAGCAAATGTATATCAAGCAATTCACACATTACAATCAATACAGTCATCCCAAATTGTACAAAAATATGTCAGATAAAGAATAATACATATATCACAACAAGGGTGAAAAGTAGGCAATACAACCAGGGATTCTGGTGAGAGTCTCCCCAGCAGAGTCGCCACTTTTCTGTAGCGGTGTATTCGTCGCTATATGATCTATCGATTAAATCATAAGCTAAGAGATACATGAAAAATTTCGAGTCGCCACCGCACTTTTATTTATCCAAAGGACTGGCTAAAAAGCGAACAAAAGCCTAAGAAGTTTTACACGTAGAAAACTAATAAAAAGATCAGAGATTCTGGGTAAGGGGTAAATTACGTAATGGGAAGGTGTTAGGCACCCACTACGTCCTAGGTACTCCTAGGGAGCCCTTTTCACACTTGTTATGCTAAATGATTATTTGTTATGACAAAAATATTGTGCAAACATGATTGGGATGGTGAGAAAAGAATATACATTTTATTTATTATTGGGTTATTGGGTTCGAACGGATGAACCCGTTGCCTACGTACCTTCCATCAAAGGTAAGGATCAGAACGCCGTAGTTCGGCTAAAAGATTTCCAAAAGTGGGTTAGGTTCAATTTTAAACACAAACCCCAGGTCTTACGTTATCCACGGGAGAAAACTCAACCTTATACAGACAACAACGTCCACCATGTGAGAACAGCTTCAACTGGCCAGAGAGGGGTTAACCCTATAATAGGCGAGGAAGACTTACAATTCAATCACTAAAGACAGAAGGTGAGATTAACATCAACCACTAAGATAAATCAAACCTATAGCTCATGTATGAAAAGATTAATGGACAAAGCCAAAACAAGTGAATGAGTGGAGTTACTGATTATGATTATGAAAATGGAGTCAAAGTATGATTAAGATCAATTCAAATAAGTATTATGAAACGGATTTTGGAAAAGGTCAAGGACTTGAGTCCAAGTTTTTAGTTAGAAAACATGAAGATGTTTGCACAACACTTATGTCAAGTTTGAAAGATAAAGTGTGAAAAGGTTCTAAGACGTAATGAATGATGAATGGATGAAGGATGGATAGTAAAACTTCTTAGAAGGTTCACTTCTTGGAATCATATGGAAGATGATTCAAGTGTGTCCTTTGGAATGGCAATTAATAATAACAAACAAACAAAGCAAGCAAAAGCGGATATCGGATGCCAATCACTGGTCTTATACCAATCTCCTAAAACAAAATGGGATATCAGAAGCCACTCAATGGACTTACACTAATCTCCACAAGCAAAGAAGTAAAAGCGGATACCGGATACCAATAGATGGATTTACACCAGTCTCCTAAAACAGAACAGGATATCAGATGCCACTCAATGGACTTACACCGATCTCCTCAAAAGAAAAACAAAGATGAAATATGGAAGTTAACTGCCAATCTATCTGGACTTAGGTTAACTCCACAGTATGCTCACAGGAAATCCAATGCCACATCACAGGGACTTACAATGGATCCTCACATACAAGAACAAGAGCAACAATATGATCACAGGTATGCAAATGCCAACTTACAGGGACTTATAATTGCAACCTCACATCAACAAAGAAAACAAACTATGATCACAGGAAAGCAGATGCCAACTTACAGGGACTTATAACTGCAACCTCACATACAAATCAAACAGATCAAATTATGATCACAGGATAACAGATGCCAACTTACAGGGACTTATAACTGTATCCTCACATACAAACAGATAAACAGAAGATATGAGTGACCAATGAGGTCTTACACTCTATCCTTCCATATCATAGGAGCAAAGGCCAAAAGAGATGGACTTACAATTGTCCTCAATGGGCAAACAACAATGATAACATCACAAAACAAATGAGATGATCATGCACTAATGGCAATTGATGATGATGATAAATGCATAGCATATGGGCAAGCAAGTACATATGAAGCAATCAATCAATCAATGAATAACAAACAGCACACTCTATAGCCAAACAATGGGGGGCTCACACAAGAGGGTTTGACTTTAACAGCCCACTGTAATAGGTAAGTGTCGCTCTTAACCTGGCCATTGAGGGGCTCAGGTGAAGCAGATGAAAAGGAGATGAGGGGTGTGCCTCATTGCTTCAATCTCAGATCAGAGAGAGCATCAAAGAAAGTGTGGGAGTTCAGAAAGTAGGAAATCTCTCCACATTATTGACTCGATTAGATCTTGGGTATTTATCTCATTGCTTCAACCAGGTACTGGGAGCAAAGAGAGGACACACTGAATAGTGGGGGATAGATTTCTTATCCCTACCTTCCACCAATTGCCTTACTTGAAGGACTTTTCCTGCTTGGGACAATTATAAACACACACAGGCATTGCCTCTTAAGGAGGACTTCAGACAGTTTGCCCGGTCAAATAACAGACCGGGTCTCCAGACTACATGAAGAAGAAGTAATTATACCTCAAAGCAAATGCTAAAAAGCAAAGCAAGCAAGCAAGTTCAAAGAACTTAAGCAACTAAAGCACCTGCAAAAGTCAAACTCATTAGTAAACAAGTCAACAGTCAAAATCAAAAGGAAATGAACCAATAGTCACACAGTGGGACCAATTGTGCAAGGCACAAAGACTCAAGCATGTGAGTCACCTACAAAACAAAGGTTAGCAAACCATATAATTCAACTCAAACAAATATTTGAATGATCCTCAAGGCATTAGTGTTCAACCTGAAACAGATGAACTCAACATAAGCTCAGAAGACCACTAGGACTGGCCTAGGGTCAAAGATGAAAGAAAAAGTCAAGGCAGCAAGCAATGTTCAATCAAAGTCAAATTCAATCATGTAAGAAAGTAAACACAATTGGATTCAAACTTATATCATGCATCAAAGCCATTTCATATGCAAAAGAATGCAAAGCATAGCAAAGGAAGCATGTAAAAGTCAACAGCAAGGACTTCATTCAAAAGTCAACTCAAACAATTTCAAAAATTATGAAATAAATTACACTCAATCCTAACATCTAACATGGAACACATGCAAAATTTCATGGCATTTGGATGAGAGGAAGGCAGTCAAATAAAATCATGAAGTCAAATCAAATTCAAGTAAGCATGGTGAAAGTCAACAAGCATGGGTCAACTTCAAAAAATCATATCAATTTGAAAACAGAAAAGAAATGAATGAGATTAACAACAATGCAAAGCTTGAGATGTCTAGTTATCACATATGAAATTTCATGGTCATACAATAAGATTTGAGAATTTCACAAAAGATTTGGCAAGGCATAGCACAAAAAGTCAACAAATGACCACATATGGAAGAAAATTCACAATCAAATGGAAAACAGCAAGATTAATTCCAAGAAAATTCATACACAAACTAGACATGTGATAGATGATTCATGCAAAATTTGGGGTCAATTGGATAAGAGGAAGCATGTGAACAAAATTGGGAAAATACATGATCATGGTATAGCACCAAATGCAACACACAACTTCAAAAAATCATAACTCTCAATCCACAAATGATAAATGCACAAACTTTATATGGAAATGAAGGTCAATGTGTCTAGTTTCACCACAAAAAATTTCAAGCTCATTGGATTCAACATGAGTATTTCACAATTTAAATGGCACAATGTATCATTTATGCATACATGTTGGGAAAATAATTACCATAAAAAATCCAACCACTGAAAAATTCATTAAAAATCACAATTAAAAAACTAGACTCAATCATGAACATGATGGAAAAAGAATCAGGATTTTTGGAATTAAAATGAATGAGAAATTGATTTTTGAAATTGAGTGAAATAATGTAGCAAGCATGAACAAAAGCATGGCATATGGGGTCAACCAAGTCAACGGATGGCAATTTTGTCATTTGGCAACTCACTAATTGAAACGCACAGCATAAGGCAAAGGTGATGAAATGTTCTGATTGGCCACTAGCCAATAGAACAGTAGCTCGGCCAATCCATTGTTCATGTTCTGGGTTTCTAAAACCCTAGGGTTCTACCAGCATTTTCAAGCATCATGTTATCATGTTCAAAAAAAACAACAACACTAAAATCAAACCAAACAAAAACACAACAGCAGGGCATAGCATCGTGTAACATTGAACAGCCACCACTAAACATGACAAAAACAATGCAATGGATTTCTGAGCATGTTCATGGGATTTCAAACAGCAACATGGTTTTAGCAGCATGGCTTGGCATAGCACAAAAGCAGTACACAAATTCGACCAGCAACAGCATCATGAACAAAACAACTAATCATGGCAATGATGCAACAAACCAATATACATTCAGACAAAATTCCTGGGCATACTCATGTAATTTCATGCAATCGATTCAAACTGAAATCCAACAAAAACTCACAACAGCATACATTCATATTTCAAAACTGCAACAGGATTTTAGCAGCATGGTATAGCAGCATGGTATAGCAGCATGGTTTTGAAACTTGGTTCATCAACATAAAACCACTTGGCATGGTAAACAAGGTTCTTCACGCACAATTATAAACAACCAAAACAACAGCAAACAAGAAGAATTCTGGTCAGAGTGTTTGGTTTCAAACAGCATAGTATATCATCATCCAATTTCATCATCCAAAAACCAGTTATGAACAAACAAACATAACAGAAGCAACAATGATCACGCAACCTCAAAACACAAACAAGTAAAGCACAAACTTATGCAAATTTCTGGGCAAGGCAGGTTGCAAACAGCAGGGCATTCAATCCACCTTCATGGTTCAAAATCGACATGAACAAATGAAAATCAAACCAACAAAACCCATACAGCATGGCATTAGCAGTATCAATTTCATGTTTATGGTTCATCAACATCAAGCAAGTTTCAAGCACGAACACATAATGTCATGGCCTTGGTGCAGCAGGTTCATGTAACACACAAACAGCAGTCAATCAACTTTGAATTTTCTGGGTGTTCATGCAATACTAGGTTTCTACTAGCAACCAACATACATCTTCATGTTCATCATTAACATCAAACAGGTTTTGAGCAAAAGCACTCAATGGCAAGGTATAATGAACATCAAGCAAACATTAACCAACAACCAAAACATTGATCATGGAAATTTGGACAGGGTTAGTTCAAACAGCAGCATGCTTCATCATTCATCAATCATCATGAAATTTCAACAAAACCAGAAAGATTAAACAAGCACATCATTAACTTCAGCAAACATCAAGCAATACAAATATGGTAGCCATTTCCATTAAATCTTCCTACACTAACCAAATCGAGGGGAAATATGCTTGAACATAAAAATGTAATTTCAGATTTCTCACTCCTCTCTCAATCATTTTAAACAAGGCATAGCTTAAATGAATCAGCATTCAAAGATTTTCATTAAACATGGCATGGCTTTGGAGAATAAAGAATTCGAAAAAATACCAAAGTGAAGAGCAGTGAAAGATCTTGATGTTTTCTGCTTGCAAACCTTCGATACAGGTGAACACAAAGGCTTTAAATGTTGTATGGATGAAGTTCCTTGGCTCAGCAGTGCTTGCAAATGTCCAAATCAAAGATTGCCATTGTTGATGGTTGGTGAAAACAGAACTAGGAGGCGCAGTTACAGCAAGAATTGGATGATGAAACTGAGCTCAATATAGTTGTCTAGGTGAAGGAGGGATCAAGGATTGCTTGTGTATTTTGATGATTTGCTCAGAATTCACTTTTGGCCAAAAATGCAAATGAAAGGAAAAAGAGAATTTCGTCCTGTGGCTGCTTGTCTAGGGTTGGAAATGCAGAAGAATGGCTTAAATATCATCTGTTAATCCTCATTTGACCATGTGCTAAGCTGACTTAGTGTAAATGCCTTCATTTGCAAAGTTGCTAATTGTGGACAAAGTGGAAGTGGAGGGTGTGTGCTGCTGCGAATTGGGCCTCAAATAGGCTGGAAACAGACTGCAATTTTGCTGTTTTTGGTTGTACAGAAAATGCAGTGTGTGTTTTGTTTATGTACTTCCTTTTTGCACCTTTTGCCAACTTTGAATTTTGATTCAAAATGATGATAAAAGGATGGTATGATGATGGTTTTGGGATTGGAACAAGTCACAAATGTGATATGGAACATTTCCCAATTGACCAAATCAAGAAAAAGTCAAAAACTCAAAAAGTCAAAGTTTGGTCAAACTTTGAATTTAAATGCAAAAGGTCCAAAAATGCCATTTTGAATGGTAAGGTTTTAGGTCATGAAATTTATATTTTTGGAAAGAGGATGAAAAATGTGGTGTGTAGGAAAAAACCCCACCAAATTTGGCCTTATGGTTTGGGAGATATGGCTTGTTGAAGTTCAAAATTTGGTGAAAATGATTTGATCATATCTTGACAACCACACATGGGATTTTGATGTTCTTGAACTTTTTGAAAATGGGAGAACAAGATCTTCAACTTTCATGTTGGGCAAAAATTCATTTGGAGCTTGTATCATGATGTAAGTTTAAGATCAAGAAGTTTCCATTTTTGGCAGTTGAAATTACAGGTCCACTTTCTATTTCTGGAAAATTTTCTGATTGACTTGATTTTCTTCCATGATGAGGTTTGACATGATATATGAGGCTTATACAAGCATGAATGAACTCCTTCAAATCAATTCTATCCATCAAATTCTTGATTAAATCCACAGTTGACCAAGTTTGACTGTCTGTTGACTTTTCTAGGGTTTTGGACTGATTGGACTTCTTCTGATGAATTCCAAACCCTAATTCTTTGAGGACTTGACTTCAAATGATGTCTCAAGTCATATGAACTTTTGATTATTGAGCATGGTGTCCAAATTCTGCAAGAATGGCCACCATCCATTGCTTTGACTGATCAATGACTGACTTTGACCTAATTTCTGATGATTACTTTATCTGCAAGCAACAAGGTTAAACAGACAATATTTTTGTACTTTTTGAATGATAAACATATGAAAGCAAAGATATACAAATGCACAGTATGCTTGGTGATCAAGAAACAAACCCACAAGGCAAACTATCCACTAGAAGGGGACAAAGGCATGCATTGATCCTTGAGGTTATGATATGAATGATATGGGCCATGAGGGATCTTAGGGCCCAAAATTGGGGTCTTACACAACCTAAGATCCTTCAACCTCCTAAACAGAAAGGCATACGTCACGGGTGGCCTATCCAACTGACGATCTGTCATCCTTCTTCTCACTTGGCACCCAGCTCTCTGTGTTCTCTGTTGAGGTGACTGCTGTTGCTGTTGTACAGATTGATTACCAGCAGGAATCGTTATTGTAGCAGCATACAGGTGGTAACGATCCCTACCGTGTCCCCTTTGGGCATACACATCACTCGATTCACCCTCCTTCCTGCGCTGACCATTACCAAAGGGCTTCTTTACTCCAGACGACGGAGCATTTCCCTGTATTTTCCCCATTCTCAGCCAGCTTTTAATCCTCTCCACCTTCTCGGCGATTGCTTTCTGCCCCAAGGCGAACCCTTGCATGATGTTGATCAGCTCTCCCATCTTCTCTTTCAGCTCGAGAATGTCTGCGTTGGGTGGATCCATCAGTTTGGATTTGTTGCGCCTGGTAGGGTATCTGTGCGGACGAGCTACGTGCAGAGGAATGACTCGGCGTGCGCAAGCAACGATTCCTGAGTCAATCAAACATGTTAGAAACTGACACCTGCAAAACAGAAGATTGGTTATTATGACTCACGCATGAATGCAATGTCTATCCGTATGAGGAACATTCGGTCCTTTGATTTTGGCTTCATCGAGACGGATAATAATTTGACAATAACATTCTGACATCAGGATGTCTCTCAACCAGAATCTCAATCGAGAATGTACCCTGAGTATGGATAGACATGAGTTAGATGCGGATGAATGCAAAATGGGAATGATGTAGATGCATGAATGCAATGCATTATGCCATCCTCCAAGTCATCTGAATATCAACCGTACTGGATTCCGGTCTCTGAACTGATCACAACCATCTGAGGGACTAGGTAACCACAAATCACAGTGATAATCATAAATGCAATAAATAAGCGGTAAAAGCAACCAAAACTACCCTAAAGAGCGCTAGGATTGACTCGCTTAGGGAAGATGGACCAGCAAGAGGTCAACTTCAAATCCCCAGCAGAGTCGCCAGCTGTCGCAACGCGAAAAACAACCGGCGGAAAAAAAACATGTTTACAGAGCCGCCACCGACGCTATTCATCCTATGACGGAAAGGAAGCGCAGGACTAACCTAAGAAAGGGAAAAGGAACGGTCTTACGACCAGAGATTGCAAGGTACGGGAGTCGGTTACGCAAGGGGAAGGTATTAGCACCCCTCACGTTCGTCGTACTCGACGGTATCCACGCTCAAAAGAATAGAATAAGGTTGCTAATAAACTGCTCAAAGAAATGCACACACACTGGAATAATAAACAGGTGAAAGAAGATGGGGGAAGCGGACTCAGCAGGATGTCGCATCCTAGGCCACGTAGTTTGTCAGACACAAACATCAGAGTCAACGTAGTTCGGGGAAATGGGAGACATGCTCGCTAGGACATCGCATCCTATGCCTACGTATCTTCTCTATCCAGAGAAGAATCAGGACACTCATAGTTTGGCTAACGCACGCTGAAACAAAACACCGAAAGGAGACGCTGAGACGTCAAAAGAAACACTCAAAAGGAAACAGAATGCCAAACCATGGACTTATATCCGACTCCAAACAAACAACACACACAAGGAAACAGAATGCCAATACATGGACTTATATCCGACTCCAAACAAGCAACACACACAAGGAAACAGAATGCCAATACATGGACTTATATCCGACTCCAAACAAGTTACACACAAAAAAGGAAACAGAATGCCAATAGATGGACTTACATCCGACTCCAAACAAGCACACGCTAACCAGCGAACACCAAAGCAAAAGGTTATCAGATCAACAAGCTAATAGGGAGTCTGGAACTCGAGCCTAATAGTTGTCACACAAAACACACACACAAAAAAGAAAAAGGTTTCCCGGAGAGATCTCGCACGATCTCCTGCCTACGTATCTCATCTGGTATGAGAATCAGGGCGACGTAGTTCCCCTTAACAGGGGAAAGGATGAACACACAAACTAATAGGGAGTCTGGAACTCGAACCTAATAGTTACCACACAAGCAAAAAGAGACGCTGAGACCTCAAAAAGGTTGAAAAGGAAAATGGGCGCTAACAAACTAATAGGGAGTCTGGAACTCTGACCTAATAGCTGCCACACAAACAAAAAGAGACGCTGAGACGTCAAAAGAAGCAAAAGGTTGCACGCACACAACACAACAAAAAATAATAAAGGGCGCCCGGAGAGATCTCGCTCGATCTCCTGCCTACGTATCTCATCTGGTATGAGAATCAGGGCGACGTAGTTCCCCTTAACAGGGGAGAAACTTTCTTCTAACCAGAGACCAGGGAAACAACAAACTAAAAGGGAGATTAACTCGAGCCTAAAAGTTGTCATGCAAACGATATCCCTAGGTTGAGGTCTCTAATCAGAACCTAACTCACACAGGAAGCAAGTCAGCTCAAACAGCAGATAAACATGTATGAACAGCAAACACACAAGCAACCATCACACTCTATATACAAACAAGAGGCTCAGGCAAATGATTGGGCTTTAGTCAAGGGGTCATATCAACCTCGACAAACAAGCCAAAACTGTAGGGGTATGCTGAAGCTCTTAACCACTGACATTGACCGTCAGGGTGAGCAAATCAAAAATAGTAATGAGGGTTAGACCTCATGGCTCTTAACCCTGGCCTGGGTGAGCTCAAATCAAAGAAAGCGTGGGGGTCCAGAAAGAGGGACCTTATTCCACTTGACTAACTCTATACATAAATCTTGGGTTAGGTTCAAGAGCATCAGCACGTAGTGCGAGCATAATGAACGACTCACTGAATAACAGGGGACTGGTTGCTAGTCCCTTCTATCTGTCAATTGCCTCTTCACTTAGGAGGACTTAACAAGTAACATGCCTCACTTGGAGGTCTTTGGCACAAATATAAACAATCACAATCATTGCCTCTTAATGAGGACTTCAGCCAAAATGCTTGCCAAAAAGGTGGCAGGACTTCCAGACTACATGGAGTGAGAAGGCTAAACAAGCTCAGTGGTGTATCAACCACACTCCAAAGCAAAGCTCAAGCTAGCTAGCAAGCGACTAATGTACCTGTACAAAAGCTAACCAGTTAATATTGTATTCAGAAAACCAAACAGACAACGCAGTGGAACTTTCCAATATCTACACAATGCAAGTCATGTAAGCACTCAAGTGAGTTCATCACATCAATGGACCTACAACACAACAAGAGTTAGTGATCAAAGCAATTGACATCTCAAGTAATGGGACCACACCAAACATTAGTGCTAAATGCTCAATACCTGAAACACAAAACACAATTGGTGAGTACAAACCACTAGTGCAAAGACTAGGGTCAAAGGCAAGTCAAATGACCAAAACAGAAGTCAATATTTCACATGAAGCACATTCAATCAATCAAGAAAAAGTCCTCAAAAGGACCAACACCAACTCATAAGGCAAATGCATCAAACAAATCATGTTATGCAAAAGCAAACAATATGATCAAAATTGGACATCCAAATTAGAAAATCCAAATCAAAACAGAAAAGCATCCAATGATCATGAAACTTTTTATGTGGATTCAACATGTTATGAACATACATCATGCAAAAAATCAGATCTAGAAGAGGTCAGATGATAGGCAAATGAAAATTCACAAATGCATCATCAAATATGTGACACTAATTGTCACACCATATGTTCATGTGTCCAAAACAGTGATAGCATATGATAAAAGTCTCAAACTAAAGCCAAAATATCACATCACATGTTAGGATTAGGCATGTCAAATTTCAAATCCATTGGATAAACCATGAGCATTTTACAAAGCATATAGCACAACATGTCAATTTGGCATCATGTTCAAACAACAATTCCCAATTAAAAATCCAGAAGCACAAAAATCATGAGATAAATGCTATAAAAAAATAGACATTAAAACAAACATGTGAAAAAAAACCTGGACCAAATTGGATTAATCTACTATTTTTTATGATTTTTGGAAGTTGAATGAAATAATGGAATAAAATGAAAATAATATGGAATAACATGGAAATAATGGAGGGAACATGGAAATTCAAAAGAAATCAGCAAAATGCCTCAGCCAGGTATTGAACCCACGCCAGCAAGGTCCACAAGAGCGCTCAAAAAAGAAATTCACAAATATGCCTGGCATGGAATCGAACACAGGTATGATAGGACAAAAGCACGCTGAAGGAAAAAAAAACTGGAATTCAAAATGCACCAAGCCAGGATCGAACGCGCGTATGCTATGTCCAAGGTGCGCTCAATTGGAATTAAATTCAGGATGCACAAGCGAAGGTTCGAACCCGCATCACCTAGGGTCAAAAACGCCAAAACGCAACGTTTGAATTACAAACCCTAAGTACAACTTACAGAGGCGGCGGACGGTGGTTTCCACCGTCTTCTCCGGTTGAATTCCGGTAGAGCCTCATGCGAAATTTCCAGAATTCATCATATCATACATCATTGGAAAGGTCTCTCAATGAGGATCACGAATCTCATACTCACTAAGCCTACAACTCCATGGATTAACCGGATCGAGCAGAAACATATTGAACAACCAACCTTTAATTCATCAGATCTAACTCATTACTTAACCATTTCAAATTCTAAAACTATCAGCATCATCAGCAGTGCAAGATCTATCTAATCATGGCAAGAAATAAGCAAAAGGAATGGATCGATTTTCACCTACTTGGAAATGGCAGTGGATGGATTCGCGTGTTCAAGGCCTCAAAACTTCCAGATCTTCTTCCTCAACCTTGTTATGAAGCTTGATGCAAGAAACAACAGCTGAAACCACTTCAATTCACTCCAATTTCAGAAATCCATCTTCATGTGTTTGCACTTGTGGAGCTCGAATCTTGATCAAATTCTTCAAACCAGATGATGATTCTTCATCAATGATGCATGATAAACATGATTATGCAAGAATTTTGTGGAATTGGATGAAGAAATTTGAAAATTGAAGAGAGAGAAATTTGAGAGGGAAATGTGAATTCTAGATCTAGAATTGTTGTTATGGCAAATTCTGTTATGATTAGGCTTATATATGGTGTGCTAATGATAATGCTAATCCAAATTAGGCTTAGTTAATTAAAATTAAGAAGATGTGAAGCAAAGTGCAAAAACATGCAAATGAGGTTATGCATGGACATGTGCACGTGAACAGTCCATGCAATGGCTTAAATCTCACTTAAAAACATCCAAAAATCAACATGGAATGGTTAAATTGCTTGTATAATCAACCAAATTCAAATTATGGATTTTCCCTCCAAAATGCATATGAATGAACACATGATCATATGAACTCTTTTCATGCAAGGCAATGATTCATTTGGAAAATATTGGTCAAGACAAGCATTTTGCAAAAAGAGTGGACCAATTTGGAGTTTTGAATCAAAAGTTATGCCATGTTGAACTTCCATGCACACTTTGTGATCATTTGGCCATAACTTCTTAACCAATCATCAGATGGACATGATATAGGACTTTTTGGAAAGAGGGGAGGAAGATATTCAACTTTCATGTTCAACAAAAATCCATTTGAAGCTTCTTTAATGTTGAAAGGTCAAGTTGAATGTGGACCAAAAACTTGCCATTTTTGGAAACTTTCAATTACAGGTCACTTTCCATTTTTGGAAACTTTTGCCCTGACTTCAAAATCTTCAAGATAGATGTTTGAAATGACAAATGAACCTCTTTTGAACATGATTGAGGTGTTGAAACTCATTTCCCCACCTCAAAGCCCTCAGTTGACTTTACAGTTGACTTTTTGTGGTCCTCAGATGACCTTGACATGCCCTGATCAGCTTGAGCCTCTACCACTTGAGGAATTTGCTCAGAAATGAACCCCTAGCTCATGCAAGCTCCTCATAATGATCATGTGATCTCCATCCAATAAAATACCTCACCTCCTTGAGAAACCCTGGCTGGAAGACTGTCATTGATTAGGGTTGACCAGAGGTCAAAACCCTAATCCAAAGGAAACTTGAGCATGAACAATGAAGCCCTTGATGATAATATAACCATGATGATGGTAATATATCCTTGCAAACAAGATAATGCTCCAGGCCTTTGAAAGATCAGGAAACCCTGACTGAAGCACAAACCCTCAGATGGTTGATCACCAATTCATAGAAACCCTTAGGCTTGAATCATATAATATCTCCATCTTCTGAAAAGACTTTGGAATATGACTTTCTTATTTTCAGATGATATGCAAAATGCAATGCCTAATGCTCTAAAATAAAATGCAATGTGCTAAACTAGTCCCAAGAAGAGGAGGGCAAATTTTGAGGTGTTACAGGTAGAAAACAACATACTTACAACCACACCATACCTTACAACGGTTGGTAAACCGTAATGGTATCCCTTTTCCAACCATTGTGAAAGGGATTTTCCACAGTAGTGATTGAGGTCAATGTATCTATGCACATCCTCCACTTACTTGACTTTTTTGTAACCAAGACAATGATAGATAGCCATTCGTTGTATTACAACTTGGAAATGAAATTGGCATAGGGTAGACCCTGAACCGTGCTCCTAGTGGCCTCGACCTTTTCGAGGGATTGTAGTCTCCTTCTTTGGGATATGTATCTGATGAAGGGGTTGATATTCATTTAATGGCAATACATATAGGGATAAATATCATCCATTTCATTTGGTGAGTTCTGAAAGAGGTCGGCGTTGGCTATAAGACACTTGATGAGGTATTTTTTCACTAGGTATAATAAATTGGCTCTTATCTTATGATTTTAGCTAGGTTATCGTCAAGCTACATGACTTCAAAATTTCTACATGGATTCGACCTCAGAGTCGTAATATTTTCCCCAACTGAGATGTCAAACTCACTTCCAGGCATGGTCACGTCCATTAGTGCGTCGATATCCGCGACATTGATGATAAAAGTGACACCCCTTCTCATTCTTCTCTCTGGTAGGAAGGGGATGCCGTTGGATATTTTAGTAGTGTCTCGTGTCTTAAGCAGTCTCAAAATAGATCAACTTAGATGGTATATGGTTCATTGAGATCGTTATGGTATTTCATCTTCAGGTGGACGATTGAAGTGACTCAGTCGAGCTACGTAGAGAAAGTTCTTCCTAGGATATAACTATAGATGCTTCCACAATAGCCATTAGGAAGCGCACATCTATCATTTTTTGTCTCATCCTTCTTCGAGATAGACTGGTAACTCGACGATACCGAAAGTGTGGGTTATGGAATCATTGAACACCTCAAGATCCATGCCCTCGTAAGGTGATAAGATTTTTTTGCGTAATCCCAGCTCCTTGAAAAAGCTGGCATACATGACATTGCACGAGTTTCCTCTATCAATCAAAATCGTAAAAATAGTGTGATTACTTATTTATTGATTGGAGGCACATTGTTGGAAACTCCATCTGTTTTTTTCCATTGTTTTGGAACCCTAGGATCAGTCATTCGTCCTTCAATTCTCCCTCGATAATCTGCAATTATGTGGCATTCCTCTTCACAAATTTATTGATTGGATCTCTCATATTGGAGGATTCTCCGGTGATTGAAGAATTAAAGGGGTTTAGCGGCAGTTCTGATGTTGAAACTTAAGCAATGATTATGGTAACAAGACCGTAGGTTGTCATTACCGACTAACACTATAATTGAAGGAATGGCGTGATGTTAAGGACTTGGTGAATTCGATGTGGAATTTCACGAGAATCAAAAGTTGATTCCCACAGACTGCGACACTATTCATGCGTGGAACAGAAGATTGGTGAAAAGGTTCTTCTAGTATGGTGGTACAAGCCTCCGACGCAGTGGAGCGGGAGTGTACCTGCAAGATTAACGCCTAAGTCTGATCAAAGATATGTAACTTTGCTATAGTGAATGAATATATACCTGTTATGATCAGTGATTGGCTTATATATGATAGACAATTAAAACTGTCTTAGTTTAATGTGGTGTGTAATGTCGGAAGTTTGCGACTTGTGGTGAGCTAGTATCTCGTATCTGGCATGCGGATTTATAAGGAGAGTTAGTTGGTTCATTATTTTCCCGTAAAAGTAATTCTAAATTGAGCTTTTGGTGTTGCGTCATTTTTATTGAACTTTTGATCGGCTCATAACATAACCTATTTTATTATATTGTTTTTCTTCAAAAACTAATCAATTTAATTTAATTAATATTATAATTTTTTTAGACTCTTCATTAAATACATTTCTAGATTATTCGCGGGGTGTATATTAAGTTTTTTTTTTGTATTTAATGACAAAAAGAGGATAGATTGAGAAATACATTAAAAATAAAGGTAATTTGAGAATATTTTATAAATAATATAAAAACCCTAGCACAGTTTTATCGGATAAATGATCCATAATTTATAACACGATAATTTATAAATTAAATAGATACAGTTATAAAATTCCTTAATTTTATTTAATTTTCGCTTTAGTCGCTTAACTGAAAAACATTATACTTTGATCCCTCAAAAACAGTTACGTTAGTATTATTGGTCTCTTTCGATAGTTTTTTTTAAAAACATTAACTTTTATCAATGTGACATGACGACTAGAAAATTGACACAATACTGAGTCAACAAATTTATTTTAAAAATTAATATTTTATTAAAATTTAAGGATTTTTTGGGGGTTAAAAACTCCCGCAAATTATTAATAATGTGTAAAAAATATATAATAATTCTTCTACTTTCATTAGAAAGCAAGTTTTTCATAAAAATCAATTTACACAACAAAATCAAGTTTCTCATAAAAAAAATACAACAAATACGTTCAATGTACCGAGACAAACTAAATTAATTGTCAACAAAGTCATCAATCAAGAATTTAAGAATTGAATTCTCAATGAGAGTTCTTGTTGATCTGATAACGGTACGCAACCCTCTTCTTCTTGTTTGATGAGTTGTTTCATTGTTCTTTAATGTGTTCCTAATAGGTCCTTCTTGTGATAGTGTTGTTTGTATGACACAAAACAATGACCGACAATTAACGTGTGGTGGAGGTGCGTGGATCTAAGAAAGGAGAGGATGTGCAGCGAGGTTTTGGTGGTGCGGGTGCAATTTTGCGGTGATTGTTTGGTTAGCAGAAACCTTCAACGACGGTAATGGTGGTGGTGCAAAGAGGTTGCAGTGGAGTACATCTCCTCTTTTATTTTGGATCTCTTCTTTCGTATCATATAACTTTATTTAATAAAATTAAAAAATAAAATTAAAAAGCCAAATAAGATAATAAAAATTTATCAAAATTGCTACTAGATTTAAGTTAACATTTTTTTAAACAAAATTAACAGATATGACCAATTAAACTAAAGTGATTAACACGTAATATTTTTTAATTAATAGACTAAAAAATATTATATTTAAATTAAATAAAAAAACCATTAAATCATAAAAAAGATTATCATCATATTAAATGTCTAAGGTCAATTTAATGTGTGTTGTTTTTTTTATTTTGATGCAACTAATTTAATAATTTTTTACTCAAATAATCCACTTTTAAAAAAAAACAAAATAATTCATTTTTTATACTAATTCACAAACTATTTCACTTTGAAGAGGCGGCGTCAGATGAATTGACGTTTGTTCTCTAAATTAAAGAGGTGACGTCAATTGGATTGGCTTATGCACCTAGTGATGTCAATCCAATTGGCGCCTAAGTGTTTTTTTTAAAGGAGACGCCAATTGGTCTGACACTTGTGTGTTGTGTGTAATTTTTTTTGAAAAACAATGTACGCTTTAGATAAAAGTCGATATCGGACCAATTGATATTAATATTAATATGTGTTTACATATGATAACCAAAAAGACTAAGGTCGTTGACCGAAATGACTTAACCGACCTCTAGTTCCACATCCCCTAATTACCCGAATGCGTGACCATAACCCACGTTGATGATTCACCCAAGGTGTTTCAGGATTTGAGAGTCCAGGAACATCACCACCATCTGCAGGAGATTGCCTAAGATATTCAGACAAATCCGCGTAGTCTTGTGTATGCAGTGAAACGCTACCACCAAAACTGAGTTTGTGACCCATGACAGAGTAGTTGGGTTGTGTTTGAGTTATTGGAGGCCGACCAGGACGATCAAATGGCGACATTGGTGTGAATGATACGTCGAGGAAAGGTTGAAAAGATTCTCCAGGTGTTTGGTAGTGATATGGTTGTTGCATGTTTTGGTTTTATGATGTTTGGGCTTCTTGGCTATAGTAGGAGGATGGACGGTTGGTGTTAAATGATTGTTGAGTGTTTTGACTAAGGTGGCTATCGTAGGATGATGTGTTGGATGCATAGCGATGTTGGGTGTCTTGGTGATGATCTACTTGTTGGTGGTGGTACGGGGTATGCTCTTGGTATTGTGGTTGGGTATTTGGCATGTTAGGGTTGTAGATTTGTCTGTTTGTGGGCCGAAAATTTTGATGGATATGGGATTGTGAGTAAAGTAACCAGTCTGGCAATGTTGTTGGAAGGTTAGATGTTGAACCTTCTTGTGTGTAAGTTACCTAGCGTGGGTCGTATAGGTACATATCCTCGGCGAGGAACTCAAATCCAACCGATCTGTACCAAGCCATATAATTACGAGTTGGTTTTTCTTCGGTTGACATCACATCGTCAGTTAAGACATGGTCTTGTCGGTGCTTCCATTTTCGACACTCAGATCTAGCGAAGCTTTGCCAAGGGTTAAAGTTCCATTGGTCGTTAACTTTTCGTAGATGCCATTCTCTGAGGTTTATCGGGGGATCTAGGATGTATTGAAGCATACCAAACTGCAATTTAACACGATCACTATGGTGCATCTCCACAGTGGTGAATCTTATCATCGGTGTGCGTGCAGTCCAAACAACTGCATCTTTTTCATTGATTTCATGGTCATGATCCAAATTTAGATATGGACGCCAAATGAACTGAAATGTGAAAATATATTAGATTATAAAATGGGTGATATTAAAAAACAAATTATTACGAATTAATTAGGTTAATGACAATACATCTGTTGGTCGAAGGTGATCCAAGAGATTGCAATACTGAGTAATACAGTGTCTATGACATTTGTTGTAACTCATACCACATGCCGACTATCTGCACCAAAAAAGTAAATATATTATTTAGAGATAATAATCGGTAAGTAAGTAAGTATAGTCCATTGTTAAGAACTTACTTTTGTGTGTACGGGAGATGCGATGCGAAGAAAGAAAAAAGGACGGTCAAACAACACGCATATTAGAACAGAAATAGATACGCCTGATAAAATGATAAGATTATGTAGTATATATCGTCAACCCGGACACAATAAGAAAAAATGTCTCAATCTCGGAGCAACCTATGCATCATAATTTAATATCTCCTTTCAATTTTTGTAACCTTTGATTTTGATATATTAATAACTTTTTGTTACAACAAGGTTAACAACAAACATCACTCTAACTTAAACACATTTAAACAAGTGTGAATAAACAACACAAACAACAGATATCAAAACAGATAAAAATACCTAATCATAACATTTAAAAACAACATTTCTAACTGATTACAACAATCAAACTGATATCATTTGGTCCAAACATCACTTCCATGACATCCTTATCATTTTTTATTCGCACTCAGCCACGCACGACATCGATTCTCTCAATACTTCTAGTTTTTTTGTCTTCAGGTATGTTTCCATCTAATCAAAGAACCAACTCACTTTTTAGTTGCTCGAAACGACAAATATTCTAGAAGAGGATCTCCATCAGAGTCTTGTCTCTCGAATAAATCATTTTTCCATAGCGGCGACGAAGACGAACCATGTTTGCAATATAATGAAAAAAGATATGGAAAAATGAATCACACAACACCTCTATTTTTATACTAAAAAAATACACAATACACGGAGGCGCCAGAGTAATTGACGCCTCCTCGCATTTTTTATACATCGGCGTCAATTGGATTGGCAGCATCATATGCTGTAGTCAATTCAATTGACGGTCCACTTTTTAAAATTAAAGGTAGACGCCAATTCATCTAGCATCTACGTCTTAAATTTTTTTTAAAGTGAAATAATTCATAAATTAACCTAAAAAATAAATTATTTTAGAATTAAAAAAAAAGTGAATTATTTGAGTATACTAACATGCAAGGCAAGAACGTGTAATCCAGCTAATTGCTGAAAGGATTTACTTTGTGGAATTTTTTTTCTTTCATAAAATCTAACTTCAACACTTGTATTTATATCTAATTAAAACAAAAAACTTTTTTAATCTATATATATATATATATATATATATATATATATATAATATATATATATATATATATATTATATATATATATATAATATATATATATATATATTATATATATATATATATATATATATATATATATATATATATATATATATATATATATATAATTTTCTGACTTTTATATTATATTTCTCTCATTTAATATTAAGTTTAATTAATTTTGATCTTTTATTATATAAAATCGATCCATAATTTTAAATTTAAATTTTTTTAATTATTCTCTTATATTTTATATTTAAAATTAATAATATTTTTGATATTTTTAAATGATAAATTTTTGATGTAACAATAATAAATAATTGTATATAAATTTATTATAAATTTATTATAAATTTTATAAATAAAAGTATAAATTAAAATACGAAATTTCATCGATTTTTTAATGAAACCAACACTATTTAAATTTTAAAAAATAGAGATAAAATTGAGAAATCAAAATTCTAATTTAAACTTAATATTATGATATTTACAACTATTCGATGTGGGATTATAACTTAGAATTTTATAAGTCTAAATAATATATATATATATATATATATATATATATATATATATATATATATATATATATATTATATATATATATATATATATATATATATATATATATATATATATATATATATATATATATATATATATATATATATATATATATATATATATATATATATATTCTTTAATAAAGAAAATTAAACTATTAGATATATTAAAAATATTGGAGATGCATGCCCACCATCTTCTAATTGAAATGGGAGAACTTGCTTGAACACCATTTTCATCCAAGATTAACTAGGTACTTTTCACTCATTCTCTCTTCTTTTGCATTTCTTTATTAATCATGTTAAATCTGAAGCTAATCCACCATTTTTTTATCGTAGTATTAAATATGATTAGGGTGGAGAGTAAAGGGGGTGGTTTAATTTCATATTTTGATCAAAATCAATCTTTGATTACTGATATTTAGGCCAAATAATGACATATGCGGCAATTTTTTTAATATGTACTCTATCATGTCAATTCATTAGTGTTATTAGTTGTTATCTTCAATTTTTGATTTTTATTAATCGGAAAATTTTCCGATTTGGAATCGTTGTTCTCGTTTACTAGTCGATCTTAGTGTTAGACGAAGATGAATGAACATCTATAATTTTAAAATAATTTTAAAAAGGGAGTTGTTACAATTCGTTTATACGTTGTCTAATATTCATATAATAGTTTAGAATTTTTGATTGCATGATTTCATATTTCTGAATCGCGAGAAATCTAATCTAGGGTTTAAGTATCGGTGACACTTGTAAATCACTTTAGATTTAGTTAATTTAATTGAATCTTTTTTTATAGATGAATTATATAATATAAAAAATGTAAAGTTTTTAAATCTGAAGATTTTCATATGATATTGCAGAAAGATTTATCAACCGAACAAATGCGAGATAAGGTGAAAAATGGACATAGATAGACGTCATCGATTCAAGTAAAGAAGTGATCATACGTAAGTATTCTAATGTTTTTCTACTAAATATAATTTAGAATTTTTGATTGCATGACTTCATATTTTCTGAATTGCGAGAAATCTAATTTAGGGTTTAACTATCGGTGATACTTGTAAATCACTTTAGATTTAGTTAATTTGATTGAATCTTTTTTTATAGATGAAATTATATAATATAAAAAATGTAGATGAAATTATATAATATAAAAAATGTAAAGTTTTTAAATCTAAAGATTTTCTTATGATATTGCAGAAAGATTTATCAACTCAACAAACGCGAGATAAGGTGAAAAGTGGACATAGACGTCACCGATCCAAGTAAAGAAGTGATCATATGTAAGTATTATAATGTTTCTCTACTAAATATAATGCTTGTTAAAATTAATTTGAATTTTGATATATACTAAATTACATGTGATTTTCCATAGCATTTGAATCTGAAGAGAAAATAGAATAATTCATGTAATAAGTCAAAGAGAGATAACATACATAATTTGTCTTAAAATGATAGTGTTCATATACAATAGAATAATTCATATAATAAGTCAGAGAGATTATACATAGATTGTTTTCTAAAAAATGATAAAGTGTTTATATACAATGTCGGAGATTTTTTATTCAAAAAGTTGACCTATAACACTTTGGAATCGTGGCATTGTGCTAAGAGCATACATGATTCTAAGTGAAAGATGTAGTATTCAAACTACTTAGTTTAATATAGCTTTGTAACTACGTTGAACTATATAACTTTGAATGCTATATATTTCATTTAAAGTTTTAATTTTAGAACATTTCATACACCAATATCCTCAATATATATCGCTACATATTTTTATTTAAATATTGAATTTTTTACTCGCATTAACACTTAAACATTCATTCCTCATCTTATTTCACCTTGATAGAATGTAAAATAAGCTTGATTTCATTTTTAAAAATCACCTTATAACATGTTGGTGTCCAGATACATGTAATATCCACCATCCATCTAGTATAAGAATTAATGGTTTAATTTTCATGTTAGATATTTTTAATTCGACTCTAATATCATATTAAAATAATATTCTTTTAAAATTATTCTAAATTTAAGTTTTCACTTGTTTAAAACTACAAAATCATTTATGAAATCATGAACATCTATTAAGAAAACACTCATAGTAGCTTAGTTTCTCAATTTGTAATTTAGAATACTTGTTAGCATTTTCTAAATTTTCGAAAATAAAGTGATTAAAATGTTAGTATAGTATCGACTTATTTTAAAATTTTATTTTTACCTTGATCATGTTCAATTTAATTTCACTCAACATAGGATATCTAGGTTGAATAAAGATAGAAACTTATTTATTTATTTTATAATATTATAATTAAGAATAAACACTTATGCCGTTTCTTTTCTCACGCACACAACAATCTTAATTTCTGTCACATTAAAAAACAAAAGATTATTCTCTGATTTTTTGATGTGTTTGGTTATTGATTTTTGATTACCTTGTTCTTGAGCCTCCATTACATAAAAAAACAAAAACCACCTCAATCATAGTACAAACCGAACAACACATTTCGATAGTCCAAGAATCCCACTTTTTCGTTTTTCGTAGAATCGACCGTGCAAACTCAATCCTCGAAACCCTTTCTTGTTTGTTTCTCAACTATTTATCTTTGTTATTCTCGAACGTTGTGGAAACTGTCATGTTTTGGTGACATGCACCATGTAATTACGTGACTATGGAGGAGAACAAGTGCTTACGTGTGTGTCTTTTTCAGAGACAGTTATTATTATAAAAGACAATAACAATGGAAGATGTATCAGTGTTTAAATATGAAAAGGTCTCGCCATTCTTCGCCTGTATTTTGTGTGATCGAACTCTAAGGAATGCCGCCACAATTTCTGAATGCTTGGATACTTGTAAGTTTTTTTTACCTTGTTCTTATGCTTGAAACTAGGTTTTGATTTTTGTTTTTTTTTTTCTTCCATTTTTTATTACTATATTTTGTAGCTAAATCTCTGAGTTTAATAACAGTTTGCAGGGAATGTATAGAAAGGAAGATAGTAGATGAGAATCTAAATCATTGTCCAATATGCAATGTAGACTTGGGATGTTCTCCATTAGACAAACTAAGGTATGTGTATGCTGTCCAATATATATCATATCAGTGTCTCTCAGTGTTGGACACTGACACGACACGACATATGTGATTAAATTCAATTTATTTTATTTTCTCGTGTTATATTACTTTTGTGACACGTCAGTGTCATAAACTGTATATGTGTTGTGTCAGTGTTTCATACATTGTATGATTTGTTTCGTTTCTAATTTTACTTTTTGTAGAGTTTTCTTGAAATGTAAATTATATTATATTGGAAATGTAAATTTACAGGACGGATAATAATAAGAAGACAATGATTAGTAAAGTTCTCATCTCTACAAAAGAATATTTTGAGACAGATGAAAATGTTGGTTCAACTCAAGTAGTAACCAAAAAGAGGAAGAACTCTCGATCCTCTTCGCAGTCCAACGCGAAAAAGGCTAAAAAAGATTCAAAGAAAATTAAGAAAGAGGTAAAAAAAGGAAAGAAGATTCTGCAAGAGCCAAGGCAGCTGCAGGAACAAGTTCTTATCACTCCACAGGAACCAAAAACTCCTGCTTCTGAAATCGCTGTTGCAGCAGGTGTTAAGAAAGACGCGAAACAGCAACGCGGAATAGAAATTTTGGATGAAGTTTCTACAATTCTATCTGCTAGAAAAGCAAAAAATGTGGCGAGGAAAAAGTTTATCAGAACTGAATTAGATTCTACTTCTCAGCCTGACAAAGCCACATCTGATGGAAAGAAAGAAGATATCCGCCCTCGGCTTGAGACATTCACCGAGACTCCGAAAATCAGATTTAAGGTAAAAGGGAAACTTTTTTTTTCTGGTCCTCTATTCTTTATCTGATATATCAGTTTGTTCAAATTCCGTTACGTTACAGCGCTAAAATGCTGTTAGCCGCTATTTGACAATACTAAAACCGTATTTTGGAACAATGTAGCACTATAGTGCCAATATAGTCTTTATTTAACAACTTTGTTGTATACTATGATTAGCAGAGTTCTTCAAAACCAGAATCATCAAACCAGAACTCAGTGTTCAAGAATGTTTCAAAGGACAGAGCTGAGTTAAGGAAAGAAAAAGCTGCTGCTGTTAGCAAGCCATTGAATTGGTTTGTGGAAACTACAAACGCGGACGAGTCTCTTAATAACTCCACCCTGCAAGGAAATGGCCTCATTCCAATGCTTGTGGACTCTAGTGACAACGACGACTCTCGTAGCGTGTCTAAGGTTGATATTAACAAGCACTGTAACTACCAAACAGAAGCAGGTGGCGATCAAAACGAGTCTGTTCCATCAAAATCAAGTTCCTTGAAGTTTAAGATTAAGAGGGTGGACACAAACCAAGAGAAAAGAGTGAGATTTTCAGAGGACTTGAACCTTCCCGCACCACCTGAAACTGAAACCAAAAAAGAATTTGGTCCTATTTGGTTCTCCTTGATCGCTTCTAACGATCGGTATGACTACTTTTCATGTCTGGTTAATATTCATCTCCCGAAATCCATATTATATCGTAAATCTCTGATATTTGAATTTCTGGATGCAGAGAACTCGGTGCGCTGCCACAGATATCTTCTCATTACTTAAGAGTCAAGTAAGTATTTTTTTTCTTATCCTTAACTGAACCGCGCTGAAAAAAATCGATATGTGACTTACAGTTCACAAAGTGAACTCAACAGTCCTACTTATCAGCCAATAGTAACAATTTAGTAAATCACATTCGCGAAGAATCGGGTAAATTCAAAAAGTACAGTTTGGCTTTTTTAAGGTAGTTCTGATATAAAATCACAAAACAAGTGAACCAAATCTCTATACCAGTTCGGTTCGGGGCAGACTATTAACACGGTTTGATTAATTTTGATCGAACCGAACCAAAAACAGATTCTAAATTGTGAAATAGATTCAAGTTCACTAATCTTTACATTATTATTTATAGGGATGGAAGTTTAACTGTTTCTTATATCAAAAAGTATCTTGTGAAGAAGCTTGATCTTGCTAGTGAAGCCGAGGTAAGTTGATTTTCTCACATTATCATGAACCAATGTATTACAACTTTTTGAGAAACTTATTTTTAATTTTGATTATTTACAGGTGGAGATTTTATTGGGAGGGAAGCCAGTTTATTGTTCAATGCAGGTGCAAAACTTGATGGAGATGTGGTTGGAAACAATGTCAAAGAAAGAAATGATTCAGACATCTGTTGGAAGTTCTGCTAAGGATTTTGTTATGGTTCTTTCTTATGGTAGAAAGGCTTGAGATGAGATGAGGACTCATACATGAACTATTTTTAGACTTCTTTGGATTCAATTTTTGATAGGGATAAAAGTGATTTTGACATGTTTGAATGTTGGTTAGAATTGGTTTTGGTTTCGGAATTTAATTTGGTTTAAAGATAGAATTTGAGCTTTTGACTCTAAAATTGAAGTTGAGTTTGAAATTTATCATTCAAATAATGCTTTTTACTTGCAGTAAATTGAATGAAATTACAAACGATACAGAGACTCTGACACATTCTTTTTCAAAAGTTTCGGTGCTATGTAAGGTCTATGTCCCCTAATTTATCACAGTTTTGTTTTTAAGAAAAAAACAAAAAGGTAAAGATTTTAACAAATGTTTGATTCTCTTTTGTTTTGGTTTTTTAACCTCTCGATTATATTTGTCCGAAAATGTTTTTGTGACATAAATATATTGATTTTATTATTAAATGGTTAGCGCAGCTTAAATATGTGATTAATTAGGTTTTATAAGTGAATAATGAAAATATGTAATTTTTCCGTACTGATTTTTGACCCACAACATAGTTTTTTTTTGTCATCAAGTGATTAATGGAGTTTAAATACATGAATAATTGCATTTAGTAGATTATTCATGACTATTTTGTATATCTTAAAAATTGATTTTTTGACACACAACACCATTTATTTTTACATTAAATAATTAAGAATGTTCAAATGTATATAAATTATGTTCGGATGATATCATTCTTTTTGTGAAATATAAGAAATGAGTGTCCAAATAGCAAGTCCATTTTTTTTATACTTGCTGTGTTTCTTTCGAGATCACGAGGCATCTTAGTTGTTTGGAAGAGATTATTTTGGAGAATTTTTTAATGTATTTTATAAGTATTTTAACCATCACGTAAAAATTTTAAAATATTTCTTGATTCCGAAAATATATATTTGGATGCATCAAATTCTGATTGAACATTAAAATATTCCGGATATGCATCTATGAAATAATGTCGGAGATACATCTCCGTAACATACAGAACAAAATTAATCATAAGTTATATTTTGTTTACGTATATTCAGATGAATATTTATTAGAATTATTTACCATGTCATGTGACGAGATTTAAACCATACAATGGATATACAAACAATAACGTACATAAATCCAAATGATTCAAAAATGTCATATATAAATAAAAGATCAAAAATGTCAAAAAAAAGTTGAAAGCAACGATAAGGTAACATGATGTCAAAATATAATACAACCATAATACTACTATATACTAATGCACTACTATGTATGTCAGACTACATCTCATCGGCCTCCTCGGCCATCAACCTCCCTCGCCCTCCAACGATATCTCTGATACATCAATACCCCCCGTGTCTCCGTAATGATGGCATTTAGGATCTGCCTCACATTAGATCTATTAGGAAAGATACCTCTGCCAATGTCTACCTACGCAATCTCCACAATGTGACGACATCTAAGCAAGACATCCTCAACATGATCTAAGTGTGCTTGCTCATCCTCTAGTATCTCCTAATGAGCTGGCCTCAGTGGGTCTCATGGAGCAGCATGCACCATATACAGATGTGACACCCTAAAGAACCACCTGACATACTTGTCCATGTAGCTCTAGTCGCTCGGGACTATGATACTTTGTGCCTCCTTCGATACCAGATGACTCTCATAATCATCAAACATATCATTCATCTGTCTATGTATCAAAGCAGAAGGAGCCGATACAACAGGGTGTTTGAGAATGGTCTGAGTGCAGACGAATTTCCGCATAACGCACTCAGGCAGATGAGAAGCAGTGAAATGTGATATGCAGGCCAACCATCCAGAGTATAGCACTATCTTGTCAAATTGTTGTGTCTCACGGTGATTGACATAGCTGTTGAAGTGCATATCATCAACAACCAAGCGGTCAAGATACACTTTGAACGGCTCAATCGCATGGTTTCCTATGAGCGGGGCAAATGCAGTAGCATGCAGCATATCCTCAGAGTAAGTCGGTACACTCGCCCAGAAGAAGATGCGCGAGAAGTGCTCGAGGATCCAAGCCTGAAAAGTTTGGAATCCACGAATCATAAGTAATGGTGTTGTGAAGATGAAGGAAAATGACACAGAAAGATTAAAAGACCAATAAATATTACCGTCAGTAGTGTGATGCTTCCTGTGACCTGATTCGTCTTCCACTTACAGCCATCTGATAACTTCAAATACAAGTATACCAAAAAAGTGCCCCCCGATTGTACTCATGGATCTGCTCGAAATCCTGTAAGTACCGTAGGTATACGACATTTGTATAAGTGACACTCAATGTCACAAACTTGCCAATTAAAATAAGCGTAAATTTAAAAGAATTAATCTAATGGATGCTACCTCTCCGTCCCAGATATGTATGATAGTATGGTCTGGGTACAGAGGTAGTAGTGACAAATCTACAGGGCCTCCTCCAAATGCCTCTGGCTCAGCATCCGCAGCAGTCTCACCATCTAGAGGTGGCACTGGCTCAACAACATCAGCAGTAAGAGGTGGCAATGGTGCCTTCGGTACCACTGGTGACTCAGTTACCTCAGGCGCCTGAATAGGTGAAATCTAACGCATGTGGGAGGATGGAGGGAGTGATGTGTTGGTAGGTGAAACCTTTCTCCTATGGGAAAAAGAAGATGGAGAAGCATGACGAGAAACACGAACCCCAGAAGTAGATAGTTCTGCATGGTCAGAGGGACCAGGATCATCTCAAACTTGTTGACTCTTCTCCCTCCACAATGATGCGTGTTGTGCAGCCCTCTCGTGCCTCAGTCTATCGTGTCTACCAGCCATTATGCGTATAAGTTAAAGTAAAGCTCACAATTAGTTCAAGCATACATCACTACATGTAATAAAACCAAAAAAAATAATAATAATAGAAAAAATTTCAGAGATGCATCTTCTGTTGCTGGAAAACTAAAACGTTGAAAAAATTCGGAGATGCGTCTCCGAAATTTTCTATAACTCATCAGTTGCATCAATGGCGGCAATGCGGACATTGAAACCAAAAAAATATTGTATTGATCATCATTTTCAACAAACTATCATGTTTTATACTATGTCTAGACTATCAATCATCTAATTTCTACTCATTTCCTAACACAATAATCAATTTCCACTCATTTACACAAAAACTCAAACTATTCAAAACATCTAAAAACTTACAAATTTTCACTTTGCTTTAGTGTTGGATGATGTTTCTGATGTTGATTGAAGTTCCTTTGACCTTGGTTGCTTGATTTTGCACTTGGTGATGAAAGAAATATTGAGAGAGTTTGAAGAGGGTTTGACAAATATTAGAAATGAGGAAGGAGAAGGATTCTGGTGCGATTTAAGCTCCAAATTGTTCCGGAGATGCATCTCCGACATTATTCCGTAGATGTATCTCCGGAATATTTTAACGTTAACTTAGTCTTGGAAGAGTCGGGAAATATATCTCTAAAATCTGGGGGCATTTAAGTATTTTTACATAGTAGCTAAGAAGCATATATGGTGCATTAAGAAATACCCTTATTTAACAAAGTACTTAGAAGTTAGAACTTATAAAAATAATAATAGGTTTTGATATGTTGATATCTATGTAGCACCGACACTTCTGGAAAAAAATATGTCTGTATTCGTGTCGGTATTAGACACTTGCACCAACACTTGTAATTACATTTAATCTATTTTTTTTATAAATTATTATAGGTATCACCGTATCAATGTCAAGATCGTATTCGGGGTCTCCGTAATTCATAGGTTGATATATAATTGAGTTTATTCTCATAACTTATCTAAATATAGTTTAGCCTTGTAAGTTATTATTTCCAGCAATGCTCTAAATTGTGTTTAATAAATTCATGGTCACGTTGTTATTTGTTATTCCAAATAATGCAGAGAGTTGTTGTTTTTGCTACTTTTGAATTCCTAAGTTTGTAATTTCTTAAAAAATTGAAAAAATAAAAATCACCATGAGGTATAGAGTAAGTTATTGGTGTACACAGATACAAAGGAACAGTGTGTTTCGATTTAAAGAGGCGTGAACCAGGAATGATAGATGCGAGAGGCGATTCGAAGGGCATGGTGAATCCCACAAACCTTTGCCGAGGAGAAAATTAAAGATTTGAGATCGTTGGGAGTCATGTTTGAAATGTATCGAAGGAATAACATCAAGCAGGAGATTTCAAGAGTGGAAGCTGAAATTAAAGAAATGAATCTTCGGGCATCATCGACTGAGGAGATGTCAAACACGAAACGACTTAACAAGCATCTTGATAATCTCCTTGCAACATAAGAAGTCATTTGGAGGCAGTGAAGTAGAGCAGGTTGAATAATGGTGATAAGAATATAAAACTCTTGAAAACAAATACAATAGCAAGAATTAAAGATGAGGCAGAATATTGTTGGAGAAAGGAGGAGGATATCGAGAGATAGTTTTTTTCCTACTATAGAGAGATTTTTTCTTTGGCTGGAACAAAAGGCGTAAAGGCAATTTGCAAAGTTGTTAAAGACAGGCTCTCAGGAGAAAATGTCTGATGGTGCAATAGGAGGTTTCGATTTTCTAGACATCAAGGAGGCTCTCCATCAGATGCAACCCTTGAAGGCCCCTGGCCCATAAGGATTATCAGCGATGTTCTACTAGAAGTTTTGGTACATTTTGAGTCGGGATGTGAAGAAGCTTGCTCTTGATGTTCTCAACAGTGGAAAATGCCCAGAGAATTTGAATAGAACTTTTATCCTCCTAATCCCGAAAGGAAAGAACCCCCACTCATCAAACGACTTTAGACCAATCAGCTTATGCAATATAACCATGAAGATAATAACTAAATGCATTGCTAACGGGTTGAAACCTTTTCTTCCCGGCATTATTGACGAAGAATAAAGTACTTTTGTCAAAGGAAGCTTAATCACGGATAATTGCCTCATCGCCATGGAATGCTTCCATTGGCTGAAGAAGAAAACTAGAAAACTAAAGAACAAAAAACGAATTATGGCCCTGAAACTTGATATGTCAAAAACATGTGACAAAATTGAATGGGATTTTGTGAAGATCATGCTGACCACTATGGACTTCCCAACAAACATAGTTTCTTTGATCATGAGGTGTGTAACAACAATATTATATGAGATCCTAATCAATGGCCAACCTAGTAGAAGATTCTCACCAGAAAGGGGCTTAAGACAAGGGGACTCATGTCCCCTTACCTTTGCATCCTATGCGCGAATGTGTTATCTGAGCTGATCTCATTGGAAGTCAAGTGAAACAACATCCATGGGTTAAGGGTGGTGTTTGGAAGGTCAAGAATAAGATATGTGAGAAAATGGGATTCAGCAGGTAGCAACTCATACAAAATACCTAGGTCTCCCAATGGTGTTTGGAAGGTCAAAAAAGGAAGTTTTCTTCTTCATTGTGGATCAGGTTTGGAAGAAGCTAAAAGGATGGAAAGAGAAGACTCTGGCGGGGAGGGAAGTTCTAATTAAATCAGGGGCTCGGGAAATTCCCATCTACATAATGAGTTGTTATGAACTTTCAGACAGTTGTTGTGATCAAATAGAAAGGATGATTGCAAAGTTTTGGTGGGGAGCAAAAGAGGGGCAGAGGAAAATACACTGAATGAGATGAGAGCGGTTGTCAAAGGCCAAGAGTAAAGGAGGAATGAGGTTCATAAAATTTGGAGATTTCAATAAAGCACTGCTTGGAAAACAAAGCTGGAGGTTGATAAATGGAGAGCACACTCTGATGAGGAAAGTCTTCAAAGCCAGATATTTCCCAAATTGCAAGTTGATGGAAGCAAAGCATGGTAACTCTCCAATCTATGCTCTGAGAAGCATTCTTAGTGCTAGAGGTTTTATGGATGTTGGTTGCAAGTAGCAGATTGGAAATGGAAAGCAAGTGCAGATTTGGAAAGATAAATGGATCCCAACAGTACCAGGTCCTAGCGTGTTGAAAACATAGCTCATCTTCTACTGCTTCCATGCTTTTGAGGTGCACCAAATTGTAAGTATTCCTCTGTCGCGGCGGCTTCATGAAGACAAGCTGTTATGGTTCCTTGAGAAAGAAGGTTCCTACTCAATGAAATTGCGGAGCACAAAATGTGTGTGCAACCTTGTGGAAGCTTTGGCAGGGAAAAAATCTCCTTATGTTTCAACATAAATATTTCAATCCAATGGAGGTGGAGAGAGATGTAGAGGGCTTGGTAGATGAGTTCTCTTTCGTCAACAAATCCCACAAGGAAGACAATTAGGATGGGCAAGTGCTTACAAAATCTAATATGAACGTGGACTTTACTGTATTTGATGTGGGCAAACAACTTGGGATGCATTGTCAAAAATTATGAAGGTTCTACAATGCTTCATGCCTGCAAGCAGACCATCACAGTGGATTTGTGCGTGGAAGAGGCGCTAGGAGTTCAGTGGTGGTTGGAATTGGCAGAAGATCTCAATTGGAATAGAAATCTAATCTGGACAGATACTTTGATGGTGGCGGCAGACTACATTCAAGGACACAAAGTAGTTGCAACAACTTCTCCAATTATGAAGGATTGCATTGGCATTATTAGCTAATTTTAACTTTGCTTTTTTTGCTTATATTTGTCTCAATTTGAACTCTGAAGCCCATAACTTGGTTAGGCTTGCTAAATTGTATGGTTCCATAACCTGGATTGGTGAGCACCTTGGCTGCCAACCCCATGGTCCTTCTCTTTCTTGAATGAATGGAGTTTTCTACCCATAAAAAAAAATCTTAATGCACCTCATATGCTTCTTATGCACCACACGAAATTTCAAAAATATCCTCAATTTTTGGAGATGTATCTCCGGATGCACCAAATGGTCAGTTAACGTTAACATATTCTGGAGATGCATCTACGAAATATTTTGGAGGTTAAATCGTGTTAGACTTTTCTCCTTCCTCCTTTCACATTACTCAAACTTCAACTCAACTTCAACTCTCAAAATTCTTCTCAACACCAAGTCAAATTTCATTCAACAAGGCTCAAGGGAACTCGAGCGAACATCAATATGTATTTGTAACATTATCCATCTTTATCAAAAACATCAATTTCTTGTAAGTTTTTCGAGTTTTTAATAAACGTTTGAGTTTTGCTGTAAATGACTAGAAATCAATAATTAGGGTTAGAAATGAGTAGAAATCACATTTAAGATAGTTTAGCCATAGTGTATTAGTTATTTGTTGGCTGAAATTGATGATAAAAATAACTTTTTTTAGCTTTATTGTGGTACATTACACCATTGACGCGACCTCTGAGTTACAGAAAATTCCGGAGATGCAACTGCTGAATTTTTCAGCAGTTTAGTTTTCTAGTAACCGGAGATGCATCTCCTAAATTTTTTTAACGATTTAGTTTCCCAGAAATCGAAGATGCATCTCCACAAATCACTCAGTCTTTCTTACTTGTGTTGTTTGTCTGCACTAATGGTCTGCCTTACTGTAACTTACAGGCATAATGGATGATATACATGATAGATTGAGGCATGACAGGGTTGCTCAGCATGAATTTATTCGTCGGGAGAAGAGTCGGTAGGTTCTGGATGCTATTGGTCCCTCTGGTAAGACAGAGTCGTCTACTTCTAGGGCTTGTGCTTCTCCTCATACCATTTCATCTTCTTTTTTCCCGTAGGAGACGGGATCCACCATCTGACGCATCACTCCTTTCATCCTCCCGCAGGCGTCAGGTTTCACCAGTGCAACGTCTTAATGTAGATGTCGTTGATCCACTCCCACCTCCTACTGTTGATGATGTTGATCCATTCCCACCTCTTACTGTTGTGCATGTTGATCCAGTGCCACCTCCAAAGGGTGAGGTTGTTGTAGATGTTGAGCTAGAGGCTTTTGGAGGTGGTCCAGTTGATTTTTCCTTACTGCCTATGTATCTAGACCATACTGCCAGACATATCTGGGACGAGAGGTAACATTAGTTGGATTCTTTATTTACTTTTACTTTAATTTTAATTTTTAACATCGATTATTTCTGGCATTGAGTATTTCTGACAAGTTTCAGGAGCGTGATCCATAGAAGTTTCTTAACCACGAGAGGAAGATTGTCGCATTGCCTCATCCGAATGAGAAATGGTTTCAATCAGTTTTGTCCTTATCTGGCCTGAAGGACTTGTGCATGACTGGTTATACTTCAGTCCACCATGAGATGCTTAATGCATTCATGGAGATATTGCACTCTGAGACCTCGTCATTTCATCTTCTGCATGGTGAGATGTCTATCACACTCAACGATGTCTCGTGTTTGCTACATCTTCCGAACATGGGGAGATTCCTAGATCATTGGAGGATGACCAAAGGCGAGGCACTCGAGATGATGTTAGAGTATCGGGGGGCTGATCCAGGGGAGGTGATGGATGAGTTGGATAAGACCAGGGGTACTCATGCTAGATTTGTATACCTGGAGAAGGTATATGAGGATGTGCTCCTGAGTGCACAGCAGGCTGATGATGATGAGAAGGTGGCGCTCCACAAATCGCATGTATTGAGAGCATACCTACTTTATTTGGTTGGCACTGCGATTTTGTGGACAATAGTGCCACTTATACAGACTTCTACCTACGTTAATTCGTGGATTTCAAACGGATCCATGAGTACAACTGGGGGGCGGCTTGTCTAGTTTACATATATTTGAAGCTGAGAGATGGTTGTATGTGGAAGACGAACAAATCACAAGCAGCATCACACTATTGACGATAATAATTTTTGGTCTTTGAATGTTTCTTTGTCATTTTCATTTCATCTTTGCAAAGCCATTATTGATGATTTATGTGTTCCTAACTTTTCATTTCAGTGTTGGATCCTCCAGCACTTCCCGCGCACCTCTGGCTGGGCGAGTGTACCTGATTACACTGAGGATATGCCGCATGCTACTACTTTATCCCGCTTAGAAGAAACCAGACGACCGAGCCTAACAGAGTCTATCTTGACCGTTTGGTTTTTGAGGACATGCACTTCAACAACTATGTTTATCACCGCGAGACACAACCATTTGACGAGATAGTGATATACTCTGGATGGTTGGCATTCGGATCATGTTTCATTGCTTCTCATCGGCCCGAGTGCGTCATGCGAAAGTTCAGCTATACTCAGACCATTTCCAGACACCCTGATGTCTCTGTTATTCCTGCCTTTACACGTATACATATAGATGACATGTTTAATGATTATGAGGGTCATCTGGTATCGGAAGAGGCACATGCTACCATAATTGAGAGAGATTGGAGCTACGTTGAAGGGTACATCAGATGGTTCTTCAGGATGTCACATTTGTACATGGTGCAAGCTGCTTCAGAAGACCCACATAGACCAGTTCATCAGGAGATACTAGTTGATGAGCAGACACAACTAGATCATGTTGAGGATGTTTTTCCTAGGTGTCGTCGCATAGTGGAGATTGTGCAGGCAGGCATTGACAAAGGTATCTTTCCTGATGGGTATGCTATGAGACAGATCCTATATGTCATCATGGTGAAGACAAATGAGGCATTGATGTACCGGAGACAACGCCAAAGGATAGATGAGATTGATGGCCGAGGAGGTAGAGTTGGAAGAGGAGGTAGAAGAGAGGTAATCAGACATACACAATAATGTCTTAGCATATAGTAGTAGTATTATGATTTGTATTTTATTTTGACGGTCTTGCTACTTTATTGGTCTTGATTGTATGATATTTTGATATTTATTGGTATTTTATTTATGTATGACATTTTTTGACCATCTAGAATTATGTACATAGATTTTTGTTTTTTGATCGTATGGTATTGTTTAAGTCTTCATTTGAATACAGATAAACAAAATATAACATCTGAGACGATACAGATATGTATCTCCGTAATATTCACAAAAATGCATCTCTGACCCAATTCACATGTATAATTGTTTCTGATTGTGTATGTTTTAAATTGTTACGGAAATGAATCTCCATAATATTTTAAAATTTATTCAAAATTTAATGCGTCCGAAGATATATCTTTGAAAACTAAAGACATTTAAATAATTTCATTTGATGATTAAGAAGTATTAAGGGTGCATTCTTAAAAATAGTAATTGGGGTGCAATGCATGTGAGTATTTTAATATAAATAATGATATCCTCCCTAACACATATCTGAGTCCCACCAAATAATGTAGATCCGCATAAATTTATTTTTTGTTCTCCTTATTGTAATATATGCTTGAAAACTTTGTAGAACATAATTGATAAACAAACATTTTACTCCTGATTTGTACAAGAATTCACGTGTTATGAAGTAGTATCTAACACACTTGACAAAGATTTTCAAAATGGAAAAGTACACCCAAAAAAGAGTTTTTATGCTCCATTTTGAGGTTCAAAGATCAGTTCCCCTGTATAATTAATTCCACTCTAAAAAACTGAATTGAAATGTCCACCAAAAACAAATTACCTATAACCCTTGGAGTACATTTTTTATCCTAATGTATTTTTAGCACTTTTGATGTCAAAATCAATTTCAATCCAATGTACCCAAACCTTTAAAGTTTATAAAAAAAAAACATACCAGACAATATAATACATGGCTATAGTTTTATTATAGTTATAAAAAGAAATGAGTTTAATGAAGAAGATAATAAGCTCAGTAAGGAATAACACATTGCTGCCGGAAAATGGCAAACAAGAATACATTAGCTTGACTAATATGAACAATATATGACAGTGTCCCTGAACTTTTTAGCATGACAGTCCACTATTAGTAAAATACAAGCAAACAGAAGCAATTAGATACAGTCAAATAAATGCATCACTCTTTTTTATTTAGTAATACTTTGCTACTTCAAGATAAAAAAAGACCACTACCTTCATTTCATTATAGTACCTTCTTTCTTTCACCTAGACTCAGAATTTAAACCAATAATTTAGTTCTAAAAATATCTCTCTCTCTTCAATCTTCAATTTAATTAGTAAATATATAAATATAATAAATAGTTCCTCAAGTGTATGAACAAGAATCAGTCAATTTAGTCCCTTCTATTAAGACAAAATTGGTGAAATTCATATACTTTAAGGAGTACTTATTATAGATAAGATCTAATTCTATTTCAATTTCTAAACATTAGTAAAGTGAAACATGTATTCAACAAACTGACATCATAGATAGTAAAATACAGGGTTCTTTCTCTTCATTCCTCTCAAAATCTCTATAGCACTCACTCCTCCTCTAACAAAAGGTATATCCGTGTCAGTGTCCAAAACCGACACCTTATTGTTTTTCAAATTATTACCATTCTCAATCTATCAGTGTTGGTGTAGTATTTTCGGTCTCTTGCTTCATAGCTCAAAATACTAAATTATGAAAGCATCTTCACTACAATGCCATACCAAACCCTAAAAATCACATTATCATCATCATCACAATAACAGAGACACATTAACATAAACACACAAAGACGGAAGCAAAAAGGGAATCAATTTATTCACTAGTATTCTAAATTGTATATGCACAAAACCCTAATTCACACTACATGCTCACTAATTTCAACAATGTATATAAATAAATTGCAGAACATAACAAAAATTATAAACCAATAGCAGTTTGTTAGTGAATTCAATTCAATCTACATATAAAGAATGGAATCTGAAAATCAAACAGCTGAATAAGGACCAGCACCGTCACTGAGCATCGGACCGTACGGAGATTCATAATCATCCAAACCACCTTCATCCGTCCTCCTCAACGCACCGTGCAAGCAAACCACCGCCGCCGCCGCGACAACCGCCGTCACAACGTTCCACCACACGCCGGTAACAGCGATAGCAACAAAACTAAAAACCGACAGAGCCGCGACGACGACGCGTTCGTCGAGCGAAACTAGGTTGAATAGCAGGAACGGTTCGGAGGAGTCACGGGAGAAGAAGAGGAAGTACCATCCGGAGAAGGCGATTAGGAGGAGGATGATGGCGAGGGGATGGTAGACGAGAGTGAGGAGGAGGATGAAGAGGAGAATGGAGGAGTAGTTGAAGAGGAAGCGCGTGAGATTGATGCCGATGCGCGTGGTTGTTTCTGAGAGGGAGGATGGGAGGGAGAGGGAGGAGAGGGAGAGGAATTCGGTCCATGAGTGGCGCGTGGACATGATTGAGAGTGTGGCTTCTTTGAAATTGGAGAGTGTTTCTGACATTGTGTTGTGTGAGATGAGAATGAAAGAATCGTCAGTGGTGAAGATGACGAAGTTTCCTACTCAACTCTACTCACCAGTGCTCAGTCAAACCGTAGTTATTATATCATATTAGATGGGCCAACAGGCCCAATTTTGATCCTTAATGTCATTGCCTACCAACCATTACATTTTGAACTTTGCTACATACACCTAAAATAATTTAACATTCTCACCGCGCATGGAGCGAACCAGAAGGGTATCATAACTTCGTAAAAGAAACGTGGAAATATCTGAAGTTCAAAGATGTTTAAGGATGGAGTGCATTTGTCTTAAAAGAAAAACTCAAGTTGATCAAGACTCATCTTAGAGAATAGAGTAAAAATCATATATCAAATCTAGATGGAAGGATTGAAAGAGAAAAAAAAACGAGGAGATTTAAGTTAAAAAGAGAAGCACCAACTCAATTAGTCGTATTGTCAAAGTTTAATGAAATTAGTGCGGAAAAATTGATGGAACAAAACATACAGATGCGCAGGAGATAAGAATGAGATATTCAAGTATTTTTCAGGATTGTTCGAAGATTAAAAGATGAATAGATCTCTTTTACATAATGTTAAATACAAACAAATCAGTTGTTGGACATGTGACTTCACAAACAAGAGGGATGAATTATGTGTTTTAAAAAAATTGATTTTGAAAAACTTTGAGATTTAAAATTAAAGTTTGAAAATATTTTGAAGTTAAGTAGCGGAAAAATAAAATTGCATAATGTAAAATGCATAAATTTAAAAAGTTAAGGAAAAGAGAAGACACAATAAATTATAGAGCTTCAGTCAAATGAAAAAAAGACTTAATTCTCTCCCTAAGAATTGTTCTTGAGATTATCCAATAAACTTAAGAGTTTTTAGTGGGTTAAACTCGCGAACTCCCTTAAACAAGAAAACTAAAATTTATGGCTAACTTTCAATCAAACATTAAACTATGGAGTGAAGCGGTCTTCCAAACACCGGATTGAAGCAGTTAGTCCCCTTTCCATAAGAATCTTAACGCGGTTAGTTTTGAGACTTCAAACAAACTTTATGAGATTTTAATGTTTGGATGAGCTCTCGAACCTAAAACTTGGTTTTATACTGAACTAACTAATAACATGTGAGGTTTTTTCACCGGATTGATCTAGAACCGAAACAAATATTTAATAATGGGCTAAGCTTTAACCTACTCTTGGTTTTATCACACGCTAATCTCGAACCTAAAAAAGATATTTGATCACACAAATCTCAAACTTAAGTTTTTTACGGGTTTAGATTCGAACTGAAACAAATAATTCCTAATTGGATAAAATGTTCAACCAATGTATAAATAAAGGTTCCTTTGTGAACTTACAAATCTACCCTTCTAGAAATACAACTTCCTCACTTGCAAAAATATTTTATCGAAAAACACTTCGGCTAAATTCTTAGTGAGAGAAAGTAAACAAAATGAGATTTCTTAGAGAAAGTTAGTGAGAAGTGTGAAATGAAACACGATTCTGGATGATTTGAAATGTGGGGAAAGACCTCTATTTATAGGCTAAAGGTTGGCTAAAAAAGGAAAACATTTTAAGATCAATTTTTGACTTGCCAATATATACCAATCGATTGGTTGTCTTCAATTTAACTGATTGCCAAGTTAAAAAAAGGAAAGGAAATATATCTAGTTATTACCAGTCATTAAGACAATTGTTAATCGATTAGGGAACATTTTTGAATTTCTCTGATCGATTGTCATAAGGTGTCAATTGATTGACAAGAACAAAAAATTTCCCATATCTTTTATGATAGTTCCTAACTAGTCTGGCACGGCTTCAAGGTATTTTTGAAAACGTTTTATTGAAAAAAAATCAGTTTAAAGATTGTTTTTGTGTGTGTTTAATTTAGTCATGCACTTATATGAGAATGCTATTATGTTTTACAAAGTATTCACTCAGATTAATCGAGGTAGAACTTTATTGTACTTTAAGGCTTCAAATGCTTACTTTCTTGTAAACATTTTCTTGAGTTCACATAAGATGAAGCTTGAGTGATGTTCCATTTGACTGTGAATTTTTTACTCAAATACCCCATATTTTCAAAAAAAAACTAAATAACTCAGTTTTCAATAAAAAAATCCAATTTACCCCAGTTTCAAAAAAAAATACACAAGGCATAGGCGTCAGACCAATTGACGCATACCCTTAAATTTTAAGTGGGCGCCAATTGGATTGGCTACAACACATGGTGCTGCCAACCCAATTGACGCTCATGTGTAAGTTGGAAGAGGAGACGCCAATTGGTCTAGTGCCTCAGTGTAATGTGATTTTTTTTTAAATAGAGGTGTTGTGTGATTCATTTTTCCACATCTCATTTCGTCATATTGCAAACATGTTTGGTGTTCGTCGCCGCTATGGAAAAGTGATTTATTCGAGAGACAAACCTCCGATGTTGATACTTTTCTAGAACATCTGTAGTTTCGATCAACTGAAGAAGGAGTTGGTTCATTGGTTAGATGGAAAAATACCAGAAGGGGAAAAATTAGAAATATTGAGAGACTCGATAGTATATTTGGTTGGGTGCGAGTAAAAACTGATAAGGATGCTAAGGAAATGATGTTTGGACGAGATGACATCAGTTTGATTGTTGTAATCAGTTAGAAATGTTGTTTTTAAATATTATGGTTAAGTATTTTCATCTGTATTCGATGTTTGGTTTTTGTGTTGTTTATTTGGACTTCTTCTGTTTTAAGTGTACTTATGTTGTAGTGGTGTTTGTTGTTAACCTTGTTGTAACAAAAAATTAATGACATACAAAAATCAAAGGTCACAAAAATTGAAAGGAGGTACTAAATTATGATGCAGATGTTGCTCCTAGATTGGGACATTTGTTCTTATTGTGTCCGCGTTGACGATATATACTACATAATCTTATCATTTTATCATTCGTATCCATTTATGTTCTAATACGTGTGCTATTTGGCCGTCCTTTTTTCTTTCTTCGCAACTCATCGGTGTGCCAAACTATGTCACCTTCATATGGAGGTCAATATTCGTCCATTGGTAGCATTCAGAAACTTTTGTTATACACATTCATGATGGTAATGGCCTTGTAAACATCAAATAAATGGTTGTAAGTGTCCTGGAGAGTATGTGCGCATGCCCCAATGACATAGGAGCAAGGAATACGGAAGGCCTGGAACTTTCCACAGTCGCACCAACTTCTGTTTAGTTTGACAGCATAGGATAAATTTGGCCTCCCCTCATTGTGGTCCATTATTTCCTGTACACTAAAATTTTATCTATGACGGTCAAAGACTGTAACCGTGTGTATGCTAGCTTCGATACTTTCCTCTTTCATCACTTTCATACAACATTCACTGAATATTTGACCTGACATTAACATTGCACTCCATCTTTCACCTCTGGTTGCGAAGGTAGATGTCAACCTAAAATAGGTTGTTCTGACCAATGCGGTTATTGGTAGATTTCTAATGACTTTGAATACGATGTTCATGCATTCCACAAGGTTTGTTGTCATATGGCCCCATCGACAGCCTCTGTCAAATGCCCTTATCCACCGCTCCACTGGTATGTTATCCACCCACCTTCCTGCATCTGCATTAGACAATCTAATTTTGTCACAGTAATGTTGAAATGACGACTGAGTTAGAGCATACCCTGCATTCACCACTTTTTTGCGAAGGTTCTTGTCTTTGATTGCACGCATGAAGTTTTGTGCGATATGTCTAATGCAATAGACATAGGTAGAAGGAGGATTATTCCATCCGTTATCATGGTTATTGTAAGCATTCTTAATGGGAACATGTCTATCTGAAATCAAATAGAGATTGGTTTGTGGTGCGACATGTGTTCTGAGATGTCGAAGGAAGAAACCCCAACCACCAGCGGTTTCACCTTCAACCAGAGCAAAGGCAATCAGAAAGATATTATTGTTGTCGTCTTGTGAAACAACCATAAGCAAAGTACCCTTGTATTTATCGTATAACCATGTTCCATCAATTTGAATAATAGATTTGCAGAATGCAAAACCTTTGATGCATGGTTGAAACGCCCAAAAGAGGAGATGAAAGATTCTATTTCCAGTAACACGAGTTCCATATGGTGTAAATGCTGGCAAAGTCTCCATAATTGCAACAGTTCCTGGTGGGTATGTTTTAAGTGCCCATAAAAACCGTGCAATTCTTTGTATGAATCCTCGCAGTTGCTGAATACCTGTTCAACAACCTCTGTCCTTGCAATCCATGCTTTCTTGTAAGATAGACTATAATTATATCTTGTGACGATATGAGATATAATTATACTCACCTTCACTGATGGGTCTTTGTTAACAAGCGGCAAAATGTCTTGACATATCAATGTAGCGCTTAATTTATGGTGATCTTGTACAACATTAGTGGTAATGCAACTGTGAGTGGGTCTATGGAAGTTATCTCCCAAGAGTCATTTCGCTTCTTGTGAGACGCAGCCAACCGAAACTTGCAAAGGATGTTACGACATTCAATGACATACCTTCTCAAATCAGTGCGTTGCACGGTGAAATCAGCAGAGTTATTCATGTGGAATTTTTTGATGGCTCGCACACATTCTTCTTTAGTGCAGAACATGTCTCCCACTTTTAACGCACCCTCTGATCGTGGACACAGGTTATAAAAAACACTATTGGATGTTTCATCGTCATGGAAATCCATGTTTGTCATATGTTGAGGCGGATTATATACATGAGTTGGAGGTAATGGCGTTGGATGATCGTCATCTTCAATGTTGTTATTCAACATATGATCGACATGTGTCTTAGTCACTTCTTCTTCTTCTTCATCAACGATGTTGACTTCTGATTCTGCTTCTAGGTCGGCTTCATCTGAGTTTTCTAAATCAAATTCATCAGATTCAACTTGATTAGTTATCTGAGATTGCTGAGATGGTATACTTGGTTGAAGAGTAATATATAACTCAATATAGTTGCAACCAGAATGTTCATTACTAACAAACATATATTCAACATCTTCATCGTCTCGTACCTTTAGCAGGAAAATTTTACATTGACTGTTCTCGAAATAAATTCGATTTTGATACGTGATTTGTGACACAAGACCAGATCCTATGCAGGATTCAATTCATTTTTTCAAATGCAAGAAATTTGAATTTTTCTCTTGATTGGAAGTCGGATAGTATCGGTGTTTCAAAAACAAAACCCGTATACATCACACTCATATGTCTCATTGTTGTAGTGAACATTGATATTATATTTCGGTGCAGATGACATTGCAATACTTTTTTTGCAAATGAAAAGTAATTTTTTTGGTGTAGATGAATTTGTGTTGATTGTATGATTAAATGGTAAGACACTTAAATAGTCAAGTGATGTGGCATGCATGCAAACCCTAGTGTCAGTCCTATTGGCGCCTACATGTTATATTTGTACATGGGCGCCAATCCATGTGGCGGCTTGCAGACCTCGAAACTCAACATGCAGATAGCCATGCAGCCTACAGCCTATATGAAGACCATGCGTGCATGCAAGCCTAGAAGGCATTTGTCCATATGGCGCTAGCATATGAATTTTGCATGTGTAAGCCAAACCAATTGGCGCCTACATGCAAGCCCTTTTATCCATGCATTCAAACTTTTGCATGTCTCTCATTATAAATAGTCATGCAAAGTTCACTTTTTTTCATCACCAACAATCATTTCTTCCATTGTAACAACCAATCTTTCATCTGCAACAACCACTGTTTCATATATTTACTCCGACAAGATGTCTCTCCTTACTATGGGTGAATCGCACAGAGGCACAGTTGCAAACATATCAACTTATGTAAGCTTTTAATTGTTGTATTATTTTTCTAGAATAATTTTTTATAACTATCCTTATTTTGTTGTTTATTTTTTATAAAGTAACGTATTTTGTTGTTTCTTTTTTAGGATGTTTCTAGGTTTTGATCTCGGGTCCACGAATTTGTACATATGGACCCGATGATTCAACTGTATGTCGAACTATTCAGTTTTTGACATATAAGCAAAATAATATTTTGGTCGGTGGATACTAAATTTATTCTTGCATTATGTGAAAGATGGCGTCCCGAGACACACACATTCTGGTTTCCAACCGATGAATGTACCGTGACGTTAGAAGACGTCTACATGTTATTGGGACTGCCTATCGAAGGTAAGGCGGTAAATGATAAAACCAACTATGCAAACTCAATTTGCATGGACCTCTTGGATGCTGATTTGTTAGATGAAAACTTGAGAGGTCAAGGTATACTCCTTTCACACCTTAAGGCATATTATAACAGCTTACAGTTAGATGAGAATTCTACCGAAGAGGCTTGAATAATAAAAACTAGGTGTTACATTATGCTTTTAATTGGTTTATTTTTATTTTCTGAAGGTAGTGGTTCTAGTAGGCATGTTATGTATTTACCTTTACTAAGACATGTAGATAGAATAAAAAGTTACTGTTGGGGGTCCGCTTGTTTGGATTATCTTTATAGCTCTTTGTGTAAAAATGCATACAAAGACACATATACATTTCTTAAATATGTTTTTTTTCTCCAAGCATGGGGTTGGTCTAGACTACCGTCCCTAGCGTCCGCCAACAACATTTCATTCACATTCCCGTACACACAAAAGTAAGTTCTTAAAAATAGACTGTATTTACTTACTTTACTGATTATTATCTCTAAATAGTATTTTTACTTTTATGGTGCAGATGGTCGGCAGATGGTATGAGTTATAACAGATGTCCTAGACATTATATTATCCAATATCGCAATCTCTTAAATCACCTTCGACCGACGGATGTATTGCCATTAAACTAATTACTTTGTAAAAATTTATTAATTTCTTCTACCAAATTTATAATCTAATATATGTTCATATTTCAGTTCATTTGGCGTCCATATCTAAATTTGGATCATGAACATGAAATCAACGAACAAGACACGGCCGTTTGGACTGCGTGCACACCGATCATAAGATTCACCACTGTGGAGATGCACAATAGTGATCGTGTTAAATTTCAGTTCGGTATGCTTTAACACATTCCAGATCCCCTGGAAAACCTCCGAGAATGGAATTTATGCAAAGTTAACGACCAATGGAACTTTAACCCATGGCAAAGCTTCGCTAGATCTAAGTGTCGCAAATGGAAGCACCACCAAGACCATGTCTTAACTGACGTTGTGATGCCAACTGAAGAAAAACCAAGTCGTAATTATATGGCTTGGTACATATAGGTTGGATTTGAGTTCATCACCGAGGATATGTACCTATACGACTCACACCAGGAAACTTACACACCAGAAGGCTCAACATCTAACTCCCAACAACATTGTCAGACCGGCTACTCACAACCCCTTATCCATCAAAGTCTCTGATCGACAAACACACAAACCTACAACCCTAACATGCCAAACACCCAATCGCAATACCAAGAGCATACCCCGTACCACCACCAACAAGTAGATCATTATCAAGACATCCAACATCTCTATGCACCAAACACATCACCCTATCATAGCCACCTTAGCCAAAACACTCAATGATCATTTAACACCAACCGTCCATCCTCCTACTATAGCCAAAAAGCCCAAACATCTCAAAACCAAAAACTTCAACAACCATATGTCTACCAAATACCATAACAATCATTTCAACCTTTCCTCGACGCATCATTCACACTAATGTCTCCCTTCAATCGTTCTGGTCGTCCTCCCACAACTCAAACACAACCCAACTACTCTAGCATGGGTCATGAACTCAACTATGGCGGTACCCCTTCGATGCATACACAAGACTACATTGATTTGTCTGACTATCTCAGACAATCTCCTGTAGTTGGTGGTGATGTTTTTGGGCCCTCAGATACTCAAACACCTGGGGTGAATCATCAACATGGGTTAGGGCCACGAGTTTGGGTAGCTAAGGGATGTGGGACTGAAGGTCGGTTAGGTGATCCCGGTCATCGACATTAGTCTTTTTTATGTAAACGGATATTAATATTAATATGAATTGGTCTGATTTCGACTTTATCTAAAATGTACAATGTTTTTTTTTTAAAATTACGAAACACACACAGGTGTCAAACCAATTGGCGTCTCCTTTAAAACTTAACACATAGACGCCAATTAGATTGGCAACACTATATGCACTAGCCAATCCAATTAGCGTCTCCTCTCTAAATTTAAGAGCAGACATCAATTCATTTGGCACCTCCTCTTCAAAGTGGGGTATTTTGGAAATAATCTGAAAAGTGAGTTATTTTGAGATTTTTTTTGAAAAATATGGTTATTTGGGTAAAAAAATCTTTGACTGTTGTAACATCCCGATTTTTAATTAAATATTTTATTTAATTATTGGTGTGCTTTATTCTTTATATTTGAATTTTTAGATTATTTGGTGCATAGGAGTATTTTGATAATTTAATAATTATCGAAGTTATACAATTGGAGAGCAGTAAAATAAAATAGAATTTATTGGAATTATTGAAAATAATTAGATAAATTTAGTTATTTTATAATAATTTTAAAAAAAATAGAAATTTGGAGAATTTTGATTAAATATTTATTTTATTAAAATAATAAAAATATGAGAATTGAGAGTTTAGGGGTGAAATTATAATTTTAGTGAAAATTGTGGGGCAAGGAGTATAAGCCCAAGAATTGAGGGGAAGTTGAGATTTTCAAAAAAATACTTTAGGTTATTTAAGTAAAAAAATTAAGGGTTTTGAAAAGTTTTACCTGATACCATGACTGCGGAATTGTGTGTATATTGTTGTGCTCATATTTTTAGAGTTTTGGGATTTGTCTATAATTTTGAATGATCCTATTGGATCATGTTTTTCCCAAATTTTCTGCACAAACCTTATGATATGTATTCCCCGTTTTTCCAAAACCTTAATCTTTTTTTTCCAAAAATTCCAAAAATTTCTGCCAGAGTTGGTCGGAGCTACGCAGCAGGTGTCGCCGTGGGGGAACTGTGCCACGCTGGCAATTCCGATCCGATGGTGGATCCCGACGATTCAGGGTGTTTTTCGCCAGTTTTTGAGTTTGAGGATTTTTCAGTGATTTTTTAGGATTTTCTGAATTCGATGACTTTTTAGTACCCTCTGGGTCACTTTTGAGTAATTTGAGTCAAACTGTCAGCTCTTATATTTAGTAGAATTGTCACTTGTGAAACAATTGTCTTTAGAGCATGTTTGAATACTTTAGAGTACTTTTGGGATACTCTAGAATCATTTTTAGAACTGAGAGGTATTGAGCTATTTTTGAGCTTCTTTGAGAATTTTTTATGAGTTAGAGTTTTGAGTAATAATGACAATCTAGAATTGGCGATTTTAGAGATTAGTAATTAGAAGGGATTACAGTGACGACTTGTGATTGGCAACATAATGGTTCAAGAGTGGAACCTTATGATGATGTTTTTGATGATGATGATGTTTATTATGATGGTTATAATTTTAATGATGATAATGATGTTTATACCGATGATGATGTTTTTGATGATTGATGAGTTGTATGCTTTATACATGATCATGCGTGCATATACTTTGGAGTTAGATATGACTTTGGTCTAGTGATCATTTGGTTTAGAGAATGACTATGGCGGTATCACGTCTAGAGAGAGACACAGTTCAAGAGGAACCAGCGATATGGGCAATTAGTAACATGCCTCTGACCCCCCAAAACTCAGCACCACATGCATTTTGGACGAATGAGTTGGTGGCATTAGCATTTGCATCACTATTTGAGCTCATATTGTGTTTCGTGGGAATGATGAATTTGTGATTATCGATATTTGCCATCATGTTGCTAAATTTCACCGTTATCATTTATAAGGTGTATTCTCACCCCTTTCTTGTTTGTTTTATTGGCTTTGTGCAATTTGTCACGCCGCAAAAAATAAAGAGTCGCCACAAGATTTTATTTATATCAAAGGAAAGGGAAAATAACGATAAAACCTCAAGAGAATGGTCTTCACAATCAAGAGCTTATTCGGGAGTCGGTTATGCAAGGGGAAGATATTATCACCCCTCACATTTGTTGTACTCAACGGGAACCACCATGCTTGTTTTTCATGCTTATGCATGTTATTATCTGAAGGTTACTTGCTATCGGTTAATGGAGAGAAAATAAGTTTTAAATTAGTGTACTCGCCAAGGATTCGATCCCTTGTGCCTACATATCCTCATTTATGCAATAAGGAAGCCAGAGCTCTGTAGTTCCGATCATAAAACAGAGTGTGTGTTATTTGTTTTTAACAGACAATGTTAACATTCGCATTCTAGCGGTTAACTTTGCATGTATACTCATGCATGGGAGGCTTAAGTGTTTGTTTGTGTGTGATAGAATGGATGTACTTGGATCACATTCTAGCAGTTAAACATTACTTGTATGCTCATGCATGAGAGGCTTTAAGCTTTATTCTTACCATGGTAGAACGGAAGTAACACGTCCTTTCTGAAAAGGTTTTGGATGCCATAAGGCGGAAAATTGGATTTGATTGGTTGTGGTTGATATTAGTACGGAGACAAGTATCAAATCACGAGCTAGGTACGAACGACAATCTGAATACTTGGGAGTTGAGAGGACAGTTGCATCCTAACCCCTCTTTTTCATCCAAAGAGTTTTTTGTTTGTGAAATTTGTTTGGCGAGTTTAATTGGTACTTAGAAAGAGGCATGTATCTAACCTTTGGTTAAGTACGGCCAACAATCAGAATACTCGAGAGTTGAGAGGACAGTGGCATCCTAACCATTCTTTTTCTCTCTTAGAGCACCGGATTGAACTCGTTTTATTTTCAAGCATTTTGAATTAGAAGTCAAGCACTGGGCCACAAGCTAGGTACGGACGACAACCCAAGTACTTGAGTGTTATGCATAAGTACGTACATCCCACTTTTGTCTTCCAGTTTATTGAGAAAATATTTTGAAAAGACACTTGACGTTGGATAAAGTGTTTGGAGATTATTTTATTATGAAAAGTGTGTGGAGAAAGAGATAGAGATAGGTGTAGAAGTTGAATGATAGAATGGAATGGATAATGATGATGAGATTGCACAGATGAACCAATGGATACACCATGAACAAACCATGAACTAGAAATGACCAGATCAAATGATCATGAATGAAACAAATGGATCTTGTAGTGGATGTGGGATGAAATTGAACTAATGAACACCATCAAGCAATGCCATGAGCATGTGGTACTTTGATACGAGCCTTGATCAAACCAATGAAACCTTATAAGGGATCAAGAACAAGTGGGCCTTGAATGTACCTTGATCAAACAATTTGAACATGCACAGTGGATAATAGTGAATCAGATGAAATTAGGGTTTTGGCTTAGATGCACACACAACGAATGATATTGCCACAATTAGGGTTTATCTTGGCCATGATAATACAAGTGAATCATCAAAGCAAGATGCACAAACAAATAATTAAAGGTGTAAACACACTAGGGTTTAGCAAGATGCGCAAACATATAATCAAAGGTGTAAACACACTAGGGTTTAGCTTGGTTGAGCAACCTCAAGATGCTAGGAAACCCTACCTTTCACTAGGTACACACAACTATACCTTGTATACAAGATGCATGTCCTCTTGTCTTGTATGATGTCAATGCAAGTGAAATGATTGAATATGAATATATGCATATGAATTAGGGCTATGGGCCTAGGTGGACATTGTGAATGGTAGGGTAAATTTTGGTGTATGACAGCTGCCCCTATTTAATCTTCTCGGACCTGAACGTATGGATAACAACGAATTTTGGACATTCAAGGTAGGATAGGATTAAATACTAAAATATCAAATAATTTGCCCACCGGGAACAAATGCAATGTAATGTGAAGATAGGTTTTAGTTAATTTTTTCATGGGAATATGGAATGATGAATTGGCCTTTGTATAAGGTCATTTGTTGGGGAGTAATGAAATGTCTTTGGGGAAATGGGTAGTCGGGAAAGAAATGTTAGACATGTATGATGTATGCAATATGCTAATGCATGCAGTATGATTGATTTTTTAGTAGGCATAGGTGAGAAGTGAAATGATTTTCCTCTGGGGGATATATTATGTAAGAGGTTTTGAGTCTGATTTTCTAGGTGGAACCTGGGATTTGGAGTGATATATGACTTTGCTGGGGAATAAACTGTAGGATTTGAAAGCAACAGTATGACGTTAACTCTGAGGTTGGATATAGAAACACGACCAAAACTGTTTGTTGGAGATCGAAATGTATTTGACATCAGTACTGTGACCAGGGTAAAAACTGGACATCATCAACTTTGTGGTTGAAAACAAAATGTGATCACCATCAATTATGCGATTGAGGGATAATGATTGATATCAACTCTACGGTAGGGAATATTGATTGTCAACAACTCTACGGCTGGGGATGAAAAGATGGATATCAACTTTGAGGCTGAAATTGAAAATTAGACGTTAACTCTGAGGTTGGGATTGAAAGATTAACATCAACTATGTGGCTAGGAATACTGATTGTTAACAACTCTCTAGTTGGGAATAAAAGATAGACGTCGACTCTAAGGTTGAAGATAAAAAGGATAAACAACAACTCTAAGGAGGGAGATGAAAGTTAAAGATATTAACCCTGAGGTTGGGGATACGATGATGGATGTTAACTCCAATGTTGGGATTGAAAGATTAACATCAACTCTGCGATTGGGGATAAATAAGATAGACATCAACTCTGAGGTTGGACATAACATATAGACAATAACTCTGAGATTGGAAATAAAGTTGATTATAAACAATTCTAAGGTATGGGATATTGAGAGACAAACATTAACTTTGAGGCTAGGGGTAGAAAAGGTAGACATCAACTCTAGGGTTGGGAATACCGATTGTCAATAACTCTGCCGCTGGGAATAAAAGATAGATGTCGACTCTGTAAACGTCAACTTTGGGGCTGGAAGTGAGGTCAATTTTGAGTTTGGGAGTAAGGAAGCTAGACATCAATTGTGAGGATGCGTATAATAGAGTAGATGTCAACTTTGAGGTCAGAGATAAGAAAAAATCAACCCCGAGGTTGGACATAAAGAAGATAGGCATCAACTCCGAGGCTGGGATGGAAAATGACATACAACAACTCTGAGGCTGGGGTAAAAAGTGATCGAAGTCAACTCTGAGGTTGGGAATAAGAAAGGGTTGATATCAACTCTGAGGTTGAGAATGAGAAAGGGTTGATATCAACTCTGAGGTTGGGAATAAGAAAGATAGGTGTCACCTCTGAGGTTGGAAATAAAAAGATGGACATCAACTCTGGGGATGGATATAAACTGATCAATAACTCTGAGGCCAGGAATTAAATGATTGACATCAACTCTGAGGTTGGGATTTGAAGAGAGATAAACATCAACTCTAAAGTTTAAAAAAAGATAGACATTAACTCTGAGGCTGGAGGTAGGGATGATAGACAACAACTCCGAGGTTGGGCGTCAGATAGACAATAACTCTGAGGCTGGAAATAAAACTAATTATCAACTCTTAGTCTGAGATTGAAAAGGTAGGCATCAACTCTGAGGTTGAAGACACAAATTATTGGCATCAACTCTGAGGTTGTGAGTAAGATAAGTATATATCAACTTTGAGGTTTGGCATAAGGACGATAGACATCAACTTTGAGGTTGAGAATAAAGATGATCGACCTCAGCTCTGAGGTTGGGTATGAGAAAGATATACATCAACTCTGAGGCTAGAAATAAAACTGATTATCAACAACTCTGAGGCTGGAAATAAGGAAGGATCAATATCAACTCTAAGGTTGGGGATATGAGAGATCGACATCAACTATGAGGTTGGTAATCAATACGGACAAGTATAAAAAAAAAGATAAACCTAGACGAGTGAATGGATACCAATACTGACGAGTATTGAGAAAAAGTTGTAGACGTTGATGAGTGAGTGAATATCAATATAGACGAGTATTGGAAAAAAAGTGGTAGACACTGACGAGTGAATGTATATCAATACAAACGAGTATTAAAAAAAATGGTAGACACTGACGAGTGAGTGGATATCAATACAGACGAGTATTGAAAAAAGTGGTAGACACTGACGAGTGAGTGGATATCAATACACACAGGTATTGGAAAAAATGGTAGACAATGACGAATGAATGGATATCAATTCATACGAGTATTGAAAAAAGTGGTATACACTGACGAGTGAGTGGATATCAATTCAAACGAGTATTGAAAAAAAGTGATAGACACTGACGAATGAGTGGATATCAATACATACGAGTATTGAAAAAGGTGGTAGACAGTGACAAGTGAGTGGATATCAATACAGACGAGTATTAAAAAAAGTGGTAGACACTGACGAGTGAATGGATATCAATACAAACGAGTATTGAAAAAAGTGGTAGACACTGACGAGTGAATGGATATCAATACATATGAGTATTGAAAAAAGTGGTAGACACTGACGAGTGAATGGATATCAATACACACGAGTATTGAAAAAATTGGTAGACATTGACGAGTGAATGCATATCAATACAAACGAGTATTGAAAAACATGGTAGACACTGATGAGTGCCTAACTTAGGCTTCTTGAATTTAAGGGATGCCAAGCGAGTTGGGCTTTAGGAACGAGCCAATAAGGATTGGGTTTCGAGGTGAACAGACAAATAAGGTTTGGACTTTAAAAAGGGACCTGCGAGACAGGAACTAGGCTTTTTAAGAGTTTTGCTAGACAGAAACTAGGCTTTACAGAGGATTTTCCAGATAGGAACTGGGCTTCAAGGAGATTTTCCAGACAGGAACTGGGCTTTGACACGCTATGTCAAATTGAGACTTTGTAGTAGGCACGAAAACCTCATGATATCCCTCAGGCACAACGGCTGGGATGGAGTTCTTGAAATATGGATACCCATTCCCGGGACTCACCAAACCTACATCGGGTATTTCAAGACAATCAAGATGCAAAGTTTTGACAAAGATAGCTTTCTCGTGCCAAAGGCTACAAGAACTTACAAAAGGTAAGCAAAAAGGAGACACCTTGAGAAACCCTATTGGGAATGCCAACTAGGAGTTTTTATAAGGATTTAACTGAGGCCGGTTTTTTAGGGTGCCAACGAGAATTAGGCTTTGAAGGGTGAACAATGAAGATTGGGATTTAGCTTGTTAGGGAGAGACTTCATGGTATGCTAAATGAATGATATGCATGACATGATTTATGCATGACGATTTATACAATGGTTTTGAAGGTCCATCAAACGCCTTTGAGGTGGACACTAGGAGATATTCTGCTTGGTTACAAGGCTTCTTGTTGAAAGGTTATAGGATATGTTTGACATGACTTCCCAACATATTGGTCTCTTGGTACTGCTGATGTAGTGAGACTGAGCTGGATATTCTGGTGCCCCAGGCTTGATCTGAGATGCTTTGAAAGCATTGAGAGGAATTTCCCCTATGTGGTCAGTCTTACCCCAGTCTCGTCTGCATGGATTGCCCCGGTCACAAGTTATGAAGTAACTTTTTCATAGAATGATCTCGATCTAGTCTGCCCTAGTGTCTTGGAACTATATACCTCTGATTAACCGTCTTGGGGAGATTGACTTCTTGTGCTCTTGGATTGGTTTGCCCCAGTACGAGTCTTGAAGTAACTTTGCCTCTGTCTGGCTGATCTTTGAGGACGTGATTGCCTCATCTGGACTGGATCTTGTAGATATTTATCGACGTGATTGCTCCAGATTGACTGGATCTTAAAGTGACTTATCTTTCTTCTCAACAGAGTCTTTAGACGTTCTTCCCCTTGGTGGGATAATTCAAAGTGACTTACCTCAGCTCAACGGAGTCCTTAGGTGTTCTGTCTTTCGATGTGATCAAGCTCCTCAATTCATGCTCATTATGGAAACTTTCTTGATGTCAAATACTTGCTCACGAGTAGAGAATACTCATTTAAGAATGATAATGCTAATGCTATATTTATACTGGTTTTTAAATCGAAGCTTGTTCATTGGAATATTGACATATAGTGAATATATCACTAATTGAGAATGTCATACGGATACCAACATAAATGTTAGGTAAATCGTTAGGGAGTCAGTTTTAACATGATCCTATTGCAGTATGCTTTCAAAATAAACCCTGCTTCAATTAAGTCTTTTAAGGTTTGTAATGTGGTATGGTTCATGGTTTCAGAAAGAAAAGATTTATGGCTCAAAACCTACTCTAACCCACTCGTTCTCCTTGGTGTTCTTCAGTCCTACGTTCAACTAGTTTAACATGGGTGCTCATCCTCCAAAACGAAATTGGAATGGTAGAGGTAATAGTTAACGAACCAACGAGGTTTTCAGAGTGGTAGTCACCCATCTTCCATTTGGTTTGTAGCCACACAAATTCGTTATTGCTGAAGATTTTCTTTGGATTCCTCTTTTTTTGATTTCCCTAATTTTTTCAGGACTGATTCTAATTTATAGTCCACAGGGATGCCCTAATTTTTCCTAAGTCACTCGTTCTCAAGTTTTCGACTTAGCGGGCTTTCTTTCTTCTTTTTTTTACTTCGGATTCCTCATTTTTTTGTTGGAACAAATCTTGTGACATCTGTTCGTTTAATTTGAAGGGGTTGTGACTGCCTCGTTCCTGTTGGTGAGGGACAACCGTTACGGATTAATGGTTTCCGACCTCTCATGAGGGATAAGGTATGGTTGACCCTCATATATGAAACTCCCTTTTTGACTTTTGAAATTTGATCGCATGTTCAAATTAGCTGAAGACTACTCAGCCCTGGGTTAAGATTGAGAGCTTTATGTTCAGAAAAAAACTCCCACTCCTTGGCTCGAAGGGGTTGATTAGGGATTATATTCATTATAACTCTTGTGTTTGGGGATTTGAAACAATGTCTTACATCGTCAACAAGGTTTTTTTTAAAGCATACATGCAGTGATTTCATGTATTTAAATTTCATCATTCTCCTTTTGATTTCTCTTAAACAAAAGTTTGATATCGATGAATAAAATATGAGTGCGCATGAATGTATTGATTCAAAACATGCATGTCCGTTTCATCATTAAAATCATTCAAAAACAAACAATTTTTTTACAAATGAGTATTACAAATGACAAATAAGAAAATTACACATGAAAATGATTTAAACATTCTAGTGATTGCTAGTGTGATTAGCCTTATTCCTCCCAGAACTTAGGGTCTTTGTGATAGTACCATAGATGCAACTTCTCCTAATTTACCATTACTTTAAGCTATATTGGTTATGGCACTGCAAATGTGCTTGCCTATAAAGGCATAGGATTGTTCCATACATTCGACTCATTTGGTGTGAATGAGATAACCTTTAATTCAATCAAGTCTTGTACCTTATGCTTAAAGTCATTGCAATTCTCGATCGTATGCCCCGACGTTCTAGAGTGGTACTCACAATTGACGTTCATATCATACCCGGGAGGAAGAGCTATTGAAGGAGCCTTAGCTTCCCTTAGATGAACTAGTGAGCCCTTGAGAAAATGAGCAAGCAATTTATCATACGACATAAGAATCGAGTCAAACCTTCTTGGAGGCCTTCTTAGTCACTGCCTCCCTTGTTGATGGTAATTTTGTTGTTGAGGAGCATAGGGTTGTTGAAGAGCGTAGAGCTGATGATATTGCATTGGTGGAGGACCAGTAGGAATATCGTACACTTGTTGCTGATACTGGTTAGGTGTTACTACTACCACCTGATAGTACGACATTTGGTAGGCTCAATCCTCCCCTTTGGCTATCGTGGCAGCAATGGTCTCCCCTTCCTTCTTCTTTCAGAATACGAAGTGGGATTTCTTTGCTCCACTAGCCACAATTGCGGTATTCTGGATTTTACCGATCTTCAAGCAGTTCTTGATCCGCTCACCAGCAATAACCAGGTTTTAGAAACCTAAGGAAGCACTTCCAACCATCCTATCAAGATAAGGCCCCTAAAGGGTACTCATGAACATGTCTACCAACTCCCTTTCCAGAAGAGGATGTTGAACCCTGGCATCCAAGTCTCTCTACCGTTGGGCATACTGTTGGTGTAAGCCCTAGAGGCCAATACTTTTGGTACTTGTATCGAATTATTTATTAATAATAAAAGGCTTTTTCTTTATTATGGTTGTTTAATAAAGTCCCTGGAACAGATAGTCCGTTTAATGTATCAAGTGTGACTTGATCGCTCCGTGGATTTGTATCCAAGGTTTTGATCGTTACAAGAGATCTGCACCAAAGGTTTGAATTGCCGCAAGAGGTAATGATTCTATCATTGATCATGCCCATTCGTAAGGATCACTAAATGGAGAAATTTTTAAATTCCGCTGCGCCTTGGATGGCAATTCTCCTTCACATACTCCTTAAACGATTCATCTGATTTTTTAGTAAGGCTCTGGAGCTGAGTCTGATTATGAGCCATATCTGAGTTGTACTGATAATGCTTCAGGAAAGCTTCAGCGAGTTCCCTCAAAGTTTGGATATGCGTGTGTTCCAACTACATATACCATTCGAGAGAAGCTCCGCTTGTAACACCTCAAAATTTTTGTTTTATGTCATTTTCGTTTCATTCCTATTTTCACAAACTTAGGAGATTCTTTCAACAATCTCGTTGCTCCACTTCCAAACCTCTAAATTTCAAAACTTCTCCTCTCCATTCCCTTCCTAGGAGGATTTTGTTGATTATGATAAGTGGCCTGAGGGCAGGCCAAAATTTTGGGGGGGTGCAGGAGGTGGTGTAACCCATGGCGATGAGTTGAAGGAAGATTGAGGAGTTTGTTGAACTTTAGAGTTTGGCTTGATAATTGCATGAATACTTTTTGAGATTTAAGTGTGTTACAATCAAATTGGTTTATCAACATTTTTTGTTTAATTGTTCTTACTCTTAAGTCAAGCTTAAAGCAACCGAGAAATGATCGCAAAGAAAGAAGCATAGGACACCTCGAGTGGTGATGATAAGAATTAGTGTCGGTATTTCAAGGTACACTTTATTGCTTTCTAGACTTAACATGAGTAGTTTGATGGTTTGTGCAAATTTCATATCATAAACTCATTGAAATGTATGTCATCTTTGAATCAAAATAGGACTTAACCATTTGTGAGGAAGCTTTCCATTGTACACTAAAAAGCGGGAAACCGAGCATTATTTTAACTCATTCTTATCATGCTAAATCATGCATCAATCTATTTTTGTGTGAAAATTTTGAAAATGATAGAGGCATTATTTGTGAGAAAAACCACTTGACCAAAAAGTTTGAATCAACTAACCTTGTGAGGAATAATCCTTAGTTAAACCCCTTTGAGCTTATTTTAGGATTCATTTGATTGATCATTGTGAAATCAATTGAAAATTGTGGAATAAATGAATCCTAATTTCTTTCGTATCAGTTGAAACCTCAAACCAAGTTGTTTGCAAAATTTTGCCTTTTGCTTATGTCTAAGTAGGGAGCATTATTGAATAAATTTGGTTTTGGAATCTAAACTTGGGGAGAGTAAAGTGAAAAGTTGATTAGAAACTTGGAAAAATGAGTTTTTATAAAAGGGTGAGAATATGAAAAGAAACAAGAAAAAGAAATCACCCTTGAAACCATAGAGCAAAGAAAAAAAAAAGCAAAGAAATGCTCATGGTTGTGTGGATGTAAAAGGAAAAAGAAAAAAAAATAGGGATCAAAGAAATGGAAATTGTGTAGAGTTGAATATTTGGGAATGCTCCCTTAGGATAGGCAATTTGGTTGAATTCTCTTAATCATATCCTTTCTTGTAACCTAAGCCACATTACAACCTTTGAAAGACCTCTTGATTCACATTTTTCACATAATTTGGTATTTGTTATGATAACCGCATGATTTGAGTTGTTGTTGATTTAATTGCTTGGATGAGTGAAAGTAACCCTTCATGTTATTCATCATCAATATGATGTGTGTGTAAGTTTGATTCAATTTTGACATATATGACTTTGAATTCCTTGGAATGATTTTTGCACTCAACCATTTCCCTTATTCATGTTTTGTCTAGAATTGAGATAGGTGAATTGAGAAAATGCCAAACGCTTTTGAACCATTTGAATGTCCTTGGTAAATCCTTGTTTCAATCTTTTGTGTCATTGCTTTGGTTGTAAGGGTGGAAACTTTTGTTTAGGGACAAACAAAATGCTAAGTTGGGGAGAGTTGTTAGGGACCAATTGGTACTACTTTTTATATCATTTTATTGGTTCCTTTTACCAAGTTTTGATGTAATTACACACTTTTATTCTCACTATTTTGTATAAATGAAATTAGGTTTAATTTATTTTGTTTTGAATAGTTATTTCACATATTTGTTAGTTTTATAGAATTTTTGGATGAGAAAGCTTTGGATTGCAGCATCATAATATGGAAGATTTTGGATGAAGCTTGCAAAGCAAGGAAATTGAGGCAGCTTCAGTTCGCCCCGCGAACAAAGTTCGCCCTGCGAACTGAATGACAGTGTCAGTTCGCGCCGCGAACATAGTTCGCCCCGCGAACCCTGCGAATCCAGCAAGTTGATTTTGGGTCAAAAGTGCTGTTTTGAAGGCCAGCTGGTTTTACCATTTTGGTGTCTGCCTTGGGATAGCTTTTCTGCTTTGGATGGAAATGATCAATTAAGGAAATGTCAACTCTTTTAGGAGAAAAAAACACATTATTCACATTAATTCATTATCATTCACACATTGATCTTGAGAGCTTTTTGTAAGAGAGAAAAACAGAGTTTTTCTTCTTTAACTTTCTGCTTTGAACAATGATGATGAGGAGCTAAACTCCCTTTTGTCAAGATTGGAGGTAGTAGCTATTCTCATATGTTTATGTATTCCATTTGATTTATATATGATAAAGATTGTTGATGTATTGAATACTGTTTTTTCCCTAAGTTGAAAACCAGATTTGAGTAGTTGTCGAGAGAGATTATTTGAGTCTTGACATAAAACAGATTTTCAAGTAGTGAATAAGTTGTAGAGATAGATTTATTCATTACTCTTCTTTGGTATTAAACTTTAAAGATTGCTATATTGATAGTTAGGTGGAGAGATCGTCTAAGGATCAATATAGTGATTATCACAATATCATTTAGACATAAATGACTTTGAGAGGATACTTGAACATCATCAATAATCTTAAATCTATATAGTTATCATAAGGAAGCATAAACATTTGAAATAGTGAACTCCAATCTTGCCAAGCTTTTATATTAGATTAAAACCATTTTATTGTTTTTAGTGATATTTACTCACAAGATAACTTTTCAACCAAAACAACCTTGTTACTTTCTAAACTTACAACATTTGGATTATAGAACGGCGGTAATATCAACCAATCTCTGTGGATACGATATAAAAATATTTGCCGAAGATATACTTTTCAACAAATTGGCGCCGTTGCCGGGTATTGGTGTCGATATTACAAGCATTGCAATAATTCATATTTTTAAGTTTTGTTACTTTTATTGTTATCCCTCTTTTGTTTCACTTGGTTTATAGTTTTGTAGATTCTAGTGCATGCGAGGAAAAGCAACCGAGGAGCAACTTCAATTCGATCCTGAAATTGAAAGAACACTTCGGAAGCTCAATAGCAAAACACGAAGAAGAAGGAAACTAGCCGAAGAGAGGAACCGGAGAGAAGAAGCATCTACTTCCGCACTTGTTCCAATCGAAGAAGTGGTTGTAGAGGCTTGTGACGGAAACATGGCGGATGACAATCGTACCGAAATGTCTGCTAATAGTCCAAGAAGAAATGCTCAATTTGCCCGTGGAGGAAGAAATACGGAGATGAAGACCGGAATCCTCCAACTTCTCTATGCAAATCCATTCACCGGAATGGACCATGAAGATCCGTACTCCCATCTCATCAAATTCTATGAGATTGCGGGTTCGACGGGAATTGATGAAGCGGGTGAAGAAGCATTATTCAAGAGGATGTTCCCACAGTCCTTAGTGGGAAAGGCAAAAGAGTGGTACCTTGATCAAGCACCAAGAGTGATGACGGATTGGAATTTGCTAGAAGAAAAGTTCTTAGAAAGATATTTTCCTCAATCCCGATTCATGGAAGCCAAAACGGCTATTGCGGTATTCACTCAAGGAGGTAACGAGTCTTTAAATGAGGCTTGGGAAAGATTCAAGTCAATGTTGAGAAAATGCAAGGGTCACGATTTTGATGAGCTCACTCAAGTCCATATTTTTCTAAATGGGCTCCAATTAACTCACAGAACACTTTTGGATGCTACCGCGGGTGGCTCTCTTATGTCAAAGAATGCGGAAGAAGCTAAAGTCATTATTGATCGGATGGCACTCAATGATCGCCAAAGTCAACATGACCGTAGCCCTTCACAACGTAAACCGGGAGTTCTTGAGTTAAATACCAATGACGCCATTCTTGCTCAAAACAAGCTACTCTCTCAATAAGTGGAGTTGCTTACTCAACAAATGGCCAAGCTTCCACAACAAATGAAGGAAATTCAAGGGTCTCAAGTTCGACATCAAGTAGCATGTTGCGAATTATGTCAAGGAGACCACCCTACTGGTTTTTGTCCTCCACTAGAAGAAGTAAGCTATGTGAACAATCAAAATCAAGGCTATCAAAGGAACAATCAAGGTTATCAACCATCAAGGTTCAACAATCAAAATTTTCAGCAGCAAAGTCCTTACCAACATCCAAATTTTCAATGACAGCAGTCGCAAGGAGGAAGTTCCAAGTTAGAGGATACTCTTCAACAATTCATGCAAGCTTCCATGGCAAATCAGAAGAGTAACGAAGCAGCAATTAAAAATCTGGAAACTCAAGTAGGCCAACTTGCAAAGCAACTGTCGGAACAAAATGCAGGATCTTCTTTCTCCGCTAACACTCAACCCAACCCAAAGGAGCATTGTAAAGCAATTTTTACTAGAAGCGGTAGAGAGTTGACAAGTAAAAAAGGTGAGGAAATTACAGTTGAGAATGATATGGATGCTGTGCTGGAAAATGAGGACGTGGCTTGTGGAAAGGATAAAGTGGCTGAAACTGCTCAGTTCGCGCCGCGATCTCCCTTCGCGCCACGAAAACAGCAGAACCAGCAATTGATGGAGGAACAACAGTGTGAAGCTGAAATGAATAAGGAAATCAAACCAAGAAATAAGAAAAAAGGAGACAAATGAGTGAATGTCATTCCAGTTCAACATCTACCATATCCGCACGCACCGTCAAAGAAGGATAATGCTAGACACTATGCACGGCTCATGGATATCTTCAAGCAACTTTAAATCAACATTCCATTTGCTGATGCATTAGAACAAATGCCACGGTATGCCAAGTTCATGAAGGACATTCTTACAAAGAAAAGGAGACACGTGGAAGACGAGACCATACTGCTTGATGCACAGTGTAGTGCTATCATCCAAAAGACACTACCAAGGAAGGAGTCCGATCCAGGCCGAGTTGTTTTACCGGTAACCATTGGAGACACCTACATGGGTAATGGCTTGATTGACTTGGGATCTAACATCAATTTAATTCCCCTATCCATTGTCAAAAGATTGGGAAATGTTGAGATCAAATCTACAAGGATGACTTTACAACTAGCGGATAAGTCTACCACTTCACCATATGGAGTTGCTCAAGACATGTTAGTGAATGTGGACAAATTCTTGTTTCCGGTAGATTTTGTGATAGTAGACATGGATGAGGATCGTGATGTTCCTATAATTCTTGGAAGACCATTCATGAAAACGGCCCGAATGATGATTGATATTGATGATGGACTAATGAAAGTGAGGGTGCAAGATGAAGAGGTAGCCTTCAATCTTTTTGAAGCCAAAAAGCATTTCAATGGTAAGTGTGACTCCTTCCGAATTGATGCCACCAAGGAGGGACTAGTGGAGATTGCAAACCAGGTTCATGTTTCTAATCCATCAGAGAAATCTCTTATCGGAGTCTACAAAGTTTCAACCAAAAATGAAGGAAACGAGATGGAAGCAATGTTGCATGAATTAGAGTCTTGTGGAGAACTTGTTTATCATGAAGAGACAAACGAAGGCTTGGATATGACAAAGGAAGTGGAAGAGCCAAAACTAGAGCCAAATTTGAAGTATTTGTTCTTGGGTGATGACTGTACTAAACCGGTGGTCGTTAGTAATACATTGTCCACAAAAGAGGAAGACAAATTGATTCAAGTGCTGAAAAAGAAGGGGGTTGTCAAACTATTGGAGGCCGGGATGATTTGTTCTATCTCCGATGGTGAATGGGTGAGTGTTGTGCAAGTAGTTCCGAAGACGGGTGGTATCAGATTTTATCGAAGGTTCATCAAGAACCTCTTGAAGACAACAAAGCCCTTGAGGAAGTTGCTCATCAAAGCCGGATCGTGAAGACCGTTGAACCGTCGAGCTCTAAACGATGTTAAACAAAGCGCTTGTTGGGAGGCAACCCAACATTGTAAGTCTGCATTCTAATTTTTTTCTGCTGTGTGAGCTTCTGCTGTGTTAAATTTTGAAAACAATTGGGTTCTGTTTTTTACAGTTCGCCCCGCGAACACCGTTCGCCCCGCGAACTGAATTCACAGCTTCAGTTCGCGCCGCGAACAAAGTTCGCCCCGCGAACAGTGAATGGCAGAACTAATTTTTTTGAAATTTCCTTCAGTTCGCACCGCGAACAAAGTTCGCCCCGCGAACTGAAAAAAAAAAAACTTTTGTTTTATGTCATTTTCGTTTCATTCCTATTTTCACAAACTTAGGAGATTCTTTCAACAATCTCGTTGCTCCACTTCCAAACCTCTAAATTTCAAAACTTCTCCTCTCCATTCCCTTCCTAGGAGGGTTTTGTTGATTATGATAAGTGGCCTGAGGGCAGGCCAAAATTTTGGGGGGTGCAGGAGGTGGTGTAACCCATGGCGATGAGTTGAAGGAAGATTGAGGAGTTTGTTGAACTTTAGAGTTTGGCTTGATAATTGCATGAATACTTTTTGAGATTTAAGTGTGTTATAATCAAATTGGTTTATCAACATTTTTTGTTTAATTGTTCTTACTCTTAAGTCAAGCTTAAAGCAACCGAGAAATGATCGCAAAGAAAGAAGCATAGGACACCTCGAGTGGTGATGATAAGAATTAGTGTCGGTATTTCAAGGTACACTTTATCGCTTTCTAGACTTAACATGAGTAGTTTGATGGTTTGTGCAAATTTCATATCATAAACTCATTGAAATGTATGTCATCTTTGAATCAAAATAGGACTTAACCATTTGTGAGGAAGTTTTCTATTGTACACTAAAAAGCGGGAAACCGAGCATTATTTTAACTCATTCTTATCATGCTAAATCATGCATCAATCTATTTTTGTGTGAAAATTTTGAAAATGATAGAGGCATTGTTTGTGAGAAAAACCACTTGACCAAAAAGTTTGAATCAACTAACCTTGTGAGGAATAATCCTTAGTTAAACCCCTTTGAGCTTATTTTAGGATTCATTTGATTGATCATTGTGAAATCAATTGAAAATTGTGGAATAAATGAATCCTAATTTCTTTCGTATCAGTTGAAACCTCAAACCAAGTTGTTTGCAAAATTTTGCCTTTTGCTTATGTCTAAGTAGGGAGCATTATTGAATAAATTTGGTTTTGGAATCTAAACTTGGGGAGAGTAAAGTGAAAAGTTGATTAGAAACTTGGAAAAGTGAGTTTTTATAAAAGGGTGAGAATATGAAAAGAAACAAGAAAAAGAAATCACCCTTGAAACCATAGAGCAAAGAAAAAAAAAGCAAAGAAATGCTCATGGTTGTGTGGATGTAAAAGGAAAAAGAAAAAAAATAGGGATCAAAGAAATGGAAATTGTGTAGAGTTGAATATTTGGGAATGCTCCCTTAGGATAGGCAATTTGGTTGAATTCTCTTAATCATATCCTTTCTTGTAACCTAAGCCACATTACAACCTTTGAAAGACCTCTTGATTCACATTTTTCACATAATTTGGTATTTGTTGTGATAACCGCATGATTTGAGTTGTTGTTGATTTAATTGCTTGGATGAGTGAAAGTAACCCTTCATGTTATTCATCATCAATATGATGTGTGTGTAAGTTTGATTCAATTTTGACATATATGGCTTTGAATTCCTTGGAATGATTTTTGCACTCAACCATTTCCCTTATTCATGTTTTGTCTAGAATTGAGATAGGTGAATTGAGAAAATGCCAAACGCTTTTGAACCATTTGAATGTCCTTGGTAAATCCTTGTTTCAATCTTTTGTGTCATTGCTTTGGTTGTAAGGGTGGAAACTTTTGTTTAGGGACAAACAAAATGCTAAGTTGGGGAGAGTTGTTAGGGACCAATTGGTACTACTTTTTATATCATTTTATTGGTTCCTTTTACCAAGTTTTGATGTAATTACACACTTTTATTCTCACTATTTTGTATAAATGAAATTAGGTTTAATTTATTTTGTTTTGAATAGTTATTTCACATATTTGTTAGTTTTATAGAATTTTTGGATGAGAAAGCTTTGGATTGCAGCATCATAATATGGAAGATTTTGGATGAAGCTTGCAAAGCAAGGAAACTGAGGCAGCTTCAGTTCGCCCCGCGAACAAAGTTCGCCCCGCGAACTGAATGACAGTGTCAGTTCGCGCCGCGAACATAGTTCGCCCCGCGAACCCTGCGAATCCAGCAAGTTGATTTTGGGTCAAAAGTGCTGTTTTGAAGGCCAGCTGGTTTTACCATTTTGGTGTCTGCCTTGGGATAGCTTTTCTGCTTTGGATGGAAATGATCAATTAAGGAAATGTCAACTCTTTTAGGAGAAAAAACACATTATTCACATTAATTCATTATCATTCACACATTGATCTTGAGAGCTTTTTGTAAGAGAGAAAAACAGAGTTTTTCTTCTTTAACTTTCTGCTTTGAACAATGATGATGAGGAGCTAAACTCCCTTTTGTCAAGATTGGAGGTAGTAGCTATTCTCATATGTTTATGTATTCCATTTGATTTATATATATGATAAAGATTGTTGATGTATTGAATACTGTTTTTTCCCTAAGTTGAAAACCAGATTTGAGTAGTTGTCGAGAGAGATTATTTGAGTCTTGACATAAAACAGATTTTCAAGTAGTGAATAAGTTGTAGAGATAGATTTATTCATTACTCTTCTTTGGTATTAAACTTTAAAGATTGCTATATTGATAGTTAGGTGGAGAGATCGTCTAAGGATCAATATAGTGATTATCACAATATCATTTAGACATAAATGACTTTGAGAGGATACTTGAACATCATCAATAATCTTAAATCTATATAGTTATCATAAGGAAGCATAAACATTTGAAATAGTGAACTCCAATCTTGCCAAGCTTTTATATTAGATTAAAACCATTTTATTGTTTTTAGTGATATTTACTCACAAGATAACTTTTCAACCAAAACAACCTTGTTACTTTCTAAACTTACAACATTTGGATTATAGAACGGCGGTAATATCAACCAATCTCTGTGGATACGATATAAAAATATTTGCCGAAGATATACTTTTCAACAAATTGGCGCCGTTGCCGGGTATTGGTGTCGATATTACAAGCATTGCAATAATTCATATTTTTAAGTTTTGTTACTTTTATTGTTATCCCTCTTTTGTTTCACTTGGTTTATAGTTTTGTAGATTCTAGTGCATGCGAGGAAAAGCAACCGAGGAGCAACTTCAATTCGATCCTGAAATTGAAAGAACACTTCGGAAGCTCAATAGCAAAACACGAAGAAGAAGGAAACTAGCCGAAGAGAGGAACCGGAGAGAAGAAGCATCTACTTCCGCACTTGTTCCAATCGAAGAAGTGGTTGTAGAGGCTTGTGACGGAAACATGGCGGATGACAATCGTACCGAAATGTCTGCTAATAGTCCAAGAAGAAATGCTCAATTTGCCCGTGGAGGAAGAAATACGGAGATGAAGACCGGAATCCTCCAACTTCTCTATGCAAATCCATTCACCGGAATGGACCATGAAGATCCGTACTCCCATCTCATCAAATTCTATGAGATTGCGGGTTCGACGGGAATTGATGAAGCGGGTGAAGAAGCATTATTCAAGAGGATGTTCCCACAGTCCTTAGTGGGAAAGGCAAAAGAGTGGTACCTTGATCAAGCACCAAGAGTGATGACGGATTGGAATTTGCTAGAAGAAAAGTTCTTAGAAAGATATTTTCCTCAATCCCGATTCATGGAAGCCAAAACGGCTATTGCGGTATTCACTCAAGGAGGTAACGAGTCTTTAAATGAGGCTTGGGAAAGATTCAAGTCAATGTTGAGAAAATGCAAGGGTCACGATTTTGATGAGCTCACTCAAGTCCATATTTTTCTAAATGGGCTCCAATTAACTCACAGAACACTTTTGGATGCTACCGCGGGTGGCTCTCTTATGTCAAAGAATGCGGAAGAAGCTAAAGTCATTATTGATCGGATGGCACTCAATGATCGCCAAAGTCAACATGACCGTAGCCCTTCACAACGTAAACCGGGAGTTCTTGAGTTAAATACCAATGACGCCATTCTTGCTCAAAACAAGCTACTCTCTCAATAAGTGGAGTTGCTTACTCAACAAATGGCCAAGCTTCCACAACAAATGAAGGAAATTCAAGGGTCTCAAGTTCGACATCAAGTAGCATGTTGCGAATTATGTCAAGGAGACCACCCTACTGGTTTTTGTCCTCCACTAGAAGAAGTAAGCTATGTGAACAATCAAAATCAAGGCTATCAAAGGAACAATCAAGGTTATCAACCATCAAGGTTCAACAATCAAAATTTTCAGCAGCAAAGTCCTTACCAACATCCAAATTTTCAATGACAGCAGTCGCAAGGAGGAAGTTCCAAGTTAGAGGATACTCTTCAACAATTCATGCAAGCTTCCATGGCAAATCAGAAGAGTAACGAAGCAGCAATTAAAAATCTGGAAACTCAAGTAGGCCAACTTGCAAAGCAACTGTCGGAACAAAATGCAGGATCTTCTTTCTCCGCTAACACTCAACCCAACCCAAAGGAGCATTGTAAAGCAATTTTTACTAGAAGCGGTAGAGAGTTGACAAGTAAAAAAGGTGAGGAAATTACAGTTGAGAATGATATGGATGCTGTGCTGGAAAATGAGGACGTGGCTTGTGGAAAGGATAAAGTGGCTGAAACTGCTCAGTTCGCGCCGCGATCTCCCTTCGCGCCACGAAAACAGCAGAACCAGCAATTGATGGAGGAACAACAGTGTGAAGCTGAAATGAATAAGGAAATCAAACCAAGAAATAAGAAAAAAGGAGACAAATGAGTGAATGTCATTCCAGTTCAACATCTACCATATCCGCACGCACCGTCAAAGAAGGATAATGCTAGACACTATGCACGGCTCATGGATATCTTCAAGCAACTTTAAATCAACATTCCATTTGCTGATGCATTAGAACAAATGCCACGGTATGCCAAGTTCATGAAGGACATTCTTACAAAGAAAAGGAGACACGTGGAAGACGAGACCATACTGCTTGATGCACAGTGTAGTGCTATCATCCAAAAGACACTACCAAGGAAGGAGTCCGATCCAGGCCGAGTTGTTTTACCGGTAACCATTGGAGACACCTACATGGGTAATGGCTTGATTGACTTGGGATCTAACATCAATTTAATTCCCCTATCCATTGTCAAAAGATTGGGAAATGTTGAGATCAAATCTACAAGGATGACTTTACAACTAGCGGATAAGTCTACCACTTCACCATATGGAGTTGCTCAAGACATGTTAGTGAATGTGGACAAATTCTTGTTTCCGGTAGATTTTGTGATAGTAGACATGGATGAGGATCGTGATGTTCCTATAATTCTTGGAAGACCATTCATGAAAACGGCCCGAATGATGATTGATATTGATGATGGACTAATGAAAGTGAGGGTGCAAGATGAAGAGGTAGCCTTCAATCTTTTTGAAGCCAAAAAGCATTTCAATGGTAAGTGTGACTCCTTCCGAATTGATGCCACCAAGGAGGGACTAGTGGAGATTGCAAACCAGGTTCATGTTTCTAATCCATCAGAGAAATCTCTTATCGGAGTCTACAAAGTTTCAACCAAAAATGAAGGAAACGAGATGGAAGCAATGTTGCATGAATTAGAGTCTTGTGGAGAACTTGTTTATCATGAAGAGACAAACGAAGGCTTGGATATGACAAAGGAAGTGGAAGAGCCAAAACTAGAGCCAAATTTGAAGTATTTGTTCTTGGGTGATGACTGTACTAAACCGGTGGTCGTTAGTAATACATTGTCCACAAAAGAGGAAGACAAATTGATTCAAGTGCTGAAAAAGAAGGGGGTTGTCAAACTATTGGAGGCCGGGATGATTTGTTCTATCTCCGATGGTGAATGGGTGAGTGTTGTGCAAGTAGTTCCGAAGACGGGTGGTATCAGATTTTATCGAAGGTTCATCAAGAACCTCTTGAAGACAACAAAGCCCTTGAGGAAGTTGCTCATCAAAGCCGGATCGTGAAGACCGTTGAACCGTCGAGCTCTAAACGATGTTAAACAAAGCGCTTGTTGGGAGGCAACCCAACATTGTAAGTCTGCATTCTAATTTTTTTCTGCTGTGTGAGCTTCTGCTGTGTTAAATTTTGAAAACAATTGGGTTCTGTTTTTTACAGTTCGCCCCGCGAACACCGTTCGCCCCGCGAACTGAATTCACAGCTTCAGTTCGCGCCGCGAACAAAGTTCGCCCCGCGAACAGTGAATGGCAGAACTAATTTTTTTGAAATTTCCTTCAGTTCGCACCGCGAACAAAGTTCGCCCCGCGAACTGAAAAAAAAAAAACTTTTGTTTTATGTCATTTTCGTTTCATTCCTATTTTCACAAACTTAGGAGATTCTTTCAACAATCTCGTTGCTCCACTTCCAAACCTCTAAATTTCAAAACTTCTCCTCTCCATTCCCTTCCTAGGAGGGTTTTGTTGATTATGATAAGTGGCCTGAGGGCAGGCCAAAATTTTGGGGGGGTGCAGGAGGTGGTGTAACCCATGGCGATGAGTTGAAGGAAGATTGAGGAGTTTGTTGAACTTTAGAGTTTGGCTTGATAATTGCATGAATACTTTTTGAGATTTAAGTGTGTTATAATCAAATTGGTTTATCAACATTTTTTGTTTAATTGTTCTTACTCTTAAGTCAAGCTTAAAGCAACCGAGAAATGATCGCAAAGAAAGAAGCATAGGACACCTCGAGTGGTGATGATAAGAATTAGTGTCGGTATTTCAAGGTACACTTTATCGCTTTCTAGACTTAACATGAGTAGTTTGATGGTTTGTGCAAATTTCATATCATAAACTCATTGAAATGTATGTCATCTTTGAATCAAAATAGGACTTAACCATTTGTGAGGAAGTTTTCTATTGTACACTAAAAAGCGGGAAACCGAGCATTATTTTAACTCATTCTTATCATGCTAAATCATGCATCAATCTATTTTTGTGTGAAAATTTTGAAAATGATAGAGGCATTGTTTGTGAGAAAAACCACTTGACCAAAAAGTTTGAATCAACTAACCTTGTGAGGAATAATCCTTAGTTAAACCCCTTTGAGCTTATTTTAGGATTCATTTGATTGATCATTGTGAAATCAATTGAAAATTGTGGAATAAATGAATCCTAATTTCTTTCGTATCAGTTGAAACCTCAAACCAAGTTGTTTGCAAAATTTTGCCTTTTGCTTATGTCTAAGTAGGGAGCATTATTGAATAAATTTGGTTTTGGAATCTAAACTTGGGGAGAGTAAAGTGAAAAGTTGATTAGAAACTTGGAAAAGTGAGTTTTTATAAAAGGGTGAGAATATGAAAAGAAACAAGAAAAAGAAATCACCCTTGAAACCATAGAGCAAAGAAAAAAAAAGCAAAGAAATGCTCATGGTTGTGTGGATGTAAAAGGAAAAAGAAAAAAAAATAGGGATCAAAGAAATGGAAATTGTGTAGAGTTGAATATTTGGGAATGCTCCCTTAGGATAGGCAATTTGGTTGAATTCTCTTAATCATATCCTTTCTTGTAACCTAAGCCACATTACAACCTTTGAAAGACCTCTTGATTCACATTTTTCACATAATTTGGTATTTGTTGTGATAACCGCATGATTTGAGTTGTTGTTGATTTAATTGCTTGGATGAGTGAAAGTAACCCTTCATGTTATTCATCATCAATATGATGTGTGTGTAAGTTTGATTCAATTTTGACATATATGGCTTTGAATTCCTTGGAATGATTTTTGCACTCAACCATTTCCCTTATTCATGTTTTGTCTAGAATTGAGATAGGTGAATTGAGAAAATGCCAAACGCTTTTGAACCATTTGAATGTCCTTGGTAAATCCTTGTTTCAATCTTTTGTGTCATTGCTTTGGTTGTAAGGGTGGAAACTTTTGTTTAGGGACAAACAAAATGCTAAGTTGGGGAGAGTTGTTAGGGACCAATTGGTACTACTTTTTATATCATTTTATTGGTTCCTTTTACCAAGTTTTGATGTAATTACACACTTTTATTCTCACTATTTTGTATAAATGAAATTAGGTTTAATTTATTTTGTTTTGAATAGTTATTTCACATATTTGTTAGTTTTATAGAATTTTTGGATGAGAAAGCTTTGGATTGCAGCATCATAATATGGAAGATTTTGGATGAAGCTTGCAAAGCAAGGAAACTGAGGCAGCTTCAGTTCGCCCCGCGAACAAAGTTCGCCCCGCGAACTGAATGACAGTGTCAGTTCGCGCCGCGAACATAGTTCGCCCCGCGAACCCTGCGAATCCAGCAAGTTGATTTTGGGTCAAAAGTGCTGTTTTGAAGGCCAGCTGGTTTTACCATTTTGGTGTCTGCCTTGGGATAGCTTTTCTGCTTTGGATGGAAATGATCAATTAAGGAAATGTCAACTCTTTTAGGAGAAAAAAACACATTATTCACATTAATTCATTATCATTCACACATTGATCTTGAGAGCTTTTTGTAAGAGAGAAAAACAGAGTTTTTCTTCTTTAACTTTCTGCTTTGAACAATGATGATGAGGAGCTAAACTCCCTTTTGTCAAGATTGGAGGTAGTAGCTATTCTCATATGTTTATGTATTCCATTTGATTTATATATATGATAAAGATTGTTGATGTATTGAATACTGTTTTTTCCCTAAGTTGAAAACCAGATTTGAGTAGTTGTCGAGAGAGATTATTTGAGTCTTGACATAAAACAGATTTTCAAGTAGTGAATAAGTTGTAGAGATAGATTTATTCATTACTCTTCTTTGGTATTAAACTTTAAAGATTGCTATATTGATAGTTAGGTGGAGAGATCGTCTAAGGATCAATATAGTGATTATCACAATATCATTTAGACATAAATGACTTTGAGAGGATACTTGAACATCATCAATAATCTTAAATCTATATAGTTATCATAAGGAAGCATAAACATTTGAAATAGTGAACTCCAATCTTGCCAAGCTTTTATATTAGATTAAAACCATTTTATTGTTTTTAGTGATATTTACTCACAAGATAACTTTTCAACCAAAACAACCTTGTTACTTTCTAAACTTACAACATTTGGATTATAGAACGGCGGTAATATCAACCAATCTCTGTGGATACGATATAAAAATATTTGCCGAAGATATACTTTTCAACAAATTGGCGCCGTTGCCGGGTATTGGTGTCGATATTACAAGCATTGCAATAATTCATATTTTTAAGTTTTGTTACTTTTATTGTTATCCCTCTTTTGTTTCACTTGGTTTATAGTTTTGTAGATTCTAGTGCATGCGAGGAAAAGCAACCGAGGAGCAACTTCAATTCGATCCTGAAATTGAAAGAACACTTCGGAAGCTCAATAGCAAAACACGAAGAAGAAGGAAACTAGCCGAAGAGAGGAACCGGAGAGAAGAAGCATCTACTTCCGCACTTGTTCCAATCGAAGAAGTGGTTGTAGAGGCTTGTGACGGAAACATGGCGGATGACAATCGTACCGAAATGTCTGCTAATAGTCCAAGAAGAAATGCTCAATTTGCCCGTGGAGGAAGAAATACGGAGATGAAGACCGGAATCCTCCAACTTCTCTATGCAAATCCATTCACCGGAATGGACCATGAAGATCCGTACTCCCATCTCATCAAATTCTATGAGATTGCGGGTTCGACGGGAATTGATGAAGCGGGTGAAGAAGCATTATTCAAGAGGATGTTCCCACAGTCCTTAGTGGGAAAGGCAAAAGAGTGGTACCTTGATCAAGCACCAAGAGTGATGACGGATTGGAATTTGCTAGAAGAAAAGTTCTTAGAAAGATATTTTCCTCAATCCCGATTCATGGAAGCCAAAACGGCTATTGCGGTATTCACTCAAGGAGGTAACGAGTCTTTAAATGAGGCTTGGGAAAGATTCAAGTCAATGTTGAGAAAATGCAAGGGTCACGATTTTGATGAGCTCACTCAAGTCCATATTTTTCTAAATGGGCTCCAATTAACTCACAGAACACTTTTGGATGCTACCGCGGGTGGCTCTCTTATGTCAAAGAATGCGGAAGAAGCTAAAGTCATTATTGATCGGATGGCACTCAATGATCGCCAAAGTCAACATGACCGTAGCCCTTCACAACGTAAACCGGGAGTTCTTGAGTTAAATACCAATGACGCCATTCTTGCTCAAAACAAGCTACTCTCTCAATAAGTGGAGTTGCTTACTCAACAAATGGCCAAGCTTCCACAACAAATGAAGGAATTCAAGGGTCTCAAGTTCGACATCAAGTAGCATGTTGCGAATTATGTCAAGGAGACCACCCTACTGGTTTTTGTCCTCCACTAGAAGAAGTAAGCTATGTGAACAATCAAAATCAAGGCTATCAAAGGAACAATCAAGGTTATCAACCATCAAGGTTCAACAATCAAAATTTTCAGCAGCAAAGTCCTTACCAACATCCAAATTTTCAATGACAGCAGTCGCAAGGAGGAAGTTCCAAGTTAGAGGATACTCTTCAACAATTCATGCAAGCTTCCATGGCAAATCAGAAGAGTAACGAAGCAGCAATTAAAAATCTGGAAACTCAAGTAGGCCAACTTGCAAAGCAACTGTCGGAATAAAATGCAGGATCTTCTTTCTCCGCTAACACTCAACCCAACCCAAAGGAGCATTGTAAAGCAATTTTTACTAGAAGCGGTAGAGAGTTGACAAGTAAAAAAGGTGAGGAAATTACAATTGAGAATGATATGGATGCTGTGCTGGAAAATGAGGACGTGGCTTGTGGAAAGGATAAAGTGGCTGAAACTGCTCAGTTCGCGCCGCGATCTCCCTTCGCGCCACGAAAACAGCAGAACCAGCAATTGATGGAGGAACAACAGTGTGAAGCTGAAATGAATAAGGAAATCAAACCAAGAAATAAGAAAAAAGGAGACAAATGAGTGAATGTCATTCCAGTTCAACATCTACCATATCCGCACGCACCGTCAAAGAAGGATAATGCTAGACACTATGCACGGCTCATGGATATCTTCAAGCAACTTCAAATCAACATTCCATTTGCTGATGCATTAGAACAAATGCCACGGTATGCCAAGTTCATGAAGGACATTCTTACAAAGAAAAGGAGACACGTGGAAGACGAGACCATACTGCTTGATGCACAGTGTAGTGCTATCATCCAAAAGACACTACCAAGGAAGGAGTCCGATCCAGGCCGAGTTGTTTTACCGGTAACCATTGGAGACACCTACATGGGTAATGGCTTGATTGACTTGGGATCTAACATCAATTTAATTCCCCTATCCATTGTCAAAAGATTGGGAAATGTTGAGATCAAATCTACAAGGATGACTTTACAACTAGCGGATAAGTCTACCACTTCACCATATGGAGTTGCTCAAGACATGTTAGTGAAGGTGGACAAATTCTTGTTTCCGGTAGATTTTGTGATAGTAGACATGGATGAGGATCGTGATGTTCCTATAATTCTTGGAAGACCATTCATGAAAACGGCCCGAATGATGATTGATATTGATGATGGACTAATGAAAGTGAGGGTGCAAGATGAAGAGGTAGCCTTCAATCTTTTTGAAGCCAAAAAGCATTTCAATGGTAAGTGTGACTCCTTCCGAATTGATGCCACCAAGGAGGGACTAGTGGAGATTGCAAACCAGGTTCATGTTTCTAATCCATCAGAGAAATCTCTTATCGGAGTCTACAAAGTTTCAACCAAAAATGAAGGAAACGAGATGGAAGCAATGTTGCATGAATTAGAGTCTTGTGGAGAACTTGTTTATCATGAAGAGACAAACGAAGGCTTGGATATGACAAAGGAAGTGGAAGAGCCAAAACTAGAGCCAAATTTGAAGTATTTATTCTTGGGTGATGACTGTACTAAACCGGTGGTCGTTAGTAATACATTGTCCACAAAAGAGGAAGACAAATTGATTCAAGTGCTGAAAAAGAAGGGGGTTGTCAAACTATTGGAGGCCGGGATGATTTGTTCTATCTCCGATGGTGAATGGGTGAGTGTTGTGCAAGTAGTTCCGAAGACGGGTGGTATCAGATTTTATCGAAGGTTCATCAAGAACCTCTTGAAGACAACAAAGCCCTTGAGGAAGTTGCTCATCAAAGCCGGATCGTGAAGACCGTTGAACCGTCGAGCTCTAAACGATGTTAAACAAAGCGCTTGTTGGGAGGCAACCCAACATTGTAAGTCTGCATTCTAATTTTTTTCTGCTGTGTGAGCTTCTGCTGTGTTAAATTTTGAAAAAAATTGGGTTCTGTTTTTTACAGTTCGCCCCGCGAACACCGTTCGCCCCGCGAACTGAATTCACAGCTTCAGTTCGCGCCGCGAACAAAGTTCGCCCCGCGAACAGTGAATGGCAGAACTAATTTTTTTGAAATTTCCTTCAGTTCGCACCGCAAACAAAGTTCGCCCCGCGAACTGAAAAAAAAAAAACTTTTGTTTTATGTCATTTTCGTTTCATTCCTATTTTCACAAACTTAGGAGATTCTTTCAACAATCTCGTTGCTCCACTTCCAAACCTCTAAATTTCAAAACTTCTCCTCTCCATTCCCTTCCTAGGAGGATTTTGTTGATTATGATAAGTGGCCTGAGGGCAGGCCAAAATTTTGGGGGGGTGCAGGAGGTGGTGTAACCCATGGCGATGAGTTGAAGGAAGATTGAGGAGTTTGTTGAACTTTAGAGTTTGGCTTGATAATTGCATGAATACTTTTTGAGATTTAAGTGTGTTATAATCAAATTGGTTTATCAACATTTTTTGTTTAATTGTTCTTACTCTTAAGTCAAGCTTAAAGCAACCGAGAAATGATCGCAAAGAAAGAAGCATAGGACACCTCGAGTGGTGATGATAAGAATTAGTGTCGGTATTTCAAGGTACACTTTATCGCTTTCTAGACTTAACATGAGTAGTTTGATGGTTTGTGCAAATTTCATATCATAAACTCATTGAAATGTATGTCATCTTTGAATCAAAATAGGACTTAACCATTTGTGAGGAAGTTTTCCATTGTACACTAAAAAGCGGGAAACCGAGCATTATTTTAACTCATTCTTATCATGCTAAATCATGCATCAATCTATTTTTGTGTGAAAATTTTGAAAATGATAGAGGCATTGTTTGTGAGAAAAACCACTTGACCAAAAAGTTTGAATCAACTAACCTTGTGAGGAATAATCCTTAGTTAAACCCCTTTGAGCTTATTTTAGGATTCATTTGATTGATCATTGTGAAATCAATTGAAAATTGTGGAATAAATGAATCCTAATTTCTTTCGTATCAGTTGAAACCTCAAACCAAGTTGTTTGCAAAATTTTGCCTTTTGCTTATGTCTAAGTAGGGAGCATTATTGAATAAATTTGGTTTTGGAATCTAAACTTGGGGAGAGTAAAGTGAAAAGTTGATTAGAAACTTGGAAAAGTGAGTTTTTATAAAAGGGTGAGAATATGAAAAGAAACAAGAAAAAGAAATCACCCTTGAAACCATAGAGCAAAGAAAAAAAAGCAAAGAAATGCTCATGGTTGTGTGGATGTAAAAGGAAAAAGAAAAAAAAATAGGGATCAAAGAAATGGAAATTGTGTAGAGTTGAATATTTGGGAATGCTCCCTTAGGATAGGCAATTTGGTTGAATTCTCTTAATCATATCCTTTCTTGTAACCTAAGCCACATTACAACCTTTGAAAGACCTCTTGATTCACATTTTTCACATAATTTGGTATTTGTTGTGATAACCGCATGATTTGAGTTGTTGTTGATTTAATTGCTTGGATGAGTGAAAGTAACCCTTCATGTTATTCATCATCAATATGATGTGTGTGTAAGTTTGATTCAATTTTGACATATATGGCTTTGAATTCCTTGGAATGATTTTTGCACTCAACCATTTCCCTTATTCATGTTTTGTCTAGAATTGAGATAGGTGAATTGAGAAAATGCCAAACGCTTTTGAACCATTTGAATGTCCTTGGTAAATCCTTGTTTCAATCTTTTGTGTCATTGCTTTGGTTGTAAGGGTGGAAACTTTTGTTTAGGGACAAACAAAATGCTAAGTTGGGGAGAGTTGTTAGGGACCAATTGGTACTACTTTTTATATCATTTTATTGGTTCCTTTTACCAAGTTTTGATGTAATTACACACTTTTATTCTCACTATTTTGTATAAATGAAATTAGGTTTAATTTATTTTGTTTTGAATAGTTATTTCACATATTTGTTAGTTTTATAGAATTTTTGGATGAGAAAGCTTTGGATTGCAGCATCATAATATGGAAGATTTTGGATGAAGCTTGCAAAGCAAGGAAACTGAGGCAGCTTCAGTTCGCCCCGCGAACAAAGTTCGCCCCGCGAACTGAATGACAGTGTCAGTTCGCGCCGCGAACATAGTTCGCCCCGCGAACCCTGCGAATCCAGCAAGTTGATTTTGGGTCAAAAGTGCTGTTTTGAAGGCCAGCTGGTTTTACCATTTTGGTGTCTGCCTTGGGATAGCTTTTCTGCTTTGGATGGAAATGATCAATTAAGGAAATGTCAACTCTTTTAGGAGAAAAAAACACATTATTCACATTCATTCATTATCATTCACACATTGATCTTGAGAGCTTTTTGTAAGAGAGAAAAACAGAGTTTTTCTTCTTTAACTTTCTGCTTTGAACAATGATGATGAGGAGCTAAACTCCCTTTTGTCAAGATTGGAGGTAGTAGCTATTCTCATATGTTTATGTATTCCATTTGATTTATATATATGATAAAGATTGTTGATGTATTGAATACTGTTTTTTCCCTAAGTTGAAAACCAGATTTGAGTAGTTGTCGAGAGAGATTATTTGAGTCTTGACATAAAACAGATTTTCAAGTAGTGAATAAGTTGTAGAGATAGATTTATTCATTACTCTTCTTTGGTATTAAACATTAAAGATTGCTATATTGATAGTTAGGTGGAGAGATCGTCTAAGGATCAATATAGTGATTATCACAATATCATTTAGACATAAATGACTTTGAGAGGATACTTGAACATCATCAATAATCTTAAATCTATATAGTTATCATAAGGAAGCATAAACATTTGAAATAGTGAACTCCAATCTTGCCAAGCTTTTATATTAGATTAAAACCATTTTATTGTTTTTAGTGATATTTACTCACAAGATAACTTTTCAACCAAAACAACCTTGTTACTTTCTAAACTTACAACATTTGGATTATAGAACGGCGGTAATATCAACCAATCTCTGTGGATACGATATAAAAATATTTGCCGAAGATATACTTTTCAACAGAGGGTTAGAACTACTTCATTCATGTCCAAACAAGTCTCATTTGACATTTCAAACATCAATATTGAAGAAAATAAAGTCAGGACAAAACTTTCCAAAAATAGAAAGTGACTTGTAATTCAAAATTGCCAAATATGGAAAGGTTTTCTCCTCAAGATTACATGTCCAAGAATGCTTCAAATGAAATTTTGTCCAACATGAAAGTTTAAGATCTTGCTCTCACCTTTCCAAAAAGTCCAAGAACATGAATTTCCCATGTATGGTTGAGAAGATATGGTCAAATCTTGGTCAAGATAATTTGAACTTCACAAGTGCATAACTTTTGAACCAAAAGGCCAAATGGAGTGGGATTTTTTGCAACATTCTTCTTTTGTCATGTACTATCCAAATTATACATCATAATTCATGCATTTTGATCACAAAAATTTTGGCATTTCCATTTGAAATTTGGAGGGAAAATTACAATTTGAAAGTTAAGCATTGTTTTCACTTCTAATCACTTGCCTTGGCTTCTACATGACATTTCAAGTGGATTTGGCACAAATTTCGTGTACTGTAGCAATCCATGCATGCACATAGGGTGAATTGGCTAATTTGCACATAACACTTCAACTTGCTTAATACCATTGCATTTGCTTAATCATGATTAGTGTGCATCATTAACAAACCATATATAAACCTAATCATAACTGTTTTCTTCATTAGCATAACAGAATTCTGAAATCTAGATCTAGATCCAAAAACTTCACATTTTTTCCTCTCAACTTTTCTCCAATTTTCTTCACAAACATTGCTTGGTTCTTGATCAATCATTGATCCATAAGCATAATTGAAGCTATTGGGAGCAAGATCCAAAGGAATTCGAGCTGAATTTGGAACGGTTGAAGCACAAGCTCATCCATGGCAGTTTGATTTTCTGGACATATCAAGCACGATCAACTTCCAAACCTTTCTTCATTCATGCATATGAGAGCTAAGGAGCATTTGTTTTGACCTTACCAAGCCTGAAACAACCGATTCCACTTATATACATCATTGAAGGTCAGTTTTCAAATGTTCTAATTCATGAAATTATGATATGCATGTGGTAGATCTTTGAATGCTGATTCCAATGAGCTTTAGATCTTGAAATTCCATGAAGAAATGAACAAGTTACATTGATTTTAAGTTTCATGTGTGAAAATGTTTTGCTTCGGATCTTTGAACCTAGGACGAATTAGGTTAATATAAGCTTAGATTCATGTTGCTTGTTGTGAGAGGAGTGCAATGGTATAGGTTTTGTGGATTTCTATGTGAAATTGTTCTTGACCTGGGAATTAGGATGAACGCGTATGAACTTGGTTGAAGGTCCTAGGGTTTTTAATTCCAGAACGATTTTGATCTTCATCGCACATGGCTGCATGTGGTTTTATGTTTCTGAGCGTGTATTGGTTGCATGGATGCTTGCGTGTCAATTTGATTGGTGGATACTAATTCTCAATGCCACATAATATTTATGAAACGGTGCGTTTCATGATGAAACGCACCACATTTCAAATACTCCCTCTGTTCGATTCCAGGCGCCTACATTTTCCAACCAGGCCTTGGCATTTTATTTCAATATTCTATCCATGTTCATACATGCTTCTTTCATGGTTTTTTATTTTTTCCTTCAATTAGAAAATTCATATCTCCCTGAATATTGATCCAAATTGCCTGGGATGTTTTGTGTGATGTTCCTCATGATGTCTAGTTTTTTTTGATGATTTTTCCAGAAATTGTGCACGCATGGATTTTAATTTTGGCTAGGGATTATGTGTACATGTGTTTTCTTGACATGCCTTGATTTTGATTGTGAAATGATGAGATTTTATCCAACACTCTTGAAATTTTGCATGCTTAAAATAGACATCCTAATGGTCATTTTGGTATAGAGTTTGTATTTTTAGCATTTCTGGTTGATGAGTTATGACATAATTAATGTAGGTGTGACAATGTGTGTCACACCTTTGCTTGCTTGACTTGTTGATTTTCATTACCATGCCAATTCAATTCCAAATGATGTGAATTTTTGCATGACGCTACTTTTGTATGTTAGGATTGCTTGTGAATTTTTGTAGAATTTTTGGATGCATTTATGATTTGTTTAGGATTTTCTTTTCTGATTGGTCATATTTGGACTTTTGATAAGTGTTGAACTTAGATTGATTTGTGAAATGCTTGATGTTTATTATATGAACTTGAAATTTTGCACATTGATTCTAGACACTTTGAAGATTATTGTGGCTTTGGTTTGATGCATTTATCATGTTTAGATTATGTTTTAGGCTTGTGTGAAGTTGATGTATGAAATGAGGCTTCATTTGAGATTGTTTTGCCTTGCCTTGCCTTATGGAATTTAATTGACTTGCCTATACTTGTCCAAATGCCTTGATTTTTGGTATGATGATCTTGTGATGTGTGATGTTTAGCCATGAATTTTCTTGAGATTTATTGAATTATTTTTGAGTTGATGTGGATTGGTTCATTCTGTTTGCTTCAATGAGCTTTCAAATTGCATGCCTTGCCTTAGATGCTTTGTGAAATGAATTTGGTTAATGATATTGACATGGGACCAATTGGATGATGTTCTAATTTGATTGAACCTGATTTGTGTCAATTTTCATGTTCTGTTTTGAATTATTTCTCCTTCTTTGACCCTAGGCCTTGTCCTAGTGGTTGGTGCTTATGTTTGAGTTGTGTTTTCAGGACAAGAAGCATATGGCCTTGGGGAGTTTGATTCATTTGCTAATTTGGATTGATGTTTGATTGATATTGATTAACATTAAGTTGTTTTGTAGGTGGATTAGCTCCTTTGAGTTGAGCTTGTGCTTTGCACATTGTAGCTTGTTGTTGTGTGTACAGTTAACTGTTAACTTTTAGTTTGTCTGTTTGACTTTGTGAGCTGTGTACTGACTGAGTTAGATTGTTTTCAGGTACATTAGTTGCTATAGTTCATTGTTAACTTCCTTTTGCTGTTGCTTGGTTGCTAAACCAATTGAGGTATAACTCACTGACTTCATGTAGTCTGGAAGACCTGTCCTGTTACTTGGGCAGGCACCTGTCTGAAGCCCTCCTTAAGAGGCAATGCTTGTGATTGTTTATCTTTGTGCCAAGCAGGAAAAGACCTTTGATAAGGCAATTGGCAGATACAAGAGATGTGCAATCCATCTCCTGCTATTCAGTTGAGTCATCCCTTTGCTCACACAACTGGTGTTGATGCATTGTGGATATTAACCCAAGATCCTTGTTGAGTCAGTCATAAGTGTAGAAGGGTTCCCACTTTCTGAACCCACACTTTCCTTTGTCTGAAGCTCTCCCAGGCCAGGGATAAGAGCTATGAGGCACACCTCTCACTTCCTATTTCATCTGCTTCACCCTAACTCTCAATGTTAGGGTTAAGAGCTAACATCACCCTGATACAGTTGGCTTGCTTTTGCAGCCTAACCCTTGTGTGAGCCCACTTTGTGTGTATATAGTGTGTGCTAATTGTGTGTATGTTTGCTTTGTTTTGATTGAGCTGTTAAAGATAGCTTGCTGCCTGTGCAAGTTAGATAGAAAACTCAACCTAGGACCATTGTGGAATACATGATAACTATTAGGCTCGAGTCAGTCTCCCTTCTAGTTTGTCATTTCCCAGTCTCTGGTTAGGAGAAAGTTTCTCCCCTGTTAAGGGGAACTACGTTGCCCTGATCCTCATACCAGATGAGGTACGTAGGCAGGAGATCGTGCGAGGTCTCTCCGGGCGCCCTTTTTTTTTACGTGTGTTTTGCTTGACAGCTCTTAGGTCCGAGTTCCCGACTCCCTCTTAGTCTGTGTGTTCACCCTTTTTCTTTTGATGTGTGCGTTTGCTTGACAGCTAGCAGGCTCGAGTACCAGACTCCCTGTTAGCTTGTTTGTTCAGCTTTTTTGTTGCTTTTTGACGACTCAGCGTCTGGTTAACCTCTTGTTTTCTTGGAGTCTGACGTAAGTCCAGCGATTGGCAGTCGGTTTCCTGTGTGTGCGTTTGGAGTCTGACGTAAGTCCATCGATTGGCAGTTGGTTTCCTGTGTGTGTTTGTTGGTTCGGAGTCTGATGTAAGTCCAGCAATTGGCATTCGGTTTCCATGTTTGCCTCTGTTTGTGTTTTGTTTTGTTTGGCGTGCGTGAGCCGAACTACGGTAGCTCTGATTCTCATTCCAGATGAGATACGTAGGCATAGGATGCGATATCCTAGCGAGCCATTTCCCCTCTTCTCCCACCTGTGTTGTTTTCAGTGTGTGTGTGTGTGATGTTTGTGAGCAGTTTTAGCAACCTTATTCTATCTTTCTGAGCGTGGATCCCGTCGAGTACGACGGATGCGTAGGGGTGCTAATACCTTCCCTTCGCATAACCGACTCCTGATCCCATCTCTTTGGTCGCGAGACCATGTCTTTTCCAGGTTTACTTCGAGCGTTTCCTTTCCCTCTTTTGGGATAAATAACGCGCGGTGGCGGCTCTGTTTGTTTTTGTTTTAGCCCGCCGGTTGTTTTTCGCGGATGCGACACCGCTGAGTCTGTCTTGGAAGAAATGCATTAACAGTTTCTCATCATCAGAATGAGCAACCATCTTCCTGCAAAAAAGTTGGATGTGGGTCTTTGGACAGGTAACCCCTTTGTATTTTTAAAATATAGGGACCTTGAACTTAGCCATAATCTTCAAGCCATGCATTGGTCACATATTCGCAGCTTCCAACCCAAAGGCATTAGATCCTTGGATAACTTTCATCCTGTCTTCCAGAACATGGAGCTTCGTCTCCATCTCAGCAGTCGATGGTCCAAAGGTTTCATAGACTAAATCAACCTTTGTAGTGAAGAAATCATTTTGATGATCATCTATCTCGGGTTAAGCCCTTCCACTGACATGGATGTTAAATGTATGACCAGCATTTTGATACACGGGACATCTTTCAGGAGGTGGTAGAGCCATAACAGGTGTACTGGATCCCCCTAGTGGATTCACTGGATGTATTACAACATGATTAGCAACAACGACTCTTAGATTACCCTGCCACATTTCTTCCTAACCCCTGGTCAAATCTTGCATAAGTTGGCCCATCTGGGTCCTCACAGTGCTCATATTCTCCCTCAAAATAGCCTGATTTTGTTCCAACTGATCCATGAGTAGTTTCTGATTGTTGCAGGTGTTGTACGGATGCCGGGAAGTCAACTTGACAGTGGTAGGTTATGGACAAAGGCCAAATAATAGTGAGCTTTCCTGATTTGGTCTGATGAAATTCAATGATGCATGAATGCATGCAAAAAGGTTTTTTGTTCCCAAAGGAATGCATATGTTGAATCAGTTTTTTTATGATGTGATGAAATGGTATGCAACATCATAGATTCAAGGGTCCATAACATCTTGGATAATATGATCATAAAGCTCAAGGTAGGTGGAGGTTTAGTTTTCCTACAATAAATATCCGTGTCCCCTCACAGGTGAGTTCTAAGACTTTGTGAAGATGCTTAGATTCATGGATCCTGAGGCGAAAATATCATTGTCGCCAAAAAATAACTTGTAAGCCAACAATACCCTCGGGAGGATCTACCCTAAGTGAGGTCACCCTCAACTTCAAAAGTCACAGATTGACTAAAGGTCCCTAGAGTCATGGATCCCCTTTGAAAGAATGGTTGTCAATGCAAAATGACTTACGTGCCAACGAAACTTCAAAAGGAATCTACTCTAGGTGGGTTCCTCGTACCTTTCTGTCGCAGCCTAAAAAATATGGATGCGAAAAAACAACCGGCGAAAAAGAAATGACAGAAGAGTCGCCACCGTGCGTTATTTATCCCAAAGGAGGGAAAGGAAACGCTCGAAGTAAACCTGAAGAAAGGAAAGGAAAAGACAAGGTCTCACAACCAAATCTTGGGTTCGGGAGTCGATTATGCGAAGGGAAGGTATTAGAACCCCTACGCATCGGTAGTACTCTATGGGATCCACTCTTGTTGTTCTTGTCTAAAGGGTGTGTGTTTATCTAATGTACTATTTACTAAACGAGGGTCAAAAGAAAATGGCTCGCACGGATGTCGCATCCACTGCATACGTATCTCATTTGAACATGAGAATCAGAGTCTTCGTAGCTCGGCTACCTATGGGTGAAAGAGAAGTGTGCTCGCTAAGACATCGCGTCTTATGCCTACGTATCTCATATGGAATGAGAATCAGAGCAAAATGTAGTTCATCTAACTACGGGAATAAGGGTCTCGATTGCAACTAGGGCAAGAGAAAAGGGAAGGTCTCGATCGAAACGAGGGCGAGAGAAAAGAATCGCAACAAGGGAGAAAACAAGCAAGGATTAGTTGTTAGTTGTCAGTCAAAAAGAAACTCGGCAAGACATCGCATCTTGTGCCTACGTATCTCATCTGAACATGAGAATCAGAGTTATCGTAGTTCGGCTACATAGGGGTTGCCATCTGAACATGGAATTACAAAGGAGGACACCAATTGTGTCAAAGGAGAGTGGGCAATGTGTTCACGTCCTAGCAGCAGGTGTCGCAGCTCGCTGAATCGAGTCTTAGGCAGATACCTCTTTGCAATAGAACGGAATGACATGCCACAGGATAGGAGACGCACGGAAGGTCTAAAAAGTGGGGAAGCTCTGCCCTAGAGTTGTCATGCAATGTGGACCTAAGTGTTAGGATTTACAAATGGGAACATCTACCTATTGTTAGCATGCAAAGAAATGAGGGAATTCTACCTATGTTATCATACAAAGAATAAAGGAATCCTACCTATGTTATCATACAAAAGAAAAAGGGAATACTACCTATGTTATCATACAAAGGGTTCTACCTAATGGGTGCTACCTAAACGGAACAAGAATCGATGAATGGAGCAAGGAGAGGAGTGGGGTAAAGGGTAGATAACGATGCACGAAGCAGTCGACATACAGGTAGATGGCGATGCATGAAGCAATCGACTTACAAGAGAAATGGAAATGCATGAAGCAATCGGCTTACAAAAGGATGGATGAATATGTGCTGGTTCTGTTAAGTTTTGAAAATGATTACTCGACGTTGGATCGAGCTTTTGATCTTGTTTTGAAATGGTTATCGGGTGTTCATTTTAATTTTGTATTAACAGATGAATAAAGAATGAAAGAATAAACATTATACACTTCATGGGAGAGGGGTACATTCGTTATGAATGGGGATGTTCATGGCAATCACACAATAGAAATATATGCCTCATACATCATACAAGTAGGCCACAGTTATCAAACAATCAGATAAGCAATCCAGTATATGATCAAATCAAAGAATTAAATAATGAAATAATGAAGCATTAGATAATGCATGGGATGTATAAACATGTTAAGCAATCAAACAATAGAAGCATGGATGAAAGAAACAAGTATAGAAAATATCAGATGAATCAAACAAATGCAACTATGCACACAAAGGATCACTGAATAATTTAATCGGGAAATGATGCAAGGATCAAATAAAATCAAGATGAATGGCCTTTAATACATGGCATATGAGATGAACAAGGGAGGATCAAAAGATCTCTTCAATTGCCCTAAGTAATCCCTAAGTCAAACATCAATCATAGAAAAGTCAACTGAAAAGTCAAGTCAACTTAAAAATTATGAAATAAATAGTAAATTAATCAAGAAAATTATGATAAATTAAACTAACTAAGGTGGGGTCAGGACATCATCATCCCCCAAAAAGATTTTAAAAATAATGTGAATTAGTGTATAAATTAATTGAAATAAAACAGAAGTCAAATGAAAAGTCAACCAAGCAAACTAGGTCAAAAATAAATCCAAAAAAAATTAAAAATGGGAAATAAAATTCCAATAAAAGGTCAGGTTGACCATGAGACATTGGTCAACCCTCATCCCAAAAATCAGAAGTTAAAAATAATTCTAAGTCATGTAAATAAAAATAATAAAAAAATGTGTGTCAAAATGAACCATTTGAAATAAATAATTAAAATAAAATATTAACAATAAATAAATATGAAAATAAAAATTAGAATAAATTAAATAAAACATTAATAAATGTGAAAAATATTTTTTGGTATTTTTATGAATAAATAAAATATTTTTTATTAATTAAAACAAAACAGAAAAAATAAAATGAATTAAAAAAAAAGGAAATGAAAATGAATGAATGAATGGATTAATGGGCCATGAGGGGGGTGTCAACAGCGCATGAAGCCAAGGCCTGGTCCAAGTGAACAGTTACGCGTGACATTAATTTAAATGAACAAAATAACATTAAAATCATGTAACAACCATCGATCGGTCAAGTGGAGTCATAAGTCATATAAGACAAAAAAGCAGCGAATGGCCAGGATTGAAGGAGACGCGCGGAATCCAGCGGTATACGGCGCGTCACGTATTGTCATTTCATGCAAACTAACCCTAGGCCCATGCGGTGAGTAAAAACGCGACAAAACGCAGCAAATTTTTTCAAACTTCCAACCAAGATATCTCATGCTATGGTGCTCCAAATGAGACGATATAAAAAGCAAAGTTTAAGTGTGAAATGAGTAGAACACAATGGTGCTTTGTTTCATTAAAAATATTGACTTTAGCATGGTGAAAAGTGAACAACAAGGTGGCCTCATGAACATGGATACAAACCGAAAATAATGTCACAAACTCAAAGCTTAATGGTAATGTCTCATGTTGAGGGGTTCATAAGCATGCATAGCATATTGTTAATATGGAAAATAAGCATGGAACAAGCATGGCATAAATGAAAAATAACATGAAGTATGGATAACATGATGAGCAACATGGATATATGGTCATGAAAGTGGAGAAGTAAAGGTACCTAGTGGATGCAAGGTCCACTGCCTCTTGGTGGTGGAGAAATGGAAAGAGAAGGAAGATGTTATTGGTGCTTCAATGCTTGTGAAATGGAAGAGGAATGCAAAAATGAAATGAAAACCAAGCTTGCCTTTGCTTGCCTTGCCCTAAAGTTCTGCAACCACCCTTCAGATTAGGGTTTCTTGTGTTTATATATGTTGGATTTGAAGTGTGTAAATGAGTTGAAATGTGACTTGGATTCATGAGCAAAAAGTGCAAAAAGTGAGGTGGTATTAGGAAATCTAATTGTGGCAAAAATTAAGTTAGTGGACATAAAGAAAATGGTCAAATGAGGCAAAAAGTGTGTTGGTTGGTTTTGTGGTCTGACTTGGTTGTCTTGTGCAGCACAAAAAACAATCCAACAAGGTGACTTTGAGGCTTTGTATCTTAATGAGTATGTGACCAAATAGTAAGGCAATGCAAACAGTAGAAAGAGGGCATGGAGCTTAACATCTTTCATGTTGAACACAAGTTGAAATGATGAGTGGAAAGAGGTGAAAAATGGCCATAAAGTGTAGGTTTCATAACTGCAAAATGGTTGGGCCAGTTTGGCCTAAATGCTGCCTAAAAATTCAATCCATGATGCCAACTTCAGATGAGTGTGTCTTTCAAACTAATGATCCAAATGGGATGATTCTAAAAGGATGTGAAAGAGGATATAGCAAGGTACAATTGTCATGAAGAAAGTATTTTCAAAAGATGTCTTGAAGTGCAAGAAATCTGGCCCATAAGTCTTGACAAATCTTGAAGATTTTGGACTTAGAAAATTTTCTAAGTCTCCTAAACTAATGTCTCACTTTGACCAAGCATAACTTTCTCAATTTTAATCCAAATGAAACAAACTTTATATCTCTAGAAAGCTTGGAACAAGAGGAACAACTTTCATGTTGGAGAAAGTTTCAAATGGAGCTTGCATCTTGATGGAAAATGGGCTTAAAGTGGGCGCAACAACCATACAAACTTGCCCTAAATGGAAAGTCAACTATTTCCAAATTTAGTAACTTTTTCAACTCCTGATTAAACGATGAATCCATGATCCAACCTTGATCAAATTTCACATGTAGGCTCCCTTAGGCATGAATTTTGAGATTCCACTTTCAAAATGTCAGGAGTTGACTTTTCTGGCCCCACAGTTAACTTTTCCCAAACTATCTGATTCCCGATTCCATTAATCAATTGAAGCGCCTCTGGCTCAAATAAAGAGCTGATTTTTTATATGTAGACCCTTGTGGACATATAGAGGGCCATGGAAAAGAGTTTCACCCAAGGAATCAAAAATAAACCGATTTTACACCAAACCCTAGTTTTAGGGCAAAATGATTAGGAACTGATTGCACTGATTGCCAATGGATCTTTCTGAGATAAATGCGAGTCTTCCTAGACCAAGATGCCTCTCCAATCATGACATGGATAAGCTCCTTCACTTCCAACCAAATATTGCCTGTTGCGGGTAGCCATGAAACCCTGATTTCTGATTAAATGCAGATGCATACTCTGATAACTCTGAATCTTTCACTGATGCACTGAGGACCATAATAAGACACTTGGAACTCCTTGAGACCCTTGAGACTTGTATATTTAGGAGATGAAGTCCAATTCTCAACCTTGCTTTGTGTGGGCTCCTTCTGTTAAAGAGTGATCAATCAAACCCTGATTTCCCAAGTCACTAATGCAGTATGCAAAGAGTATGACCTAGTATGATGCTAACAAAATGTAAGACACAATCCCAAGCTTCCAGAAAATATGAAGGGTAAATTTTGGGGTATTACAGCTGCCCATATTCAATCAACTAGAGACCCGAAAGGAAGATAGCAACGGCTTTCGCACTTTCGAGGTATCAAGGGATTAAATAAAATAAAAACCCAGAAATTTACACTGAAGTGAAATGAAGTAACAATGCCTGTCAGAATCGACAAAGAGGTGGTCTTGAAAAAAAGCATCTGTCTGGTACGGTGAGAGTCGGTCTGAACACCGTAAAAGAATGTTAGCCTGAATACCAAAATAAATGGTAACACAGGAATAACCATGGCCTGAATGCCGCTCATCAATCTGAATACTTGAAATGACTCCGATTTGAGCATCGGAAGATACGAGATTATCAACATCGGTCTGAACACCAGGAAACTGGCCTGAACGCCACTTCGGTTTGAATACCGAGAAATTGGCTGAGGCTTTCGTAAAGCAATATCAGTATAACACTGACATGGCGCCTGACAGAACCCAACTTCAGAATCTGTCTCTCAAAAGCAATGAATGCTTCAGAGAATATGCTCAACATTGGAGAGAGACAGCTTCCCGTGTTCAGCCTCTGATGTTGGAGAAGGAAATGGCAAACATGTTCATGAATACGCTGCCCGGATCTTACTTGGAGCGTTTAGTGGGTTACAACGCCTCCAACTTTGCTGATGTAGTCTCTACCGGTGAGAGGGTGGAGAACTACTTAAAGACTTGCAAGATCCAGAGTGGGGTTGGATCATCATCAGGGGTGGAGAAGCCGTTCATTCAGGGACAGAAGCGGAGAGAGGGGGATGTTAATTCTTTGTCTTCATATCAAAGCAGGGGTATCAGAAGGAACAGTTTTCAGAACTACCATCAGCAGCCTTATGTTGCGGTTGTGACCATTCCGGCTGCAGCACCAGTACAATAACAACAACCACAACGTCCACCAACTCAGTACCATTAACAGCAACAGGGTAATAGACCCGCCTACCAACAGAGGCAAAAGATGATGGACAGGCGTTTCGACACTCTTCCGATGTCGTACGCTCAGTTGCTTCCTAGCCTTCAACAATTACAACTCGTGCAGTTATGCACTCTGGCTCCTCCTGTCGGTAGGCTTCCGGTGGGTTATGACACCAATGCTAGGTGTAATTTCCACTCTGGGGCACTTGGCCATAATATTGAGAACTGCAAAGCTTTTAAGCACGTGGTTCAGGACCTCATAGACTCGAAGGCCATTAACTTTGCGCTGGCTCCTAATGTCGTCAACAATCCCATGCTGCAGCATGATGATGCAAATGTTAATATGCTGGGAGAAGAAGTCAAATCCGTCAGGGATGTGTTGAAGTTGAAGACTCCACTATTGGAGATTAAAGAACATTTGCTGAAGGCCGATGTTTTCCCCGGTTGTGGGAACGGTTGTTTGGGTTGTACTACATAGAGCAAAGGTTGTTTGAAGCTGCAGCAAGGTATACAGGCCTTACTCGACAATGGTATCCTCCAGGCTGAAGACTTGTCTGTCCAAGAGACTGTTGAAGGGGTTGATGAAGAGGTGTTTGAAGATGCTGCTGAAGAATTTCCGAATGTTATTTCTGATGATATTGTAATTCCTGTTGATGTATTTAACTTTTCCAATGTTGTTGCTGATATCCCAAACAATGTGTCTAATTCTGATGTATCTATTGAACTTGATTCCAATGTTTCGGATGTTTATGTTTCAATGAATGAGATTTCTGAGTATGACTGTGATGTTGCTACTATCACCATTTTCTACCCAACTGCTCAGATCAGTGTGCCAGAAGCGCAACCGGTGCCACCAGTGCGACCATCCACTATGACCATCACGACCCCTGGTCCTTTACCTTTCACCAGCGAAATGGACATTCCTTGGCATTATGGGGGAAGGGTGTACACGCATGATCACATAGTGGAACAACCACTGAAAATAGAGGAGGTGCATAATTAAAAGTCTGAATCTGAGGTGGAGATAAAAGATCCCGCAGTGGACAATGTTGGTGGAATCGGGCGATTCACCAGGAGTGGTAGACTGTTCTCACCACCGGTTACCCGAGCAGATAATGCTGACGCCGCGGCGAAAGCCAAAGGCAAACAAGCTGTAAATGAGGGTGCCTCTGCACCACAGGCTGGCTTTGAGCCTACTTTTACGAAGGATGTGGACGAGCTTCTGAGAATTATAAAGAAAAGCGACTACAAAGTAGTCGATCAGCTGATTCAGACGCCGTCCAAAATATCCATTCTCTCACTCTTGTTGTGTTCAGAGGCACACAGGGAGGCACTTCTGAAGGTTCTAAACGCTGCATATGTGCCTCAGGAGATCTCAATGGACCAACTAGAATGGACGTTGCAAATGTCCATGCAAGCAACGGGTTGGGTTTTACTGATTCTAACTTGACACCAGCCAGACGCAATCATAACAAGGCTCTGCACATCTCGATGGAATGCAGAGACACTGTGTTATCACATGTTCTGGTGGATACAGGCTCCTCTCTCAATGTGCTACCCAAGAGAGCCCTGTCAAGGTTAGAAGTAGAAGGTTTGGTCTTGAAGCCTTCTGATCTCATTGTGAGAGCCTTCGATGGTTCTAAGAGGTCGGTGTTCGGAGAGGTAGAATTGCCAATTCAGATTGGATCGCAAACCTTCAACACCGTCTTCTATCTGATGGATATCAGTCCTTCCTATAGTTGCCTGCTGGGTCGTCCTTGGATCCACGATGCTGGGGCAGTCTCCTCAACTTTGCATCAGAAAATCAAATTCCCAGTCAATGGACGAATTATCACTGTCTGTGGTGAGGACATTCTGGTCAGTAACCTGTCTACATTCAAGTATGTAGAGGTAGAAGGTGAAATTCATGAGACCCTATGTCAGGCTTTTGAAGCAGTTCAGATCAAGGACGCAGCTCCGGTGGAAGAGGTTAAAATAGGTGCCTCTATCTCATCCTTCAATCAGGCACAGGCCTTGGTAGATTCAGGTGTTGCCCCCGGTTGGGGACGTCTGTTGGAGTTACCGATGAAAGAAGACAAGTTCGGGATTGGGTATCAGTCAGCTCTGACTTCTACAACTTCAACGCCTCAGACTCGTCATGGGCCGATTACTTTCTCCAGCGCTGGCATCATTTAGTATGGCCAAATCTCTGTAATCAACGAAGAAGATGGGGATAGTGATTGCGACATCGACAATTGGGTGCGTCCGAGGGTCCCGGGTGAAGTCATCAACAATTGGTCTTCTGAGGAGATTATCCAAGTCACTCTTCTTGAGGAGTAATTTTTCTTTGTTTATTCATGCATGTCCAAGTCTTACGTTCCGCCCAGGGCGTAATGACTCATTGTAGGGCTCATCTATGTGAATACCTGCATTTTTATCATAAATAAAGGACGTCTTTTGCATTCAAAATTTTGTTCACTGTCTTTCTATTTTTGCAGTTTTCAAAAATCAAAAATCAAGGAAAATATATTTGGCAATGTTTTGTTTAGTTTTCACTCATTGTTCACACTCATAAGCACATACCATCACTCATGCAGATGCACATCACCGAATCCTATTGATAACAGTTCTGCTATGGCTCGCTTCGACTTCGAAAACCCAATCTTTCAAGCTGAAGAAGAGGGTGATGAAGACTATGAACTCCCTGAAGAACTTGCCAGGTTGTTAAAACAGGAGGAAAGGGTCATTCAACCGCATCAAGAGTCTACTGAAGTGATTAATCTTGGCACCGAGGACGTCAAGAGAAAAATCAAGATAGGGGCTGCTTTGGAAGACGATGTGAAGAAGGGATTGATTGAATTGTTGCAGGAGTATGTCGACATATTCGCTTGCCACCGTGTCAGGATGATCTGGAGATTCTGTCAAACGCCGGATAAGCAAATTTCTCTTGTGAATAATACCATCCAATTCGTTGAAGAAATCTAGACTTGAAGAGGTATTCGGAGAAGATGATGGGAATTACTACATAAAGCACATCAACGCCCATCAACGAATTGGATGGGATTATTCACAAGAGAAATTTGCTTATTTGGCGTTTGATAGAATCTCCAGATCATCCTGACACGGTGGTAAGCGAAGATGTCGACATACTCTTGCAGCAATTCAATCAACCCCTTCTTCACATCGTCTTCCAAAGCAACCCTTATCTTGATTTCTCTCTTGACGTCCTCGGTGCCAAGATTAATCACTTCAGTAGACTCTTGATGCGGTTGAATGACCCTTTCCTCCTATTTTAACAACCTGGCAAGTTCTTCAGGGAGTTCACAGTCTTCATCACCCTCTTCTTCAGCTTGAAAGATTGGGTTTTCGAAGTCGAAGCGAGCCATAGTAGAACTGTTATCAATAAGATCTGGTGATGTGCATCTGCATGAGTGATGGTATGTGCTTATGAGTGTGAACAATGAGTGAAAACTAAACAAAACATTACCAAATATATTTTCCTTGATTTTTGATTTTTGAAAACTGCAAAAATAGAAAGACAGTGAACAAAATTTTGAATGCAAAAGACGTCCTTTATTTATGATAAAAATGCAGGTATTCACATAGATGAACCCTACAATGAGTCATTACGCCCTGGGCGGAACGTAAGACTTGGACATGCATGAATAAACAAAGAAAAATTACTCCTCAAGAAGAGTGACTTGGATAATCTCCTCAGAAGACCAATTGTTGATGACTTCACCCGGGACCCTCAGACGCACCCAATTGTCGATGTCGCAATCACTATCCCCATCTTCTTCGTTGATTGCAGAGATCTGGCCATACTGAATGATGCCAGCGCTGGAGAAAGTAATCGGCCCGTGACGAGTCTGAGGCGTTGAAGTTGTAGAAGTCAGAGTTGGCTAGTACCCAATCCCGAACTTGTCTTCTTTCATCGGTAACTCCAATAGACGTCCCCAACCGGGGGCAACACCTGAATCTACCAAGGCCTATGCCTGCTTGAAGGATGAGATAGAGGCACCTGCTTTAACCTCTTCCACCGGAGTTACGTCCTTGATCTGAACTGCTTCAAAAGCCTGACACAGGGTCTCATGAATTTCACCTTCTACCTCTACATACTTGAATGTAGACAGGTTACTGACCAGGATGCCCTCCTCACCACAGACAGTGATAATTCGTCCATTGACTGGGAATTAGATTCTCTGATGCAAAGTTGAGAAGACTGCCCCAGCATCGTGGATCCAAGGACGACCCAACAGGCAACTATAGGAAGGATTGATATCCATCACATAGAAGACGGTGTTGAAGGTTTGTGATCCAATCTGAATTGGCAATTCTACCTCTCCGAACACCGACCTCTTAGAACCATCGAAGGCTCTCACAATGAGATCAGAAGGCTTCAAGAACAAACCTTCTACTTCTAATCTTGACATGGATCTCTTGGGTAGCACATTGAGAGAGGAGTCTGTATCCACCAGAACATGTGATAACACAGTGTCTCTGTATTCCATCGAGATGTGCAGAGCCTTGTTATGATTGCATCCGGCTGGTGTCAAGTCAGAATCAGTAAAACCCAACTCGTTGCTTGCATGAACATTTGCAACGATCCCTTCTAGTTGGTTCACTGAGATCTCCTGAGGCACATATGCAGCGTTTAGAACCTTCAGAAGTGCCTCCCTGTGTGCCTCCGAACACAGCAAGAGTGAGAGAATGGATATTTTGGACGGCGTCTGAATCAGCTGATCGACTACTTTGGAGTCGCTTTTCTTTATAATTCTCAGAAGCTCGTCCACATCCTTCGTAAAGTAGGCTCAGAGCCGGCCTGTGGTGCAGAGGCACCCTCATTTACAACTTGTTTGCCTTTGGCTTTCGCCGCGACGTCAGCATTATCAGCTCGGGTAACCGGTGGTGAGAACAGTCTACCACTCCTGGTGAATCGCCCGATTCCACCAACATTGTCCACTGCGGGGTCTTTTATCTCCACCTCAGATTCAGACTTCTGATTATGCACCTCCTTTATTTTCAGTGGTTGTACGACTCCGTGATCATGCGTGTACACCCTTCCCCCATAATGCCAAGGAATGGCCCTTTCGCTGGTGAAAGGTAAAGGACCAGGGGTCGTGATGGTCATAGTGGATGGTCGCACTAGTGGCACCGGTTGCGCTTCTGGCACATTGGTCTGAGCAGTTGGGTAGAAAATGGTGATAGTAGCAACATCACAGTCATACTCAGAAATCTCATTCATTGAAACATAAACATCTGAAACATCGGAATCAAGTTCAATAGATACATCAAAATTAGACATATTGTTTGGGATATCAGCAACAACATTGGAAAAGTTAAACACATCAACGGGAATTACAATATCATCAGAAACAACATTCGGAAACTCTTCAGCAGCATCTTCAAACACCTCTTCATCAACCCCTTCAATAGTCTCTTGGACAGACAAGTCTTCAGCCTGGAGGATACCATTGTCGAGCAAGGCATGAATACCTTGCTGCAGCTTCAAACAACCTTTGTTCTGTGTAGTACAACCCAAACAACCGTTCCCACAACCGGGGAAAACATAGGCCTTCAGCAAGTGTTCTTTAATCTCCAATAGTGGAGTCTTCAACTTCAACACATTGTTGACGGATTTGACTTCTTCTCCCAGCATATTAACATTTGCACCACCATGCTGCGGCATGGGATTGTTGACGACATTAGGAGTCGGCGAAAAGTTAATGGCCTTCGAGTCTATGAGGTCTTGAACCACGTGCTTATAAGCTTTGCAATTCTCAATATTATGGCCAAGTGCCCCAGAGTGGAAATTGCACCTAGCATTGGCGTCATAACCCACCGGAAGCCTACCGACAGGAGGAGCCAGAGTGCGTAACTACACGAGTTGTAATTGTTGAAGGCTAGGAAGCAGTTGAGCGTACGACATCGGAAGAGTGTCGAAACGCCTGTCCATCATCTTTTGCCTCTGTTGGTAGGCGGGTGTGTTACCCTGTTGCTGTTGTTGGTACGGAGTTGGTGGACGTTGTGGTTGTTGTTGTTGTTTTGGTGCTGCAGCCAGAATGGTCACAGCCGCAACATAAGGCTGATGATGGTAGTTCTGAAAACTGTTCCTTTCGATACCCCTGCTTTGATATGAAGACAAAGAATTAACATCCCCACTCTCCGCTTCTGTCCCTGAATGAACGGCTTCTTCACCCCTGATGATGATCCAACCCCACTCTAGATCTTGCAAGTCTTCAAGTAGTTCTCCACCCTCTCACCGGTAGAGACTACATCAGCAAAGTTGGAGGCGTTGCAACCCACTAAACGCTTCAAGTAAGATCCGGGCAGCGTATTCGTGAACATGTTTGTCATTTCCTTCTCCAACATCGGAGGCTGAACACGGGAAGCTGTCTCTCTCCAGCGTTTAGCATATTCTCTGAAGCATTATTGCTTTTGAGAGACAGATTCTGAAGTTGGGTTTTGTCAGGTGCCATGTCAGTGTTGTACTGATATTGCTTTACGAAAGCCTCAGCCAAGTCCCTCCAGCAACGGATGTGGGCTCTGTCCAGCCTCATGTACCATTCCAGGGATGCCCTAGCCAGGCTGTCCTGAAAGAAGTACATGAGTAGCTTCTCATCATCGGAGTATGCAACCATCTTGCGGAAGTAAGCCTGCACATGGGTCTTTGGGCAAGAGTTGCCATTGTATTTGTCAAAGACTGGGACTTTGAATTTTGGTGGCACCCTCACACCTGGGACCAGCCCCAAGTCAGCAACATCTACTCCAATAGCACTTTGTCCCTCTACAGCCTTCAGCCTCTCCTCTAGTCTTCTAAACATGGGGTCCATGCCATGGCCCATGCCAAGGTCCTCCTGCATCAAGGTGAACTGATCCTCTTGATCATCACTTTCCATCAAGACAACTATGTTCGACAAGTCAATATAAAGCTCCCTAATTATCTTAGGTGTACTCTCTAAGCCTGGGTGTTGGGCTTATCACTCAAGCATCAGAAAACAATCCCACAAGAGCATAATAATACATACAGGATATATAACAGTAATACATAAGAGCAAGTAATATAAAGATAAACATCAGAAATACAAAATGATACAAGCATAGTTGGGCTTGACTTGCTTAGGAAATCCCTAGCAGAGTCGCCAGTTGTCGCGCCACAAAAAGTGTAGAGTCGTCATCATATTTTATTTATTCCAAAGGAAAGGGAAAATAGTGATAAAACCCCAAGAGAATGGTCTTCGCAACCAAGAGCGGATTCGGGAGTCGGTTATTCAAGGGAAAGGTATTATCACCCCTCACATCCATTGTACTCAACGGTAACCACCATGTTTGTTCTTCGTGCGTATGCATGTTGTTATTTGAAGGTTACTTGCTATAGGTTAAAGGAGAGAAAATAAGTTTTAAATTAGTGTGCTCGCTAAGGATTCGATCCCTTGTGCCCACGTATCCTCATTCGTGCAATAAGGAAGTCAAAGATCCGTAGTTCTGATCATAAAACAAAGTGTGTGTTATTTGTTTTTAATAGACATTGTTAACATTCGCGTTCTAGCGGTTAACTTTGCTTGTATGCTCGCATCATGGGAGGCATAAGTGTTTGTTTGTTTGCGGTAGAATGGATGTGCTTGGATCGCATTCTAGCAGTTAAACATTACTTGTATGCTCACGCATGGGAGTCTTTAAGCTTTGTTATTACCACAATAGAACGGAAGTAACATGTCCTTTGTGAAAAGGTTTTGGATTCCCTAAGGCAGAAAATTGGATTTGATTTGTTGTGGTTGGTTTTAGTACGGAGACAAGTATCAAACCATGAGCTAGGTACGACTGATAATCTGAATACTTGGGAGTTGAGAGGATAATTGCATCCTAACCCCTCTTTTTCATCCAAAGGTTTTTGTTTATGAAATTTCTTTGGAGAGTTTAATCATTGGTACTTAGAGGGAGACAAGTATCTAATCCTTGGCTAAGTACGATCAACAATGAGAATACTCGGGAGGTGAGAGTCAGTGGCATCCTAACCACTCTTTTTCTCTCTCAGAGCACTAGATTGAACTCATTTTATTGTTAAGTGTTTTGAATAGGAAGTCAAGCATCAGGCCACAAGCTAGGTACGGTCGACCATCCAAGTACTTAATTGTTGTGCACAAGTACGTAGACCCCACTTTTATCTTCTAATTTATTGAGAAAATATTTTGAAAAGGCAATTGACGTTGGATCAAGTGTTTGGAATTTATTTGATTATCAAAAGTGTATGAAGAAAGAGATATAGACCGATGTAGAAGTAGAATGATAAAACGGAATGGATAATGATGATTAGATTGCACAAATGAACCAATGGACACACCATGAACAAAGCATGAACAAAGCATGAACTAGAAATGACCAGATGAAATGATCATGAATGAAACAAATGGATGTTGTAGTGGATGGGGGATGAGATTGAACAAATGAACATCATCAAGCAATGCCATGAGCATATGGGACTTTGATATGAGCCTTGATCAAAACAATGAAACCTCATAATGGATCAAGAATAAGTGGGCCTTGAATGTATCTTGATGAAACAATTGGAACATGCACAATAGATGATAGTGAATCAGATAAAATTAGGGTGTTTGCTTAAATGCACACACAATGAATGATATTTCCATAATTAGGGTTTAGCTTGGCCATAATGATACAAGTGAATCTTCAAAGCAAGATGCACAAGCAAAGAATCAAAGGTGTAAACACACTAGGGTTTAGCAATATGCACAAAAAAAGAATCAAAGGTGTAAACACACTAGGGTTTAGCTTGGTTGAGCAACCTCAAGATTCTAGGAAACCCTAGCTTTCACCAGGTACACACAACTATACCTTGTACACAAGATGTCTGTCCTCTTGTCTTGTATGATGCTAATGCAAGTGAAATGATTGAACATGAATAAATGCATATGAATTAGGGTTATGGGACTAGGTGAACATTGTGAAGGATAGTGTAAATTTTGGGGTATGACACAATTATTGTACAAATACTCAGTGGGAGTAGTCGCTTGTGAGTGGAATACGGTCTTGGAGCTTTCTTCATTTATTTTATATTTATCACGATTTTAGTCGGTTTTGTCTTCTCTAGTTTGTAACACTGGGAACAGGCATGTTATTCGTTTTAAGTTTTCATTTGGATTTTATTTATTGTGAAGTGGTTGTTTTAATTTACTATTTGATGTTATGAGGACTATTCGAGTTTCCACTGCGAGTTTGAAATATTTTCATGAAGTGCATGTTTTATTTTGAATAATATCCTAATTAGTGAAAGTTCTCTTTTATATTAAGAGTCGGGGTTTATGGTGTTACATAGTGGTATTAGAGCAGGTTGGTCCTTCTGGCCAGGTTTTGCGATTTTATTTGTTTCGTAGAGTGCGACAAGTGTGTGAACACCTTTTTCAATTGCCATTACTAGGGTTAGACAAAGAGGTAATGAAGCAAATGGTATAATGCTTATGCTAGATCTTAATTAGGATTAGTTTGTATTTGAGTTTAATTGTTAGCTTTCTTTTAAGCCCAATTAATGTTTCGTTAGACATTAGGGTTTATACATGACAATTCCAATTTTTAATGCCTTTAATTTTATTCGTATTTCCATGTGCTTAATGAATGGTTCTTAATATGATAATATCCCTGATTGATTAGTTGATCAAATTTACCTTTTGATCAATTAATTACTTGTTGGGATTAGACTTGTCTTAGGGTTTTTCATGAACAACTTATATGCTCCCCATATTCAATCAAGTGATCATAAGTCCCTTGATCACTAGATTTAGTTAGACCTTTACATTTGCATTACATTGGATCTCTCAAGTCAATCTCAAGTTAAGATTCACATTCAAGACCCTGAAGATGGGGGGGGCATCAAAACTTGATCATGCCAAGCTTCATTCATTCAAGCACACTTTGCATCATCCTTTTTAAAACAAACAAAAGACTATTTCCCTTCACGTACTTGTTAATTATGATGCAAATTTTGCGCCATGAGTCTTAAGTAATGGAGAAGGAATAAGAGTGAGTATTTATATCCTTATTCTGAATATCTTTGGATACATGACACTTGACCCAATTGTTCAGAGTATTCACCTCATTCATAGACTTTAGTGAAGTTCAAATCAAATAATTGACAACTTGCATTCTCAGACAAAATTTCAACAGTCCCCCATCAAAAATATATTTCTCTTCGGACCAAATTGTATACCCATACATTCTTGAGGTTAATCACCTCCTATATAGGTTAATCACCCATCTCTAAACAATACCTCTCTCTTTGGATTAATCACCTTCTTATGGTTAAAACCCCCATCATGTGTGCTTGCCTTGTTAGTCAAATGCTTAAGAAATCCCCCTCATGCATGTTTGCCTTGTTAGTCTCATGCTTAGGCATACCTTTCATTTTCATGCATGTCTGCCTTATTAGTTACATGTTTAGGCATACCCCCTTTTCCTTTTATGTTTGTCTTGTCATACCCAATGTTTAGACAAACCCTTTTCATGCATGTCTGTCTTGTTAGTCCCTATGCATGTTTGCCTTGTTAGTCTCATGCTTAGGCAAACCCTTTCATGCATGTTTGCCTTTTCAGACCCAATGCTTAGGCCAACTCATCTCTTGCTTGCCTTATTAGTCTCATGCTTAGGCAATCCACCTCTTGCATGTATGCCTTGTGAGACTCAAGCTTAGGTAGACCCCCTATTTGTAGGTCTTGATCCCTAGATCCAGGAAAACCCCTATAACCATGCATTGGCTAATCACCATCTATTGGTTAATTTCCGCCTCTTTGGTTCAAATACACGACTCTACGGGTTCCAATAATATACCATATTATCGTACCCCAAAATTTGCCCTCCCCCTTTTATTTCTTGGCTGATCATTGGCTCGAGATTCATACGCATTCATGTGCATTATTCACTCATACCAGTATTTTCTTACAAACACATAAATTCAAAGTTTGTGAATAACACAATTTGGATTGATGGACTTTATGGGGTTATATTTGGACCTGTTATTTATGCTAACCTTATGTTGCTTGGCTTGGCCTTGAGGGGCCATTTTGATTTTTGAAACCCTGACTAGGTGGACCGTCTTGGGTCGTGTTTAGTGAGTTATCGCCTTCTTTGGATGATCTTGAAGCCCTAGCTTTTTGGTGCACATCACGAAGGGAGAATTGTTGCTTGTTGCATCATTCTTATCCACAACGGTTGCCTAGTGGCATTGGGTTGCATTTGAAATTGGGATACCTGTCATGGCGATGCATCTGTTTGAGCATAAAATCTTAGTTTAACACATTCTTCATTTTGGTTTGTTTGTTGACCATTGCTTATGCATAAAATCCTAATAGTAGGTGTTGAACCTTGGGCAACCACAAATCTTGTAACTTAACTTGGTAACTGAAGCCCTATCTCATTGAGAGCGGTGGATCACTTTATACCATTTGACATCAATCATCTTAGTCAGGGTTTGTCGCATGGCTATTGGATTTTGTGCATTAAAGATCATTCTTGATTCATTGCTCACGGCGCACCCTTGGATTCAAGATCACACGACTTTGGTTTACTTATTCAGATGGATCCCTTGGTTCATATTCCATTTGTTCATACTTCAAAAAATACGGTTCATACGTCATGGATAATGCATCTCTCATTCATGTGTTTATATTCCAAATTTTAGTTCAGACTTGATTTTGAAAGAACTATAATTCGAAAGTGGGATTTTGTTTCATCCAAAGAACCACATACGCATTGGAATACTTCCAAAACCACTTGAGCTCAACAATAAAATCCATTTTTCAAATCCTTTGTTAAACTTTCTAAAACCATTTCAAGTTAATAATGGTGTCATACCCCGATTTTGGTCCTGATTGTTTTTCATTTTTTTATTTTTATTTTGGCACTTGGCCTAAAGTTCATTTGCATACATTCATGACCAAAGGCGACCATCCATTTCCAAATCCTTAATCATGTATCCATAATCATTTCATCATTTTCGAATTAATTCTAGGAGTAGCAAACTAAGTTCAATTTGATTTTGATCCAAAATTGACTTTAGAGATTCAAATTGATTTTGAGGATTAGATTAATTTTGGAAATTATTTCAATACCTTTTGTCGATTTAATTTTAGAAGTTTCAATTAATTAGCCATGGTTGTATTATTTGTTGGTAGGCCAGTTAACCACTTTTTTTTGTTTTATCATAAAAAATTCTGCATGAGTTTACAAATTTCAACCCATATCCAATTTCCTTAAACCCACAATTAAATCCATTTTTTCCAATCCAATAACCCAACTCTATTTTTAAATCCATTTTTTTTCAAACTATATCCAAAATCCATATCCATTTTCATTATCCATTTGGAACCAATTGAAACCATTTCATATCCAAAATCCATTCAATCATAACAATTAACCAATTAACCCAAAGTTCATTAACCCAAAACAATTATCCAACAAAAACAAATCCCAATTCCAATCCCATAAGAATTCCATAACAGCAACATCGTGTCTAAACCAATAGCATCCACAGTCATCAAACATGCATGTTGTACATAGCATAACAGCAGCAAACAAACCAAGCAAAGTTATGCTAATGTCTACACTAAACTGATAATCTAAGTTATGCCTCTGAATTGGTGGTCCAAGGAACCTACAAGCAGTCAACAACAAAGTTCAAGCACTACTAAATTTTCTTTTGTTCAAGACGAAGAAGAAACAATGTATTTCAAGGGTTTGTTGGCCAAGTTTCCTGCCAAATGCAATGCCGCTGCAAGCATCAATGGCATTTTCCCTCACTTGTGCTTTATATGTCTACTCCATTTGGCAAATGAGAATGGATTGAAACTTCAGCGCTTTCCCGACTTGGATAATCTTTCAATATTTCCTTCCACATGATGTTGAGCCTGAACTCTTAAGTGGAACTGTCTAGGCTTGGTCACTACAACAGACACCACGGTGACCCTGCAAAAATACCTAAAACAATCAACACCATAACAGAATAAAACAGAAGAATTGAAGTCCATTAAGACTATCACGGTACGGCTGCCAACAAAAAGCCAATAGCCTCATTTGAACCAAAACCAGACACCCTAATCATGATCAAACATGGCACATACATGGTGAATTTGACAAAGTAATGCACATGAATTTTGGTTTTCGCACTCACTTCGACACATGTTCCTGCAGTAAAACAAGACATGTTTAAAATGCTACCAACTGCACCAACACCATAAGAGTGTGCTCTTGGAAACTACAACCAATTTCTTTGTTCCCGGTCCACCATGTCACCTGACCAAAGCCTCCAACCTGCCATCAAATAGAACCAATGTCAAGCAATGCAAAGGATCCAAGAAAGTGGAGCCAAAGCAAGTGAAACTAGATAGTTTGTCCAAGGAATTCCGTACGCTGACTTATCAACACTTGCAATGAGACTTTGAAAAGTAGTGGTGGATAGATAAGCAGGAGAAACCAAAAGGATAGAAATGAAAACAAGTGCTAAGGGTTGAAGTGCATATATACTCCATTGATGAGACTTGGACACATCCACGACAAATTCAATAGATTCGGTTTCATCTTCTGGAGCATAGGATGGATTGTTCATATGGTGAGGTTGAGACTTCAACAGAAGATTCTCTGAGAAGTTGGCCAATTCTTGAATGCAGGATGCACTGAAAACGTCTATAGCTGCAACTGGAACTCCGAGGAAACCTGAGAGTTTTTGAGTTGCTTTCACCACACCAATTGAATCAATTCCATAGGTTGACATGTTGTCTGTGACAGAGATTTTGCTTACCGAGATTCCAGCCTGCTCAGAAATAAGCTTTTTCAAGAATTCCAGAATTTCCTTGGTACTGATTCTTGGACTGGTTAAAGGTGTACTATCAGCAGCCACGCCACCATGAGATGCAATTCAGATCCGACGTCAACAAAACCGTGGTTGAGCTCCTCACGTTTTCACCATTTCACTGCAGTAACACAAAATTAGTCAAAGCTGTTAAAATTTCAAAAAAAAGAATCCCAAATGGGCATTGAGACAAAGTTAGGGCGAAAAGTGCATAGGTAAAATTACCGTTTCCGGATTGTAGCATAAAACAGGACAACCCGATTCTGAGCACAAAAAGCACTTCTGGAAATTTTCTCTATTGAATCTCTAGACCAAATCCCAAAACCTAAAATGCGTAGAGGATAAATAGAGAGAAAGAAATCAGTGAGAGGCACGAAAAAATTGAGGAGGCAAAGAGAAAACTCAAAAAACGAAACCCTAAAATTCAGAGACGAGAAAAATTGGAGGCGGACAAAAATTCCACCAAGAACCCTAATCCCCAAATCAGAAAAGAAACCGATTGAGAGAGGCGAAGGGAGGAGATTCGATCATTACCTGAGTCGTCGTCGTCGCCGAAGGTGAGCTCTTACTTGAGTCTCTTTGAAAACCAAATTCGTGAATCTGAGAGGTGATGAATGATTGAGGTTTTGGGAGAGGGGAGTGTAAGACCCCAATTTTTGTCCCTAAGATCCTCCATGGCATCATATCATATCATATTATTGCCTCAAGGATCATTGTGCACCTTGCCTCCCTCCTAGTGGGTGGGTTATCATTGTGAGTGTGGTTCTTGATCACCAAGCATGTTTTGCATTTGTATATCATTGCTTTTCATTTGTTTACTAACCCAATAGTACAAAAATATTGTCATCTAACCTTGTTACTTGTAGATGAAGCAAACTAGGTCAAAACAGTCAAATCATTCATTGAGCAATAGATGGTGGCCTTTCTTGAAGAATTTGGGCACCATGATCGTTCATCAAAAGTTCATATAAGTTGTGATATCATTTGGAATCAAAATCTCAAGTGGAAGAGGCTTGAAAGTCATCAGAACATGGCTCAGTCAACCAAAACCCTAGCAAAGTCAACTATGGTCAACTGTGCATCTAATCAAGGATTTGAGGGTGTGAGATGGTTGGAAAGGTCTCATTCATGTCCATACAAGCCTCATATAACATGTCAAACATCATCATTGAGGAATTGGAGGACAGACAAAAAGTTTCCCAAAATAGTAATGACCTGTAATTTTCAGCTGCCAAAAATGGAAAGTCCTTCTCCTCAAATTTACATATCCAATCAAGCTTCAAATCAAATTTTGTCCAACATGAAAGTTGAAGATATTGCTCTCACCTTTCCAAAAAGTCCAAGAACACTCATTTCTCATGTGTGGTTGGCAAGTTATGATCAAATCATTTTCAAAAAAAGTTGAACTTTAAGGAGGCATAACTCTTGAACCATTTGGCCAAATTGGGTGATTCTTTTTTGAGCAAATCCCATTTGAAATGAACTATCATGATCCATCATCACATTTCATCAAAAAGCATCACATAAAAAGGTCATTTTTCAAGTGAACCAATTAAGTTTTGGTGGGAAAAATAATGAATTTGAAAAGTACATGCAATTTTCATGCCAAATCAATTCAAATGGCTTTCAAACAGAAAATTGGGTTTGCTTAAACATGAATTGCACTGTTCCATTGGTTCAAATTGAAAAAGGGTCATTTTGGCCAAATGACATAACATGAGCATCCCACTAATCCATTTCCAATTTGCTTAATCATGTTTAACAGTTGGATTAGCAGGTACTATAAGAGCTTAATCATAACAGAAATTCGGGATCCACAATCACTTTTTCAGATCCAAAATACAAAAAAACACAAAATTCTCTCAAATCCTCAAGAACTTTTCTTCTACTTTTTCCCTCGAATTCTGATTTCTCTTGCAGGTTCTCCATTCCAATCATCAATTCTTGCATAATTGAAGTTCTGTTGAAGCTCCTTTTGGAAGAATCGTTGAACATGGCAACTGTTGAAGCTTGAAGATCCATAGGACAGTTGGAAATTCCTTCGAGTTGGAGCATTGCTGAGCGACGATCCTCGATTCATTCATCTTCTACATCCTTAAGGAACTTCTGTTTTCACGCTTCACATCCAAAAAAGCTAAATCACGAACTGCATCATCACTAAGGTCAGAACTCGATTAACACGATTCTTGAAATTAGGTTATGGCTTATGTAGATCTTGTAACGTAGAACACGCTGCAGCTTGAATCGTACGTTTCCATTAAGTATTGATGAAGAAATCTTGATTCGAAGTTTGATTGCTAAAACTTGTTTGGATCGATCCTCTTGCCATGCGTAGATTTAGGTTAAATCAATGTTAGATTCATGATCTAGGTTGAATGAGGATTCGATACATATAGGTTTTCTTGATTTCTGTGTGCAAATGTTCATGTTGATGATGAACAGCTTGAATGATGATGAACGCGATGAATACATTTGAATTTTATTTCCAGAATCTGTTTCAATCCATCGCCCGCGCCTTTGCATGTTTTTGGTTGTTTATTTGCCATGTGTCCAATTAGCGCATAACACATCACTTAATGAAACGCAATGTTTCATTAAGTGGCGCCTCTTTTGAATATCGCTGGGGTTCGATTCCCCGTTCCAGCCAAATTCATTTGCCATGCTTGTATTATTTGCCACATATGTTCATCATGTGTCCCATACCTTTCCATGCATTTTTTATTTTTCTTTGGCATTCAAAAAATGATAACTCATTCAATAATTGTCCAAATTTCATGATTCGTTTTTCACCATGATCCTCATAATGTGCTTGATTTTTTGATGATTTTTAATAATTTTGTGCACGTGTGAAAAAATAAATGCCTAGGGTTTACTTTCACGTGTCATTCCTTGCACCATGCTCACCTTTTCTCTCATGAAATCTTGATGCCTAATAAGAAATTCTTGAAATTTTATATGCATGATTTTGCCTCATTCCCGATCATTTTGGTATATGGTTTGCTATTTTTGAGTTCCTGGATTGAGAGATATGATGTGATCTTCATGAGTGTGACAATGTATGTCACACTATGTTTTGTCCAAATTCTTGAATTTTGTTTCCATACTTGTGCTATGCCAATTGCTTTAATTTTTTGCATGTGATTACTTCTGTATGTCTAGCGTGAGCATGATTTTTAGTAGATTTTTTCGATTCATTTCCTATTTGATTGGGATTTTCTTTGCTGTTTAGTCATTTTTGAACTTTTGTGGAGTGTTCAACTTACATGACTTGTGAAATTCTCATGCCTTATCATATGAAGCTGAAATTTTGTGGATTGATTCTTAACATGTTTAACTTCATTTTTGCTTTGTTGTGGTTCATTTATCTTGTGCCAATTCTGTTTTGCATTCATTTGAAGTTGATACATGATTTGTGGCCTTGTTTGAGTTTGTTCTTGCATGCCATAACTTCATGATTTTAATTGACTGGCTTCCACTTGTCCAATTACCATGAAATTTGGTGTGCTGCTCATTGAATGTGTTCTGTTTAAGCATGATTTTTCCTGGAATTTATTGAGCCTTTTTGGTATTGATATGCTTGTGTTCATTCTGTTTATACCATTGAGTTCTCAACTTGCCTAGTTTGACATGATTTGCTTATGAAATGCGATTGATGAATGCTTTTGATGTGGGACCAATTGGAATTTGTTCTTATTTGATTAATCTTGATTTTGATCAAGTTTCATGTTCTGTTTTAAATATTTTCTCCTCCTTTGACCCTAGGCTTTGGCTTAAGGGTTCACTTCTCACATTTGAGTTGTTTTTTCAGGTTAAAGAAGCAATTGCTTTAAGGAGACTAATTCAAGTTGATTGATTTTGTTTTATTTGATTATCATGAACTAACTTGGTTTATTTTGTAGGATGCTAACTCATTTCATTTGAGTTTGTGCTTTGCACATGTGATTGATTGTGTTGACTGTTGATTCATACCTTGTCTGTTTTGACTTTGTGATTGGTATACTGATTATATTTGATTGATTTCAGGTACCATAGTTGCTTTAGTTCCTTTGTGAACTTGGTATTGCTTTGCTTTGCTTAAGCATTGAGGTAGACTCTCTTGTCTCCATGTAGTCTGGAAGACCTGGCTTGTTATTTAGCCAGGCAACTGTCTGAAGTCCTCCTTAAGAGGCAATGTTTGTGATTGTTTAACTTTGTCCCCAAGCAGGAAAAGACCTCATATGAGGCAATTGGTAGACAAAAGAGATATGTAGCCTATCTCCTACTATTCTGTGAGTCACTCACCTTGCTCACACCACATGTGTTGATGCATAGTGAGTAAAAGCCCAAGATCTATCGAGTCTAACTTGTGGAGAGAGTTCCAGCTTTCTGAACTCCCACACCTTCTGATATTCAATGCTCTCCCTGACCAGGGATAAGAGTGATGAGGCACACCCCTTATATCCTTTCATCTGCTTCACCTTGGATCTCAATGTCAAGGTTAAGAGCACCATTCACCCTATTCCAGTTGACTTTTAAGTCTAACCCTTTGATTGAACCTAATTGTTTGGTTATAGTGAGTGCTAAATGATTTTGTTTGATTGATTACTTCATATGTACATGTTTGCTTGCTTGCCTTTGTGCACTTATCATCATTGATTGTTCATTATTGCATGATCATCATTGCATATCTTTGTGATCCATGTTTGGTTTACCCATTGAGGACAACTGTAAGTCCACTCATTGGCCATGGTTCCTATGATTTGGAAGGGATAGAGTGCAAGACCATTTCACTTGGTCACTCATGTCCTTTGCTTAGTGCATTGTTTGTTTGTTGTATGTGAGGATGCAATTGTAAGACCATGTTGTTGGCATTTGTACTCCCATGATCATCCTTTGGAGGTTGGTATAAGTCCAGACAGATTGGCATTTGACTTCCAAGTTTTGCTTTACTTTAGGAGATTGGTGTAAACCCATTTATTGGTATCCGACATCCGCTTTTGTTTTAGGAGATTGGTGTAAATCCATTTATTGGTATCCGGTATCCGCTTTTGTTTGTGAGATTGGTATAAGTCCATTGATGGCATCCGGTATCACCTTGCTTTTATTTGCTTACTTGCATTGTTGCTTATTCCTAAGGACACACTTGAATCATCTCCTATATGATCTCAAGAGGTGAACCTTTCTAAGAAGTTCTACATTCCACTATCCATACCCTCTTTGTCCTAAACCTTTTCACACTTTGCATTCAAAAAACTTTGACTTGTTGTGCAAACATCTTCATGTCTTTTCAAATTAGAAACCTGGACCATGAGTCCTTGATTTTTCAAACTTCACTTTTTCATAACACTTCTTTGAATTGAACTCTAATCATACCTTGACCATATTTTGTGAATAATCATAATCAATTAACTTCACCCATTCAATTGTTTTGGCTTTGTGCATTGTTAATATGTTTTCATGCATTAGCCATAGGTTTCAATTACCATAGTGGTTGATGTAAATCTTACCTTATCCTTAGTGAGTTGATTGTAAGTCTTCCATACTTATTATAGGGTTAACCCCTCACTAGTATGTTGAAGCCGTCCTCGCATGGTGGATTGTTGATTCAGGTTAAGTTTTCTCCCATCGGTAATGAAAAGCTTTAATGCTTGTGTTTTAAAATGAACTCACTAATTTTTGGAAATCTTTTAGCCGAACTACGGCGTTTTGATCCTTACCTTTGATGGAAGGTACGTAGGCAACGGGTTCATCCGTTCAAACACAAAAATAATAGAATGTACATTCTTTTCTCACCATCCCATTCATGTTTGCACAATATGTCATAAACAAATAAACATTTTTGTACAACAAGTGTGAAAAGGGCTCCCTAGGAGTACCTAGGACGTGATGGGTGCCTAACACCTTCCCATTGCGTAATTTACCCCTTACCCAGATTCTCTGATCTTTTCATTAGTTTTCTACGTGTAAAACTTCTTAGGTTTTTGTTCGCTTTTTAACCAGTCCTTAGGATAAATAAAAGTGCGGTGGCGACTCGATTTCTATGTATACTTTGCTTATGGTTTAATCAATAAATCATATAGCGACGAATACACCGCTACAGAAAAGTGGCGACTCTGTTGGGGATAACATTAGACCTTCCCTGGTGGTATTGCCTACTTTTCACCCTTGTTGTATGATATTTGTTTATCTGTTATTTGACATATTTTTGTACAATTTGGGATAACTGTATTGATTGTAATGTTTGAATTGCTTGATATACAATTGCTGTTTGCTTTGGTGATCTCTGTGAGATGAGTTCTATACCCGAACTCGAGTGCACTCTAGGATAGGAGAATGGCGTAGTCTTGTTGACTGGTGTGGAGTATTCCTTAGCCAGTTGACTTGCGAGTCCATTCACTTGGTGGAGGTCATGTTGGATTAATAATGTCACACAAGTTATTTGTGGTTAGGCATTATTCGTTCAATCATGTGCCTTAGAAGCCAAGGACCTTAGTTTACCAAACCCATCTTTGCCTATTTTTAGGACGTAGTGCGGAGGTCGTTCAGATGTAAGGTCTGATGCGATTGTTACGCGATACTACACTCATAAGAGTCTCTCTTGAGAATATTTTTGGAATACGAGTATGCGTTTCTCCGATAATATCCGAGAGATGGGACGATGATTATGGGAACCTCTGGTAGAACATGTCTGGCAGGTTTAAAACCCTAGTACACTCCCTTTGGGTGGTTCTTAACCGAGAATCCATGCTCGTGACTCTCAGCAAACCCGTGATTCGTGGTTGAGTCGTTCAAACATCGTTAATATCAATGGAACTTGGGCGTTGATAAGGTGTAAACCATAATCCGCCAAAATGGATGATTGATATTAAGGATGTTCGAGCCGGTTCATGTACCGTTAATATCAATGGAACTTGGGTGTTGATAAGGTGAAAACCTAAATCCACCAAAATGGATGATTGATATTAGGGATACAATGAGCTTTCCCACGACCTTTGTTTGGTGTGACTTGCTTGATCCTTGAGTGTGATTGTTGCATTCATGCATTCATGCATTCATCTGCATTTCATGTCATCAGAAAAAAAAGAAAATTTTCAAGGAACTTAAAGGGTTTATTTGCAAAATTTTCAGACATGGAAAGACCAAAAAGGCATACAAAGAAGTACAGCTTTAGACAGCCCGATGTGAAAGAGTTAAGGAATCTGACATCTTATGTATTAGATCCCTTGGGTTTCAAAGCTCGTTATGGAAAGCTTCTGCCTCTGTTGACCACTCAGGTTGACGAAGGACTGATGAGTACTCTAGCTCAGTTTTATGATCCTCTGTATCACTGCTTCTCATTCCCGGACTTCCAGTTGCTGCCTACCTTGGAGGAGTATTCTCACCTTATTGGGATTCCGATTCTGGATCAAGTGCCGTTCAGTGGCTTAGAGAGTATTCCGACCGCTCGAGAGATTGCAGACTTGTTGCACATAGATGAAGCTTTGATTAAAGCTAATCTGACTACCAAAGGTGGAATTCAGGGTTTTCCTTCGAAGTTCCTCGTCGCTCAAGCTACCGTTTATGGGAAGGCCATGAGTGAGGATGCCTTTGAGGCTTTATTTGTACTGCTCATCTATGGATTGGTGTTGTTTCCCAACTTCGACAAATTTGTGGACATGAACGCCATTAGGATCTTCTCAGTTCTTAATCCTGTTCCGACTTTGTTGGGTGATGCCTATGTCTCTTTGCATCTGAGGAATGCAAAGGGTGGAGGAGTTATTGTCTGCTGTCTGCCTTTGCTGTACAAGTGGTTTATTTCGCACTTGCCGCAGACTCTTGCCTTCAAGGAGAACAAGGGATGTCTACGGTGGTCTCAGAGACTCATGTCTCTCACTAACGATGATATCTCTTGGTATGATCGCGTGTATGATACCGTCCAGATCATTGACTATTGTGGTGAATTCCCTAATGTGCCTCTTCTTGGTATATGTGGTGGGATTAGCTACAACCCTATTCTCGCACGATGTCAGCTTGGGTTCCCCTTAAAGGATACACCTCATAACATTCTGTTAGAAGGTGTATTCTTTCAGGAGGGTAAAGATCCCCAAGGCCTGAAAGCCAGATTTGTCCGCGCTTGGCGCAAGATCTGTAAGAAGAGTAGGAACGAATTGGGTCCGAAGAATTGCATTGCTTTGGAGCCCTATACCTCTTGGGTCAGACAGAGAGCTTCTGTGTACTTGATGCCATATGACCATCCGAGACCTACACCGTTGGATGTGGCTGGGCCTTCAACCCTCCCTACCCAACGTGTAGAGGAGTTGAGAGAAGAAGACCTTTCACGTGCTTGGATCCGTGAAAGAGAGGAATTGCTGCAGGAGCTTAAGGAGAAGGACGCTCTAATTGAGTTCCTCGAGCATCGGGTGATCGACGATCCCAACGACACTTAGACTTCTTTGCTTCCTCAGTCTTCTAAGTTCTGGAAGAGGAAGTATGATCAGCTGGCTAAGGAGAAAGCAGATATGGAAGCTGCCTATGAGAGAGAGATCAAGAAGCTGTGTGTTTCTCGTCTTCCAGCATCCCGAGCTATTAGGGATCCATAGGATGTTATTTTCCTTTTCTCCTTGTAATTGAATCAAAAATGTGTACTTCTTTGTCTCGATTATATTTGAATGAGATGTTCTCCATGATGATTAAAATGCTTAAAAATTCAAAATTTGCAAATAATACCCTAAGGGTTCCTTGAAAATAAAACAAAGCATATGCATTAGCACTTCATGCATCATTTTGCATAAGCAGGTACCTTGATTCCGGTCTTCTTGTTCTGACTCTGTGTTCTTCATTTATTTTGAAGACAAGCTGACTCACCGGTACTATACTCGAGCCAATTCTGCAAGAGTTATGGATCAGCTAGAGCAAGAGAACCGTGAACTGAAGGAAGAGGTCGCCAGACTTGGCGCTTTGATGGAGTAACTCCTTGCTGCTCAGAATCAACCTGCTCAACCGCCTGCAACTCCTGTCCAGAGGACAGTTATCTCAGAGATTGTGGTTCCGACTGTGCCTGCCGCCAGTGCTCATTTTGTGCACAATGCTATGCCAGCCGGTTTCCCTTGGGGCATGCCTCCGGGTTTCATGCCGGATATCCTTGCTCCAACTTTTGCTCACATGCCGGCATCTAGCCCGGTCCCTGTTGCTGCTCCTCCTGTCGTGCATACCATACCGAGGGTAGACGACACCATCTATCATTCCGAGCCGTATGAGGGCCTGGATGTTAATGAGAAGATGGACGCCATGAATGACCAATTCCTTGAGCTGAGGAAGGAATTAAAGACCCTCAGAGGTAAAGATTTGTTCGGCAAGTCTGCTGCCGAGTTGTGCCTTGTTCCCGGAGTGAAGATACCGATTAAATTCAAAGTGCCTGACTTTGAAAAATATAAAGGGAACACATGTCCACTTGCTCACCTGGTCATGTACGCCAGGAAGATGTCCACCCAAACTGATAATGATCAGCTTCTGATCCATTATTTTCAGGACAGCCTGTCCGGTGCTGCGCTCAGATGGTACATGAGTTTGGACAGTGCTAATATCCGATCCTTCAACGATCTTGGCGAAGCCTTCGTCAAGCAATATAAGTACAACGTTAATATGGCTCCTGACCGTGATCAGCTCAGGGCCATGTCCCAGATGGAAAAGGAAACTTTCAAGGAGTACGCCCAGAGGTGGCGAGAGCTGGCTGCTCAAATTACTCCACCGCTAGAGGAGAAAGAAATGACTAAGATCTTCCTGAAGACTCTTAGCTCATTTTATTACGAGCGGATGGTAGCAAGTGCTCCCTCTGATTTCACCGAGATGGTGAACACGGGGATGCGACTTGAAGAAGGTGTCTATGAAGGACGACTAGCGAAAGATGAGAGCTCTTCTTCTAAACGGTATGGGGCGTTTAAGAAGAAGGATGGGGAGGCACATGCTGTGCAATCCCAGACCAAGCCTAGAAGACCCTCTGTTCAGAGGAAGTCTGCAAGGCATAACAACAATCAGCACCAGGTGGCTCATATAGCACCTGTATTCAGAGACAGTGCTCCATATCAGCAACCTCAACAACATCAGCAATATCAGCAGCAGCAACACAATCAGCAACAATCTTCTCAACAGTATCGTCAACAACAATCTCGTCCACAGCAACAGGCCTACCAGCCTCGTGGTAGCACCAGTAATCAAGCGAACATGAACTACGATAGGAAAAAGATCAGTTTCGATCCAATTCCTATGTCGTATGCAGAGCTGTATCCCTCTCTAATAGAGCGGAAGCTGATTACTCCAAGAGATCCTCCGGCTATACCGGTCAACCCTCAGTGGTGGTATAAGCCTGACTTGCCATGTGTCTATCATTCTGGCGCTCCAGGCCATGATGTAGAGAACTGTTTTCAGCTGAAGACCAAAGTGCAAGACCTGATGAGATGTGGCATTCTGAGCTTCGAAGATTCAGGCCCGAATGTTACCAAGAACCCATTGCCCGCGCATGGGAAATCTGTGAATATGGTCCAGGGGTGCCCTGGAAAGTACAAGGTCAAATATGTAAGCCATATTAGACAGTCGCTGGTCGAATTACATCGGTTGCTGTGTCAGTACAGCCACATGGAGCATGACCACGACAAGTGCCGTATTTGTTCAGTTAACCGTTTGGGTTGCAATCAGGTACGAAGAGAGCTTCAAGAATTGTTGGATGAAGGTACCATTGAGATTTTGCAAAATCGCAATGTTGATGAGGACGAACCCGAGGTAAATGTGATATCGCCAGTGTTCAAGCTACCCGAGCCTGTTGTTATTCGTTATGATAGCAGCAAGCCGAAGGTTTCTCCGTCTTTGGTGATTAAGCCCGCAGGCCCCGTGCCTTATTCTTCTGACCGAGCTGTGCCATTCAGATATAACCCTGTTGCTGTTGAAGATGGGGTAGAAGTGCCTTTGCCTTCAACGTCTGTCACCAATATTGCTGATGTAAGCGGGTTGACCCGGAGTGGTCGCGTATTCTCTGCGCCTCCCAAGGCTCCTGTTGCTTCTGATACCGTTGAGCGTCCAGTTGGGACTGCTGTTAACATTCAGAATCCGGCATCTGTTGCCAAACCCTCCTCCTCTGTACAAAAGGCTCCTACTTCTTCAGTTGGCCCGAGTGGCATTATGAATGAAGAATCTGATAAGATGTTGAAGCTCATCAAAAAGAGTGAGTACAATGTAGTAGACCAGCTTCTACAAACGCCTTCCAAAATTTCTGTGTTATCTCTACTGTTGAATTCAGAACCTCATAGGGAGGCTCTGCAGAAGGTATTGGATTTGGCGTATGTTGATCACGACGTCACTGTTGAACAGTTTGATGGTATTGTTGCAAAAATTACTGCTTGCAACACGTTGAGTTTTTGTGACACTGATCTCCCTGAGGAGGGAAGAGACCACAACATGGCTTTACACATCTCCCTGAATTGCAAATCTGATGCCATGTCCAACGTGCTGGTGGACACTAGATCATCTCTGAATGTATTGCCAAAAACCACACTCTCCAAGTTGTCATATCAAGGGCCTCCCATGAGGCAGAGTGGTGTTGTTGTGAAAGCATTCGATGGGTCGCGCAAGACTGTGATTGGGGAAGTTGATCTCCCAATCAAAATTGGACCTAGTGATTTCCAGGTTACCTTCCAGGTAATGGATATCCACCCATCATACAGCTGTCTCTTAGGCAGACCATGGATTCACGAGGCCGGCGCCGTGACATCCACCCTACACCAGAAGCTGAAATTTGTCAAAAACAAGAAACTGGTTGTGGTAGGGGGAGAAAAGGCTCTCCTGGTTAGCCATCTGTCTTCTTTCTCCTACATTGACGCTGAGGATGAAGTTGGAACGCCGTTCCAAGCTTTATCTATTGATGAACCAATCGAGAAGAAGTCTCCTTCATTTTCTTCCTATAAAGATGCAAAGCTGGTCATTGAATGTGGTGCAGTAGCTGGTTTAGGGAAGGTGATTGAGCTTGAAGACAATAGATCCCGGGCTGGCATTGGCTACTGTTCTGGGGCATTCAATGAGCAAGGTTTGTTCAAGAGTGGAGGATTCATCCATGACGACCAACCTGAGGAAGAAGCTGCTGCTATCTTGGAAGAGGATGTAGAGGATCTGAACAATTTCGTCATTCCTGGGGGTGTCTGCCACAATTGGGTCGCTGTAGATGTTCCTACAGTCATCCATAGATCAGAGTAATTGTTCACTTTGTTTAAAACCCTTCTCCCATGCCAAAAGGAGAAGTGATGACATTGTTGGCAGCATTTAATACAATGATATTTCATTCAATTAATGCATTGTTAAACATTTGTTTTTCCATTTGTTTTCACTTTTTGCTTTTTGCATGAAATCAGTGATCATAAAAAACCCATAAAAAACAAGAATAAAAGCAAACATTTTTCATCTGCATAATGATTTGCTTGTTTAAATTCTAAAGTTTTTCATTAACCAAAATCATTATGCAGGTTGATTCTAAAACCCATTGAACATAATGATCCAACGCCACCTCCCAATTTTGAATCCCCTATATTCGAGGCAGAGGAAGACGATGTTGAAGGGATTCCTGATGAGATTTCCCGTCTCCTTGAGCACGAGAAGAAGATCATTCAGCCGCACCTTGAAGATTTGGAAACAGTCAACTTGGGGTCTGAGGATTGTATTCGTATGGTGAAGATTGGGGCACTTCTTGAAGAATCTGTCAAGAAGGATTTGATTAGCTTGCTACGAGAATATTCCGATATCTTCGCTTGGTCATATGAAGACATGCCGGGTCTAGATACAGATATTGTGCAACATTTCCTGCCTTTGAAGCCTGAGTGCGTGCCTGTGAAGCAGAAGCTCAGAAGAACTCATCCATATATGGCAGTGAAGATCAAAGAGGAAGTTCAGAAGCAAATTGATGCGGGGTTTCTGGTGACTTCTACATATCCTCAATGGGTGGCCAATATTGTGCCTGTTCCTAAGAAGGACGGAAAAGTCCGTATGTGCGTTGATTACAGGGATTTGAATAAGGCTAGTCCTAAAGATGATTTTCCTCTACCATACATTGACATGTTGGTAGATAATACAGCTAAATTCAAAGTCTTTTCCTTTATGGACGGATTTTCCGGGTATAATCAAATCAAAATGGCACCCGAAGATATGGAGAAGACAACATTCATCACACCTTGGGGAACATTCTGTTATCGAGTGATGCCCTTCGGTCTGAAGAACGCCGGAGCCACATATCAACAAGCTATGACTACCTTGTTTCATGATATGATGCACAAGGAGATAGAGGTCTATGTTGATGATATGATTGCTAAGTCCCGAACGGAAGTTGAACATGTTGAGCATTTGTTGAAGCTCTTTCAGCGTCTGAGGAAGTTTAGACTTCGCCTGAATCCAAACAAATGTACATTTGGAGTCCGTTCTGGTAAGTTGTTGGGTTTCGTTGTCAGCGAGAGAGGTATTGAAGTTGATCCTGCCAAGGTCAAAGCAATACAAGAGATGCCTGCACCCAAAACTGAGAAGCAAGTCCGAGGTTTTCTTGGCCGCTTGAACTACATTTCCAGATTTATATCTCACATGACTGCCACATGTGCGCCGATATTCAAGCTCCTCCGGAAAGATCAGTCTCATGATTGGACCGAGGATTGCCAGAAAGCTTTCGACAGTATCAAAGAATATCTGTCTGAACCTCCAATTTTGTCTCCTCCCGTGGAAGGAAGACCTCTGATTATGTATTTGACTGTTCTTGAAGACTCGATGGGTTGTGTCCTCGGTCAACAAGATGAATCAGGGAAGAAGGAATCTGCTATATACTACCTCAGTAAGAAGTTTACTGATTGTGAGTCTCGGTACTCAATGCTTGAGAAGACGTGTTGTGCTTTAGCTTGGGCAGCTAAGCGTTTGCGCCAGTACATGATAAATCATACAACTTGGTTGATATCCCGAATGGATCCAATCAAGTATATTTTCGAGAAGCCTGCTTTAACTGGGAGGATTGCCCGTTGGCAGATGTTGTTGTCTGAGTATGATATTGAGTATCGAGCTCAGAAAGCTATCAAAGGTAGTATCTTGGCTGACCATTTAGCGCACCAGCCAATTGAAGATCATCAGTCTGTTCAGTATGACTTCCCTGACGAGGAGATTCTGTATTTGAAAATGAAAGATTGTGATGAGCCTACACTTGATGAAGGTCCAGAACCTGGTTCCAGATGGACGATGGTGTTTGATGGCGCTGTAAATCAGTATGGAAATGGAATTGGGGCAGTAATCATTACTCCTCATGGCACACATATTCCGCTTACAGCAAGGCTAACTTTCAAATGCACGAATAATATGGCTGAGTATGAGGCCTGTATTATGGGACTTGAAGAATGTATTGATTTGAGAATCAAACATCTTGATGTGTATGGTGATTCGGCCCTGGTTGTCAATCAGATCAAGGGTGAATGGGAGACGAATCAGCCAAGTCTCATTCCATACAGAGATTATGCAAGAAGGATTTCAACTTTCTTTACAGAAGTTGACTTTCATCATATTCCTCGAGAGGATAATCGGATGGCAGATGCTCTTGCTACTCTTGCTTCCATGATTGTTGTCAAGTATTGGAATGAAGTCCCCAATATTGTCGTGATGCGCTTGGATAGACCAGCTCACGTATTTGCAGTCGAAGAAGTCAATGATGACAAGCCTTGGTATTTTGATATCAAGAAATTCCTCCAGAACCAGGTCTACCCGCCTGTGGCATCTGTGAAAGACAGGAAAACTTTGAGAAGGTTGTCAGGCAGTTTCTATCTCAGTGGTGAAGTGTTGTATAAGAGAAATTTTGACATGGTTTTGCTCAGATGCGTGGATAGACACGAAGCAAACCTGTTGATGACTGAGGTCCATGAGGGTTCATTTGGTACTCATTCCAATGGACATGCCATGGCTAGAAAGATGTTGAGAGCAGGCTACTATTGGATGACAATGGAGTCTGACTGCTGCAAATATGTGAAGAAATGCCACAAGTGTCAGATTTATGCGGATAAGATTCATATTCCTCCGACACTTCTGAATGTGATTTCATCACCATGGCCTTTCTCTATGTGGGGAATTGACATGATTGGCATGATTGAACCGAAAGCGTCCAACGGACACAGGTTTATTCTCGTAGCAATTGACTACTTCACCAAATGGGTTGAGGCCGCTTCGTATGCGAACGTGACTAGACAGGTGGTTGTGAAGTTTATCAAGAACCAACTGATTTGCCGTTATGGTGTGCCAGATAAGATCATTACTGATAATGGATCTAATCTGAATAATAAGATGATGGATGAGTTGTGCGCTGAATTCAAGGTTGCACACCATAATTCCTCTCCTTACAGACCCAAGATGAATGGGGTTGTTGAAGCGGCTAATAAGAATATCAAGAAGATCATCCAGAAGATGACAGTTACATACAAAGATTGGCATGAGATGCTGCCATTTGCTTTGCATGGATATCGTACATCTGTACGCACTTCAACAGGGGCAACCGCTTTCTCTCTTGTTTACGGCATGGAGGCCGTTCTCCCAGTAGAGGTGGAGATCCCATCAATGCGAGTCTTGATGGAAGCCAAGTTGACTGATGCTGAATGGATTCAGAGTCGTTACGACCAACTGAATTTGATTGAAGAGAAGCGATTGACTGCCATGTGCCATGGTCAGTTATATCAGCAGAGAATGAAGAAAGCATTCGATAAGAAGGTCAAGCCTCGTGTGTTCCGAAAAGGTGACCTCGTGCTCAAGAAAGTTTTGTCTTTCGTGCCCGATTCCAGGGGCAAGTGGACTCCAAACTACGAGGGTCCATATGTTGTTAAGAGAGCCTTTTCAGACGGTGCTCTGATGCTTACAACAATGGATGGGGAGGATTTCACTCGTCCTGTGAATTCAGATGTAGTCAAGAAATACTTTGCCTAAAAAAAAGGGGTATATGCAAATGAAAAACAGAATGGCTCGCTAAGTTGAAAACCCGAAAGGGCGGCTTAGGCAAAAATGAGCGTCTCGGTGGATAACCCGCGAGGGTAATCCAGGCAAAAATTAGAGACTTGAAAAAAGAGTATATTTGCATCCCGCTAGATTGAGCACCTCACCCTGGGGCAATCTAGGCAAAAAAAATTAGGGATTTGGCAAGTAACTGCATCCTGACAAGATTTTCTGTTACACAGTTGTCTGTTCGTCAGAGATTCTCGATTCGTCGTCAACTGAAGCTTCGAATACATCGAGATTCAAATTGGTAGAGAAAGGATCATTATGTTCAATGTAGCCCTCTTCCAATATATATCACTGATTTCAAATTTGTACAGATCTATGGAGTCTTGCCATTTGCAGGCTACCATTCCATCAAATCAATTTGAGCTTTTATCCAATTATTTGCACTCTTATTTGTTCCAATCCAACAAATGTTTTGCATGTTTTAATTGATAAAATGTCATTGTTTTAAACAAATAAATTTTTCAAATTTTGTTTTAAACAAAGTGAACATTCACAATGACGAAAGGATACTTAAGGATCTCTCAGTGCTCTCCCGAGGGTGGCATGATTTCCAACAGGTAAGACATTGGTTCATATTCCTGGCATTGGTTGTATCCTTTTTATCCTACTATATTGTTGGGGTTGCTCCCCAAGCAGGGCTTTTGTTAGGGTTGTTCCCTAAGCAGAATGTTGTTGAAGACTTTGTTTTCTTCTACAGCAGTATTCTCCCCCAGCATGGGTGTTTTCCATTTGGAAGTTTCGGTAATTGGTGGTTTGAGACCCCGGTACCCTATCACTCTCCCCAGTGCGATCGCCAGTGGAGTTGTGGTTTTATCCTCAGCATGGATGCTTTCCCTTTGAAGATTCAATGGTTGGTGGATTGATCTCACGGTATTTTACCGCTTTCCCCAGCATTGTTGCAAGCCGAGTTGTTGCTTCTTTCCTCAGCACAGTCGATAGCGGGATCTGTGATATATTCCCAGAGCAGAGTGTTGTGGAAGATTTTGTTTGCTCCAGTAGTACTCTCTTCCTCGGCCACGTCGCCAGCGGAGTTGCTATATCTCCCCGTCAGTGCGCTTATTCCTGCAGCAGGGCAGTGATTGTGTTCCTCCTCAACAGTTATGGATATTCCTCAACAGAGTCAGGATTGCATCCGTGATATCCCCCTCAGAATCTCCGCCGGAGTTGGAAACTTCTATTTTCCCCAGTAGGGTTGGTTGGTGACCTATCATCCAGAGATTTGGGTTGGTTCCCTGATTGCTTTTGATCCCCAGTAGAGTGGCTTGTCGCAAAATCTACTTGTGTGATCTTTTCTTCCTCCTCAGCGGGTTGTTCCCCAATGGAATGGATATTTGCATTATCCCCAGGTAGAGTTGCTTGTGCAGCCAGATTCTACGTGGATGATCTGTTCTCCCTTTGTGGGTTGTCCCCCAGTGGAGTTATTGCGGAGTTGCCTTCGTGGTAGTTTTTGCCCGTGCAGTGAGCTCTTGTTCCCCTGCAGATATTTTGGGATTTATCCCATTCCCCAACAGATTTGTCTTTGTGGCCGTTATTGCCTGTTGTGACTTTTTGTGCCAGTTGGGTTGATCGCTGATCCATCACTCAGAGATTTCCTGATATCTCCGATCTTTTGGCTTCCTCGCAGATCTTTGCTTTTCAGCTTGAAGATCTCCAGCAGATTGGCTTTCCAGTTGGACCTCCTTGGTTTTCCCTGGAAGTATAGTACCGGACGTTTGATTCCTGGTCCTGTTCGTGTTAGAATTGTCTGTTTTGTCAGCATTCATCAAACATAAATCACGCATATTCATGCATACTCATAAACATTCAGATATTCATGTTGCATATTTTGCCATATATCTTTTGTTTGTTGTTTCCTGCTGGGGTGATATAGATCTCTTCATAGATCTCCCAAAGCAGATGTCGGGTGTTTAATCTCTCAAAATAGAGTCAGCCCTTAAGCAGAAAGTGTCTATCCTTTCCTGCCATTTCCCCACTGAGATATCTCCTCGTGGATGACGGTTGTTTCCGTTCCCTCCCAACACACCTTGGGACGGGTTTACCCTTTTGAGTTATATCCTCATCAGGACGAGTCTTGATTCAGTCCGCCTTTTTGGTTTGATCCTAAATTGGCCTTTTTCAACTGTCTCTTGCGCTTCACTGTGGCATAAATGAATAGTTGCTTACAAACCGACGCTCATTCATCTTATCCTCAGTGGAATGTTTGGCCTTCTGCCTACAAACCAGCAGTTGTAAGTCCTATCTTTGCGGTTTTCTACCTACTACCCGATAGTTATAAACCCCGTTTTCTCCCCTAACGGAGTCAACTTTGTTGTTCATCCCAACCGATGACAATTCCTTTCTGTGGTTTTCTATCCAATCTTTGGTAGATGTAATCCCCTCTTTGTGGTTATCTTCATCTAGTATTCGATGTCGATTTTCCTTCGCTTGGATGAGTCGCTTGAATAAGCACTTATATCCCCAGCAAATCTTTTGTGGATAATTGTCGTATGCTAGCAATTTTATCCCCAGCGGGTCCCTTCACCGTTTGTCAGTGATTGCGTTCCCCGGATAGTTGATTGTCATCAATATATCCCCAGCTTGTCGTTGTGGATAATTGTTGTTTATGCAATTCATCCCCGGATCATTGATTCTCACCAGTGAATCCTCAGCAGATCGCCTTTCATTTACCCTTTTGTTGGTAATGTCTGTTGCTCCCTTTGATTGGCCATCATTATATACCTAGTTTGGTATCCCGATGCCTTTCTTTTCGGATTGTTATCCTACAAACAACCTACAACCCGGTTCAGGATAATCTTCCTCTAGAGGTTATTATTCACGTTTTGACGGCTATGAATAATATATCTCATTCACTCTTCAGTTGAAGCCTTTTGTGTTTCCCTAGTCGAGTAAGATTCATTATTTCCCTTGGCGGAATCGAATATTTGTTGTTGGATAATTGCCGGATGCTTGCAGTTTATCCCTTTGAGTTGTCTTTCGTTTACCCGGATGCTTGGTATCGATTGTCTCTCTTTTTGGTTAGTCACCTATTATATACTTTGGTATCTCTGGTGTCTTTTCCTTTCGAGTATATTATTCACGGTCTGCCGGTAATGAATAATATGTCTCTTGCACTCTTTGGTTGGAATCCTTTGTTGATCTTCCCCCAGTAGAGTAAGATTCGTATTCCTTGTGGAATCGAATGTTCATCCTATAAACAAGTTTGCTTTCGCTCTCTTCAGGATGATGAGTGTCTTGGAACACAAACCAATTCACATTCTCGGATTTTTATCCTATAAACAACCTACAACCCGGTTCAGGATAATCTCCCTTTTGAGTGTACTATCCACGTTCTGACGGTAATGGATATTATGTCTCTTTCGCTCTTGGGTCAATCTTTTGATTGTTTTCTCCGCAGAGTAAGATTCGTATTCCTTGTGGAATCGAATATCCATCCTATAAACAAGTTTGCTTTCGCTTTCTTCAGGGTGATGAGTGTCTTGGAACACAAACCAATTCACGTTTCCGGATCTTTATCCTATAAACAACCTTTAACCCGGTTCAGGATAATTTTCCGTGCGAGGATATTATCTACGTTTTGACGGCTATAGATGATATATCTCATGCACTCTTTTGTAGGATCCTTTGTTTGTTTCCCCAACTGAGTAAGATTTGCATTCTTTACAGGATCAAATGTCCATCCTATAAACAAGTCTGCTTTTCTAGCTTTCTTCAGGATGATGAGTGTTTTGGAACACACACCAATTCACGCTTTGGTCGGTCACCTGTTACGTACCTACAACCCGGTATCCTGGGTGTTTCCTTCCTGTCTGGCTCCCTATTATGACCTTGGTCCCCTGTGGAGTCAGATTTTCCTGAGTTTATGTACCTTTTTCAGGTCTTTCTCAGATGTTTGGTTGATTGATATCTCTCACCCTCATACAGGTTTTAGATATTCATTCTCCCTGAGTTTGTTACTCACTAACCGGTAACATCTCATCCTTTGGTTTCCCCTGGAAAGTCTTTTCTAGATTTCCCCAGCGGAGTGGTATTGTTATTCGTGTTGCTGTATTGGTGTTATCCCCAGTACATGCATTTTGTGAGTCAGCTTGAGACTTTCCAATGGAAGTGTTTTCCTTTGGAATTTCTTTCTCTCCCCAGTGTGAGTCCTTTACTTCCCCAGTAAGGTCTCCAGTCTATTTTTGTTATCCCCTAATTCAGAGTCGTGTCCCGCTCACGCATTTCTTTTTCTTATCCCCAACAAGAGTCCCCGTGAGAGTCTTGTTAATGTCTCTGTTCCTGGTGAGTGTATTACTCTGATGGATCGTCTTTTCTTCTGTGCGAATCATTATCCCCATAGAGTTTGTGTCTTTTACATGCATACATTTGCATCATGAGGTCTCTTAGGGACCAAAATTTGTCTCATTACTGTTATTTAAGCCCATTCTACCGCGTCGATATGAAGATTTCTAAACTTCACTTCTCCGGCTAGAATGACCTTAAATAGGGGCATCTGTAAGACCCCAATTTTTGTCCCTAAGATCCCCCATGGCATCATATCATATCATATTTTTGCCTCAAGGATCATTGTGCACCTTGCCTCCCTCCTAGTGGGTGGGTTATCATTGTGAGTGTGGTTCTTGATCGCCAAGCATGTTTTGCATTTGTATATCATTGCTTTTCATTTGTTTACTAACCTAATAGTACAAAAATATTGTCATCTAACCTTGTTACTTGCAGATGAAGCAAACTAGGTCAAAACAGTCAAATCATTCATTGAGCAATAGATGGTGGCCTTTCTTGAAGAATTTGGGAACCATGATCGTTCATCAAAAGTTCATACAAGTTGTGATATCATTTGGAATCAAAATCTCAAGTGGAAGAGGCTTGAAAGTCATCAGAACATGGCTCAGTCAACCAAAACCCTAGCAAAGTCAACTGTGGTCAACTGTGCATCTAATCAAGGATTTGAGGGTGTGAGATGGTTGGAAAGGTCTCATTCATGTCCATACAAGCCTCATATAACATGTCAAACATCATCATTGAGGAATTGGAGGACAGACAAAAAGTTTCCCAAAATAGTAATGACCTGTAATTTTCAGCTGCCAAAAATGGAAAGTCCTTCTCCTCAAATTTACATGTCCAAGCAAGCTTCAAATCAAATTTTGTCCAACGTGAAAGTTGAAGATCTTGCTCTCACCTTTCCAAAAAGTCCAAGAACACTCATTTCTCATGTGTGGTTGGCAAGTTATGATCAAATCATTTTCAGAAAAAGTTGAACTTCAAGGAGGCATAACTCTTGAACCATTTGGCCAAATTGGGTGATTCTTTTTTGAGCAAATCCCATTTGACATGAACTATCATGATCCATCATCACATTTCATCAAAAAGCATCACATAAAAAGGTCATTTTTCAAGTGAACCAATTAAGTTTTGGTGGGAAAAATAATGAATTTGAAAAGTACATGCAATTTTCATGCCAAATCAATTCAAATGGCTTTCAAACAGAAACTTGGGTTTGCTTAAACATGAATTGCACTGTTCCATTGGTTCAAATTGAAAAAGGGGCATTTTGGCCAAATGACATAACATGAGCATCCCACTAATCCATTTCCAATTTGCTTAATCATGTTTAACAGTTGGATTAGCAGGTACTATAAGAGCTTAATCATAACAGAAATTCGGGATCCACAATCACTTTTTCAGATCCAAAATACAAAAAATCACAAAATTCTCTCAAATCCTCAAGAACTTTTCTTCAACTTTTTCCCTCGAATTCTGATTTCTCTTGCAGGTTCTCCATTCCAATCATCAATTCTTGCATAATTGAAGTTCTGTTGAAGCTCCTTTTGGAAGAATCGTTGAACATGGCAACTGTTGAAGCTTGGAGATCCATAGGACAGTTGGAAATTCCTTCGAGCTGGAGCATTGCTGAGCGACGATCCTCAGTTCATTCATCTTCTACATCCTTAAGGAACTTCTGTTTTCACGCTTCACATCCAAAAAATGCCAAATCACGAACTGCATCATCACTAAGGTCAGAACTCGATTGACACGATTCTTGAAATTAGGTTATGGCTTATGTAGATCTTGAAACGTAGAACACGCTGCAGCTTGAATCGTACGTTTCCATTAAGTATTGATGAAGAAATCTTGATTCGAAGTTTGATTGCTAAAACTTGTTTGGATTGATCCTCTTGCCATGCGTAGATTTAGGTTAAATCAATGTTAGATTCATGATCTAGGTTGAATGAGGATTCGATACATATAGGTTTTATTGATTTCTGTGTGCAAATGTTCATGTTGATGATGAACAGCTTGAATGATGATGAACGCGATGAATACATTTGAAATTTTATTTCCAGAATCTGTTTCAATCCATCGCTCGCGCCTTTGCATGTTTTTGGTTGTTTATTTGCCATGTGTCCAATTAGCGCATGACACATCACTTAATGAAACGCAGTGTTTCATTAAGTGGCGCCTCTTTTGAATATCGTTGGGGTTCGATTCCCCGTTCCAGCCAAATTCATTTGCCATGCTTGTATTATTTGCCACATATGTTCATCATGTGTCCCATACCTTTCCATGCATTTTTTATTTTTCTTTGGCATTCAAAAAATGATAACTCATTCAATAATTGTCCAAATTTCATGATTCTTTTTTCACCATGATCCTCATAATGTGCTTGATTTTTTGATGATTTTTAATAATTTTGTGCACGTGTGAAAAAATAAATGCCTAGGGTTTACTTTCATGTGTCATTCCTTGCACCATGCTCACCTTTTCTCTCATGAAATCTTGATGCCTAATAAGAAATTCTTGAAATTTTATATGCATGATTTTGCCTCATTCCCGGTCGTTTTGGTATATGGTTTGCTATTTTTGAGTTCCTGGATTGAGAGATATGATGTGATCTTCATGAGTGTGACAATGTATGTCACACTATGTTTTGTCCAAATTCTTGAATTTTGTTTCCATACTTGTGCTATGCCAATTGCTCTAATTTTTTGCATGTGATTACTTCTGTATGTCTAGTGTGAGCATGATTTTTCGTAGATTTTTTAGATTCATTTCCTATTTGATTGGGATTTCCTTTGCTGTTTAGTCATTTTTGAACTTTTGTGGAGTGTTCAACTTACATGACTTGTGAAATTCTCATGCCTTATCATATGAAGCTGAAATTTTGTGGATTGATTCTTAACATATTTAACTTCATTTTGGCTTTGGTGTGGTTCATTTATCTTGTGCCAATTCTGTTTTGCATTCATTTGAAGTTGATACATGATTTGTGGCCTTGTTTGAGTTTGTTCTTGCATGCCATAACTTCATGATTTTAATTGACTGGCTTCCACTTGTCCAATTACCATGAAATTTGGTGTGATGCTCATTGAATGTGTTCTGTTTAAGCATGATTTTTCCTGGAATTTATTAAGCCTTTTGGTATTGATATGCTTGTGTTCATTCTGTTTATACCATTGAGTTCTCAACTTGCCTAGTTTGACATGATTTGCTTATGAAATGCGATTGATGAATGCTTTTGATGTGGGACCAACTGGAATTTGTTCTTATTTGATTAATCTTGATTTTGATCAAGTTTCATGTTCTGTTTTAAATATTTTCTCCTCCTTTGACCCTAGGCTTTGGCCTAAGGGTTCACTTCTCACATTTGAGTTGTTTTTTCAGGTTAAAGAAGCAATTGCTTTAAGGAGACTAATTCAAGTTGATTGATTTTGGTTTATTTGATTATCATGAACTAACTTGGTTTGTTTTGTAGGATGCTAACTCATTTCATTTGAGTTTGTGCTTTGCACATGTGATTGATTGTGTTGACTGTTGATTCATACCTTGTCTGTTTTGACTTTGTGATTGGTATACTGATTATATTTGATTGATTTCAGGTACCATAGTTGCTTTAGTTCCTTTGTGAACTTGATATTGCTTTGCTTTGCTTTGCTTAAGCATTGAGGTAGACTCTCTTGTCTCCATGTAGTCTGGAAGACCTGGCTTGTTATTTAGCCAGGCAACTGTCTGAAGTCCTCCTTAAGAGGCAATGTTTGTGATTGTTTAACTTTGTCCCCAAGCAGGAAAAGACCTCAGATGAGGCAATTGGTAGACAAAAGAGATATGTAGCCTATCTCCTACTATTCTGTGAGTCACTCACCTTGCTCACACCACATGTGTTGATGCATAGTGAGTAAAAGCCCAAGATCTATCGAGTCTAACTTGTGGAGAGAGTTCCAGCTTTCTGAACTCCCACACCTTCTGATATTCAATGCTCTCCCTGACCAGGGATAAGAGTGATGAGGCACACCCCTCATATCCTTTCATCTGCTTCACCTTGGCTCTCAATGTCAAGGTTAAGAGCACCATTCACCCTATTCCAGTTGACTTTTAAGTCTAACCCTTTGATTGAACCTAATTGTTTGGTTATAGTGAGTGCTAAATGATTTTGTTTGATTGATTACTTCATATGTACATGTTTGCTTGCTTGCCTTTGTGCACTTATCATCATTGATTGTTCATTATTGCATGATCATCATTGCATATCTTTGTGATCCATGTTTGGTTTACCCATTGAGGACAACTGTAAGTTCACTCATTGGCCATGGTTCCTATGATTTGGAAGGGATAGAGTGCAAGACCATTTCACTTGGTCACTCATGTCCTTTGCTTAGTGCATTGTTTGTTGTATGTGAGGATGCAATTGTAAGACCATGTTGTTGGCATTTGTACTCCCATGATCATCCTTTGGAGGTTGGTATAAGTCCAGACAGATTGGCATTTGACTTCCAAGTTTTGCTTTACTTTAGGAGATTGGTGTGAACCCATTTATTGGTATCCGACATCCGCTTTTGTTTTAGGAGATTGGTGTAAATCCATTTATTGGTATCCGGTATCCGCTTTTGTTTGTGAGATTGGTATAAGTCCATTGATGGCATCCGGTATCACCTTGCTTTTATTTGCTTACTTGCATTGTTGCTTATTCCTAAGGACACACTTGAATCATCTCCTATATGATCTCAAGAGGTGAACCTTTCTAAGAAGTTCTACATTCCACTATCCATACCCTCTTTGTCCTAAACCTTTTCACACTTTGCATTCAAAAAACTTTGACTTGTTGTGCAAACATCTTCATGTCTTTTCAAATTAGAAACCTGGACCATGAGTCCTTGATTTTTCAAACTTCACTTTTTCATAACACTTCTTTGAATTGAACTCTAATCATACCTTGACCATATTTTGTGAATAATCATAATCAATTAACTTCACCCATTCAATTGTTTTGGCTTTGTCCATTGTTAATATGTTTTCATGCATTAGCCATAGGTTTCAATTACCATAGTGGTTAATGTAAATCTTACCTTATCCTTAGTGAGTTGATTGTAAGTCTTCCATACTTATTATAGGGTTAACCCCTCACTAGTATGTTGAAGCCGTCCTCGCATGGTGGATTGTTGATTCAGGTTGAGTTTTCTCCCATCGGTAATGAAAAGCTTTAATGCTTGTGTTTTAAAATGAACTCACTAATTTTTGGAAATCTTTTAGCCGAACTACGGCGTTTTGATCCTTACCTTTGATGGAAGGTACGTAGGCAACGGGTTCATCCGTTCAAACACAAAAATAATAAAATGTACATTCTTTTCTCACCATCCCATTCATGTTTGCACAATATGTCATAAACAAATAAACATTTTTGTACAACAAGTGTGAAAAGGGCTCCCTAGGAGTACCTAGGACGTGATGGGTGCCTAACACCATCCCATTGCGTAATTTACCCCTTACCCAGATTCTCTGATCTTTTCATTAGTTTTCTACGTGTAAAACTTCTTAGGTTTTTGTTCGCTTTTTAACCAGTCCTTAGGATAAATAAAAGTGTGGTGGCGACTCGATTTCTTTGTATACTTTGCTTATGGTTTAATCAATAAATCATATAGCGACGAATACACCGCTACAGGGAGATGGAGAGGACGCGAGAGCGATTGGGAGATTGAGAGAAGGGAGATTGAGAGGATGCGGGAGCGATTGAGATTGAGAGAAGGGAGATTGAGAGAGCATTGTGAGAGTGAGTACGATGAGGGCGAGCGAACGATGGAGAGTCTATTTGCTTCCATTTTTTTTCCTTTTATTTATTTTAAAAAAAAACAAACATTTTAGCCACATAAAAAACTATTAATTTTTTTTTTACTTTAGTCTTCCTTTGCAATTTTATTAATTAGTTTTTATGTTCCCAATCTGTCAATCACTTGGAAACCCAACAGCCAGACGGCTAGGGTTTTTTTTGGGATTCCTCCTTCATTTAATTAGTAGTCCAACCGACTTTTTTTGTTTGGTTTTTAATTTTAATTTCAATCTATTCTGGTTTAATATCTAAGTTGTTATTAAAATTATAACTAAGCATAAATGGCCTAGTGGAGAGAGGGTAGTTTCATAGTCTTTAGTGGAGTGGGTTTGATACCTATATGTAGCATTTTATTTCTTTTAGCATTCATTTTTTATGTTTATGTTTTATTATAATTTCTCCTATACTCATGGTTTCATTATTGTTTAATAACACAAATTTGTTTTCTTTTAATTTCATCATCCATTCAAAACCGCTTTAAACTATTAAAAATCATTTTTTCTCGATTCAATGTCGAGCCCATTTCCATACCCTTGTAAGTCGATTTCTTTTTAAGCATCGCCATCAACCTCACATAGCTTACTCTTGGGCTTTCTTACAATGAGCCGGTTCCCTTGCACTTACACTCATACATTGCATTATTCGTTGTTTGGGCCCGATTTAATTATTTCATGATTTTTGAATCCCCATTTGACAAAATGTACCCCACTCCCCCGATGTGTAATAATTTTGTACTGTTTTATTTCTTTATTTGCTTGACTGTTTAGTTAGATACTAACACAAGAATAAAATCAACCATTTCCAAAAAATACAAAAATATGACTCGATCCAACGTCGAGTATTTTCTCAATAAACAAATCAATTCATTTCTCCCCCCTATTCTATTCCATTTCTTTCAAACTTTCATCAAACGCTTGATTCAACGTCAAGTCAGTTTTCTTAATAAAAAACTCAAAAATATTAATTTATAGTTAAGACCTTTTCAATAAGATGGAAGTGGAACGTGGTGTATACCGCGCACTCCTGAGACTAGGATTCGAGATGTATATCTCGCCAATCCTAGCTCTCGCCATCATCCAAATTTATCCACTTTGTTTTCTCTCAAACACTCATTCAAATTTCTCTTAAATGTCCATCAATACTTGATCTAGGGTCAAGTCATTTTCACAACAAAACTCAAAATACCTAATTCTTATTTAACACTTTTTCAATAAAGGTGGAAATGGAACATGGTGTATACCATGCACTCCTGAGATTAAGATTCGAGATGTATGCCTCGCCTATCTTAGCTCTCGCCATCGTCTAAAATTGTCAATGCGGTTTCTTCAAACCCTTTCTCAATCAAATTCCAAAATACTTAATTCCTATCTTAACCTCTTTCAATAAAGATGGAAATGGAACATGGTGTATACCGTGCACTCCTGAGGCTAGGATTCGAGATGTATATCTCGCTCATCCAAGTTCTCGCCATCACTCAAAATACATCCAACCAATTTAACTCTTTTCTCGCCGCCGTGCGACTAATCAAAGAACCTTTTTCATAAACGAAAGATATATCCTCTTAAGGTGATGTAAAACAATGTTTCGGCCACGATTGTTGAGTAGAGATAGATGACGATTTTCCGAATGTAGATTTATAAATCCGTTCGATGTGTGGTATGCGTCCACTCCTCATCTGTTTTGGGTAAAACAATGTTTTCGTCGATTAATACGGTATAGCTTTCGCAAAAATTGACCAACAAACAAACATTTTTCTACCCAGAACTACGTAAGCCTTGATTTCTCTTTTGAGATACGTAGGAGCAGGATTTTTAAATCTTGTCAGGCCCACTAATAAAAAACTTAGGTTTAGTCCTTCGTCAAAAATCCAAAAACATTCTCTTCTCATCCTTTCTTTCTTTCCCACCTAATAATTCGAAAAGCCTAATATTTCAACTAATATTAATGCACACAACTGACCTAATGGTTCCCGTTGAGTACAACGGACGTGAGGGGTGCTAATACCTTCCCCTTGCGTAATCGACTCCCGAATCCTGATTTGGTTGCGACGACCAATAATCATTGTCGTTTTGTCTTGGGTTTTATCGATATTTCCCCTTTCCTTTTTAGGAATAAATAAAGTTCGGTGGCGACTCTGTTCAGTCCATCATTGCGAGCGTGCGATCGCGCTTCGCTTTGAAGTCGTATCCCCATTTTTTCGAGGTGCGACAAATGGAAACATTTTTAATGAGACTTTTAACCCATTTTAATGAATATGTTAAATTCATTTTTGACATTTTTGAAACCTAAGGTTATGCACCACAATTTATTGTTATTACAAACCAAATGCTCTTATAAAATTAATTTATCCTTACAATTATAAATTAAGATTCTACTACAATCTAAATTGATCTTTCCGCCTAATCTCCACAACCTTATCATCTCTACAAGGAAGTGTTGCAACCATCCTCATCTCCTTAACCCAATACTGAGTAGTTTGGTCATTGGAGGTCTGCCTGTTGAAGGATATTTAAATATTGGAATAAAAGCAAGTGGAAAATTGCAACTTCTTGAAAAGATCCTTGTTGAGACTAATTTCCCAAACTGCCTCATTCTTGAAAACTTTTTCCCACAATGCCTCAATCTAAAAAAAAAATCTCAAACTGCCCCACTTTTCTTTTGGGACTCGCCCATCGATTGGATAAGAGGATGAAGGTTTTTGTACGCTGACTAGGCTCGGCCATTGGTTGGCCGAACTAGTGAATGGAGGTTTTTTTTTTTAAAAAAAACCTATTATATAATTAAATAACTTAATTAAAATTATTATTAAATACTTTTATAATTAATTCTATATTTAAATAATAAAAATGTTTTTTTTTAAATAAAAGTAATATTTTTATAAAATACTAATAGTAGTTTTCTAATATTGTTTTTTTAAAATATTAATAATAAAAATGATTATTTTGTTAAAATATTAATAGAAATGAATTCTTTTTTAAATATTAATAATAAAAATGATATGTTTCCCTCCAAAATTTCAATAATTTTTTGGAATGATATGTTTTCCTCCAAAAAAATTCGAATGATATGTTTCCCTCCAAAATTTCAATGACCGAGCAATTGCTTTGTGTTTGTATTGTCTCGGCCAATGATTGGCCGAGTATTCAAGTATTAATTTTCTATAAATAGCAGGACTTGTAAAAAATTAACTCAGAGCACAAAATCCTTTATTTTGGTAAAAATGTCTGTTTAGGGTCTTGTATTTTATGGACATGATGAAAAAATTAGTGTTTGTCTCAATCCGCAATGGAATTTCAGAACACTGATTTCATCCATCCACACTGGCTTCCGACAGTTGGGCGGGCGTCGTATGAAGGTGAGGAAAATAGAGTATCATTGTCCATACATAATGTTGACTGATGCAAGCCCCGATGGTACATACATGTATTACCTGGATCGTATAGAAAATGATGAAGATGTTCAATGTATGTTTTCGACACATAGTGGTGAAGTTAATAGAGGAGTTGAAGGTCCACTTGTGTTGGTTGTTGTTGTTGATTAGTTTTTTAATTACCACTTGTGTTGGTTGTTGTTGTTTAGTTGATGTGGTCGTACTTTGTAACCAGAAGCCTTTGATTATCAAATGTGTTTCATAATTATTTGTTCCCAAAAGACATTATAAATACACAATGGTTTATATATAGTACGTGCATAATAGTTAATAATTAAAAAAAACATAATCATCTGGACAGATATTTAAAATAACAACATAATCATTTGGATGGTCTCTGGGACGGTCCTGCAACATTAGGACATTTCCTACGCATGTGTCCTATTTCACGGCAAATTCCACACCTTCTCTTTTCCTTCTCAACGTCGTCCATCTCGGTTCTAATCCTGGTGCTGTTTGGGCTCCCTTTCTTCCTCATTCTCATAGAGTCATCGTGGCAAAGAGTAAATCCTTCATATTGTGGCCAATTCTCCTCATGGAGAAGTCATAGGAAACTCTCCTTATAGACCTTAAACATGTTAAGAATTTTGAAGACGTTTGGAATGTGAATGGAGTAGTCCTGGCGTATGCTCGAACATGCCTGAAACTTCCCACAATCACAATGTTGTTTCCTCAGATCAACGCTGAATATTCTGGTTGGTCGATCGTCGTTATGATTAATCTTCTCATGGACCATGAAATAAAATCTCTCGCGATCGAACTGCATGACGTTATGCGTGTTAGCTTTGATGACTTCCTCAGTCATCCCCTTGTTGCAGTTATCAGTGAAAACCTGCCCAGAAGCTAACATTTTTGTCCATTGATTGCCTCTTCTACCAAATAGTGATCCTAATCGATAGTACGTAGATTTGACCAATGCAGTGATTGAAAGGTTTCAGGTTTCTTTTAGCACCGGGTTCATTGCTTCTGCTAGGTTAGTTGTCATGTGACCTCAGCGGGATGTTGTCTACTCCCAAGGGATGTTGTCTATCCATGATAAAGCGTCGTTGTTTGTTCCTCGGATTTCCCCCCGATAGTAGTTAAATTTCGCCTCTGTTAACGCATAACCCATGTTAACAACTATTTTGCGCAAATCCTTGTCTTTAATCTCGCGCATGAAGTTTTGCGCGATGTGTCTAATACAATAGACGTGTGATGATGGAGGATACTGCCATCCATTTTCCGGATTGTTATATGCACTCTTTACGATTCATGCCTGTCTAATATTAGACACAGATTTGCTTGGGGAGTAACGTGTATTCTTAAATTCTTAAGAAAGAAACTTCAAGCTTCCTTTGTCTCACTTTCAACCAATGTGAACGCTATCGGAAATATGTTCCCGTTCCCATCCTGTGCCACAGCCATCAACAGAGTCCCTCTGTACTTGCCATACAACTATGTTCCATCAACCTGCACAATAGGTTTACAATACGTGAAACCACGTATACATGGTCGAAACACCCAAAACAGACGATGAAATATCCTTTGGTCACCCAAGTGTGAACCATCATTTGAAATCACAGGTAAGGATTGCAATTCTATAATGGTACCTGGTAGATATGTTTTCATTACCAGTATCCACTGCGGCAGATCATTGTAAGATGTCTCCCAATTTCCATACAGCGACTTAATTGCCTTACACTTTGCAATCCATGCCTTTTTGTAGGATATGATATACCTGTATTTCTCAGCAACATGAGCGATGATAACCTTCACCTTAAGAGAAGCGTCCCGATTTACAAGCTCCATTATGCTCTTACTAATCATTTCTGAACTGAGTTTTGGATAACAGAGATTTTCATTGTGAGTCGGTTGTTCTTCAAGATTTTCATTGTGACTCTGTTGTTATTCAAGATTTTCGACTAGACGAACATATATCTCAATGGTGGGTAATTGAGATAATGTTATATGACATTGAAACATCGACTTGACATCTTCGTCAGTCTCAACGGGTGTCATTATGTAAAAGACGGTATTATCATCCCCATTAAATAATGGATGGCGATAAATGATTTCTTCAACATAACTTTGTAACTTTTTTTCAATACGGTCTTTTAAATGATGGAAGTCAGAGTTGATGTGGATTTTGAACATATGCAAATTCGTATTGCAAAATGAGAATCCCTCATTTGCATCTGTGAAAAGGACCCTTCAGAATGGATAGACACAATTAAATTTCTTTGAGCCATGAATGTGGAATATTTGATTTGATTAAGGAGATATGATTGTAGAATATTTGATTTGATGAAAATAAGTAAAGATAAAAATGTAGTAGATTTGGTTTGATGAGAATGGTTGAAGATATGAATAATATTTGATAAGATGAAGGAGATATGATTGTAGAATATTTGATTTGATGAAAATAAGTAAAGATATAAATGTAGTAGATTTGGTTTGATGAGAATGGTTGAAGATATGAATAATATTTGGTGAGATGAAAGAGATATGAATGTAGAATATTTGGTTTGATGAAAATAAGTAAAGATATAAATGTAGTAGATTTGGTGAGAATGAATGAAGATATTAATGCAATTTATAGTCAACAAAACATAATCCTAGTAAACCAAACCCTGTAGAAATCATATGCAGCTCGTCCTTCAATTGGAAGAGAGAGAAAACGTGAAAACCCTAGCCTTCACTAGTTCGCTCATTCATTGGACGAGTCATAACCCTAGAAGAACAAGTCCGCCCATTCATTGGACGAGGCAACACGTCACATGACTAAGCTCGTCATTCCATTGGACGAGCCAACATATTACAAGGGTTAACTCGTCCATCAAAGGGACGAGTCTGCACGCAGGCTTTTTTGCAGTGTGATTTTCAATCAGTATGGGAATCTCGTGGTTGCAGGGATTCCTTGCAAAAAAAATTGCATGCATTCCCTTACTTGTCCAATCACCCTGTACAATTCTAACTTATATATTTAATATTTTTTACCATTATAAATAAACATTTCTTCTACAATTCTTTCTCATCATCTTCCTACAATTTCTATTTCACAAATACTTACTCTCTTCAAATATTTACTCTCTACAAGTATTCATTATCTTCAATTCCAAAATGTCTTTGTTGTGGATGGGCGAATCACACCGTGGGACGGCGGCAAACATTGTCGAATACGTAAGTCTCTTTCAAATCTATTTCACAAATTCAATATGTAAATATCACATCAAATATTCATTACCATTATTTGAATTTCAGGAAGACGGTAGGTTCCGGGTCCATTCGCATACATACATTCAACCAAGTGCGATTATAATACCGTATTTGGAACTAGCCGGTTTTGCAAATGTAGCCAAGATTGCAAGTCTAAAAGTAGATTCTAAATTAATTGTTGCATTATTAGAGAGATGGAGACCCGAGACACATATCTTTCATTTACCAACGGGTGAATGTACTATCACACTAGAGGATGTGAGTATGTTACTCGGTCTCCGAATCAATGGTAAAGTTGTTAATGACCCAACAAACGTAACCAATGATATTTACATGGAGAATTTGGGCATCGAACCAACAGCTTTGGATAAAAATGGGGCTTCTGTCAAAATTGTTTGGTTAGAAGCCGTATTAACACAACTGAAAAATAACCTTAACCCGACCGATGCAAAAAATATTCTTCATTCAAAAATTTATATTTTACTTTTAATTGCTACTTTTTTAATGTCAGATAAGAGTCACAATTTGTTGCATTCTTCTTGATTACCTTTAATAGGAGACCTATAAAAATGTAATACATACAGTTGGGGTTCTGCTTGTCTGGCGACACTATATAGACATATGTGCAAGGCAACCCATAAAGGAGTCAAGAGCATAGGAGGTTGTGTTGTATTACTAATTGTATGGGCATTCACACGCATACACTTGGTATCCCCGGTTAGTAACGAGGTTCCATCACATCCTTATGCATTAAGGTAACGATTTTCATTTAAATGCAACTTATATTTCTCAAAATTATATATACGTCGCTTTAAGGTAATTTTGAGAAATATAAATTGCATTTAAATGAAAATCGTTACCTAAATGCATAAGGATGTGATGGAACCTCATTACTAACCGGGGCTAACAAAGGTATGTGTGTGAATGCTCATACAGTTAGTAATACAACACAGTCTCCTATGCTCTTGACTCCTTTATAGGCTGCTTTGCACATATGTCTATATAGTGTCACCTGACAAGCAGAACCCCAATTGTATGTATTACATTTTTCTAGGTCTCATACTAAAGGTAACCAAGAAGAATGCAACAAATTGTGACTCTTATCTGACATTAAAAAAGTAGCAATTAAAAGTAAAATATAAATTTTTGAATGAAGAATATTTTCTGCCTCGGTCGAGTTAGGGTTATTTTTCATGTGTTTATACGGCTTCTAACCAAACAACTTTGATAGAAACCCCATTTTTATCTGAAGTTGTTGGTTCGATGCCCAAATTCTCCATGTAAACATCATTGGTTACGTTTGTTGGGCCATTAACAGTTTTACCATTGATTCGGAGACCGAGTAACATACTCACATCCTCTAGTGTGATAGTACATTCACCCGTTGGTAAATGAAAGGTATGTGTCCCGGGTCTCCATCTCTCTAACAATGCAACAATTAATTTAGAATCTACTTTTAGACTTGCAATCTTGGCCACATTTGCAAAACCGGTTAGTTCCAAATACGGTATTATAACCGCACTTGGTTGAATGTATGTATGTGAATGGACCCGGAACCTACCGTCTTCCTGAAATTCAAATAAAAATGGTAATGAATATTTGATGTGATATTTACATATTGAATTTGTGAAATAGATTTGAAAGAGACTTACGTATTCGGCAATGTTTGTCGTCGTCCCACATTGTGATTCGCCCATCCACAACAAAGACATTTTGGAATTGAAGATAGTGAATATTTGTAGAGAGTAAATATTTGAAGAGAGTAAGTATTTGTGAAATAGAAATTGTAGGAAGATGATGAGAAAGAATTGTAGAGGAAAGGTTTATTTATAGTGGTAAAAAATATTAAATATATAGGTTAGAATTGTACAGGGTGATTGGACAAGTAAGGGAATGCATGCAAAAAAAATTGTAAGGAATCCCTGCAACCACGAGATTCCCATGCTGATTGGAAATCACACTGCCAAAAAGCCTGCGTGCAGACTCGTCCCTTTGATGGACGAGTTAACCCTTGTAATGTGTTGGCTCGTCCAATGGAATGATTGTTGGTGTAAGCCCTAGAGGCCAATACTTTTGGTACTTGTATCGAATTATTTATTAATAATAAAAGACTTTTTCTTTATTATGTTTGTTTAATAAAGTTCCTAGAATAGCTAGTCCGTTTAATGTATCAAGTATGACTTAATCATGAGATCACATTAAACATAAGGACATTATTCTTAAAGTATTCGTAGTCAAGCTTTATTGTGAAATGGGATAACATTAAAGCATGAAGACTATTATGTTTATAGACTGATAATCACATCTCATGGATCATGGATAAAGAGTTATCAAGTCTTAAACATAAGTATGAATATTAAGAGTAATATTCATACTGGATTGACCCGCTATGAGAATACTATATAGAATGTTATGCAAAGTGTCATAAGTTATTCTCATGGTGATAATGGTGTATACCACCCTTCGACCTGAAACCACTATGGACCCTAGATGTAGAGTCGAGTGCCTTATTGCTGATCAAACATTATCCGTAATTGGATGACCATAAAGACAGTTGATGGGTACTTCATGAAGCATGTTAAGGGACATGAGTGACCTAGATGAAATTTGTCCATCCTGCGTAACAGGATAAATGTCTATGGGCCCAATATTGAACTGGACAAGGATGACACGGTATATGCCTTGTGTTCAATATAGACATAAGGGCAAAAGGGTAATTATACACATAATTATCATCACAGAAGAATTTGTCAGATCACATGACATTTTCGTGTCTTGGATAGCAGTGATGTGTTGCTAGATACCGCTCACTGTTTATTATGTTAAATACGTGATTTAATATAATTGTCAATGCCGCGAAAACCTATAGGGTCACACACAAAGGACGAATTGATGAGAGATAGAGTAATTAAGGAATACCGTAATGTACGATGCCCTTAAGTGAATTATAGAACATCGTAAGGTACGGTGTACTTAAGTAGAATACGAAATATGGTAAGGTACCACGCGCTTAAGTGACTTTGGCATATTATAAGATATGGGCCATATACACTTGAGTGGGCTTTTTAGTTTGCAGCCCACACAAGTGGTTCTATAAATAGAACCCTTGTGTAGAAGCATTGTCACACTTGCAATTTTGTTTCTCTCTCACACACTCAAAGTCTTCATTCGTAGCAGCTAGCATTGAGATTGAAGGAATCCGTTCGTGTGGACTGAGTAGAGGCGTTGTCATTGTTCAACGTTCGTGATCGCCACAAGAGGTAACGATTCTATCACTGATCATGCCCATTCGTAAGGATCATTAAAGGAGAAATTTTAAATTCCGCTGCATTTTGGATCGCCCTTCTCCTTCAATGACGAGCTTAGTCATGTGACGTGTTGCCTCGTCCAATGAATGGGCGAGCTTGTTCTTCTAGGGTTATGACTCGTCCAATGAATGAGCGAGCTAGTGAAGGCTAGGGTTTTCACGTTTTCTCTCTCTTCCAATTGAATTTCTACCGGGTTTGGTTTACTAGGATTATGTTTTGTTGACTATAAATTGCATTAATATCTTCATTCATTCTCACCAAACCAAATCTACTACATTTATATCTTTACTTATTTTCATCAAACCAAATATTCTACATTCATATCTCCTTCATCTCACCAAATATTATTCATATCTTCAACCATTCTCATCAAACCAAATCTACTACATTTATATCTTTACTTATTTTTATCAAATCAAATATTCTACAATCATATCTCCTTAATCAAATCAAATATTTCACATTCATGGCTCAAAGAAATTTAATTGTGTCTATCTATTCCGAAGGGTCCCTTTTCATATATGCAAATGAGGGATTCTCATTTTGCAATACGAATTTGCATATGTTCAAAATCCAAATCAACTCCAACTTCCATCATTTAAAAGACCGTATTGAAAAAAAAATACAAAGTTATGTTGAAGACATCATTTATTGCCATCCATTATTTAATGGAGATGATAATACTGTCTTTTACATAATGACACCCATTGAGACTGACGAAGATGTCAAGTTGATGTTTCAATGTCATATAACATTATCTCAATTACCCACCATTGAGATATATGTTCGTCTAGTCAAAAATCTTGAAGAACAACCGAGTCACAATGAAAACCTTGAAGAACAACTGAGTCACAATGAAAATCTCTGTTATCCAACGCAATTTGTACAGTCACACGAGTACGGAATGAGTCAAGCCATTGACGAAGAACCGACTCAAAATAATGAACCTTTCATACCAAATGAAGAGGTAGGCGAGAATAGTGAGGATGATCTTGAGGAGGTTCGATTTGAAGATCTATTTGGTGTTAACGATGACGATGGCAATGAAGACATCTTCGACACACCGACCGTTGCACTAAGAGCGCAACCAATTAGTTTGTACAACCCACCTCTGCACATGCAAAACATAAGTTTGGATGATGTTGAACCAATCTCCGTTTTCGGAAGTTTCATACCAACTCACAATGCTGACGAAATAGAGGAGGGCATCGAGTATGAAAATAAGGAAGAGTGTGTTCTGGCGTTGCAACAATGGCATATAAAACGTAGTTTAGAATTTTCTGTGGTTAAATCTAACAATGTACGTTTTGTCATCAAATGTTTCAACATGCAATTTCAAATGCAGGGTCTCTTTGTGTAAGGGCAACTCAAGGTGGAGAGTTGGTAAGTCTGGTGGGCCTCATACGTGAACAACCACTTCCATGTCACAAAACCATACAAAACTCAGTTCAGAAATGATTAGTAAGAGCATAATGGAGCTTGTAAATCGGGACGCTTCTCATAAGGTAAAGATTATCATCGCTCATGTTGCTGAGAAATACAGGTATATCATATCCTACAAAAAGGCATGGATTGCAAAGTGTAAGGCAATTGAGTCGTTGTATGAAAATTGGGAGACATCTTACAACGATCTGCCGCAGTGGATACTGGTAATGAAAACATATCTACCAGGTACCATTATAGAATTGCAATCCTTACCTGTGATTTCAAATGATGGTTCACACTTGGGTGACCAAAGGATATTTCATCGTCTGTTTTGGGCGTTTCGACCATGTATACGTGGTTTCGCATATTGTAAACCTATTGTGCAGGTTGATGGAACATGGTTGTATGGAAAGTACAGAGGTACTCTGTTGATGGCTGTGGCACAGGATGGGAACGGGAACATATTTCTGATAGCGTTCGCATTGGTTGAAAGTGAGACAAAGGAAGCTTGGAGTTTCTTTCTTAAGAATTTAAGAATACACGTTACTCCCCAAGCAAATCTGTGTCTAATATCAGACAAGCATGAATCAATAAAGAGTGCATATAACAATCCGGAAAATGGATGGCAGTATCCTCCATCATCACACGTCTATTGCATTAGACACATCGCGCAAAACTTCATGCGCGAGATTAAAGACAAAGATCTGCACAAAATAGTCGTTAGCATGGGTTATGCGTTAACAGAGGCAAAATTTAACTACTATCGGGGGGAAATCCGAAGAACAAACAACGACGCTTTATCATGGATAGACAACATCCCTCGGGAGAAGTGGGCAAGGGCATTTAACGAAGGGCAACGCTGGGGTCACATGACAACTAACCTAGCAGAAGCAATGAACTCGGTGCTAAAAGAAACCTGAAACCTTCCAATCACTGCATTGGTCAAATCTACGTACTATCGATTAGGATCACTATTTGGTAGAAGAGGCCATCAATGGACAAAAATGTTAGCCTCTAGGCAGGTTTTCACTAATAACTGCAACAAGGGGATGGCTGAGGAAGTCATCAAAGCTAACACGCATAACGTCATGCAATTCGATCGCGAGAGATTTTATTTCATGGTTCAAGAGAAGATTAATCATAACAACGGTCAACCAACCAGAACATTCAGCGTTGATCTGAGGAAACAACACTGTGATTGTGGGAAATTTCAGGCATTTCACTTACCTTGCTCCCATGTAATCGCAGCATGTTCGAGCATACGACAGGACTACTCCATTCACATTCCAGACGTCTTCAAAATTCTTAACGTGTTCAAGGTATATAAGGAGAGTTTCCTAGGACTTCCCCATGAGGAGAATTGGCCACAATATGAAGGATTTACTCTTTGCCACGACAACTCTATGAGAAGGAGGAAGAAAGGGCGCTCAAACAGCACCAGGATTAGAACCGAGATGGACGGCGTTGAGAAAGAAAAGAGAAGGTGTGGAATTTGTCGTGAAATAGGACACATGTGTAGGAAATGTCCTAATGTTGCAGGACCGTCCCAGCGACCATCCAGATGATTATGTTGTTATTTTAAATATTTGTCTAGATGATTATGTTGTTTTTTTTCATTATTAACTACTATGCACGTAATATATATAAACCATTGTGTATTTTTAATGTCTTTTGGGAACAAACAATTATGAAATACATTTGATAACCAAAGGCTTTTGGTTACAAAGTACGACCACATCAACTAAACAACAACAACAACCAACACAAGTGGTAATTAAAAAATTAATCAACAACAACAACCAACATAAGTGGACCTTCAACTCCTCTATTAACTTCACCACTATGTGCCGAAAACATACACTGAACATCTTCATCATTTTCTATACGATCCAGGTAATACATGTACGTACCATCGGGGCTTGCATCAGTCAACGTTATGTATGGACAACGATACTCTACTTTCCTCACCTTTATACGACGCCCTCCCAACTGTCGGAAGCCAGTGTGAATGGCTAAAATCAGTGTTCTGAAATTCCATTGTGGATCGAGACAAACACTGAGTTTTTCACCATGCCCATAAAATACAAGACCCCAAACAGACATTTTTACCAAAATAAAGAATTTTGTGCTCTGAGTTAATTTTTTACAAGTCCTGCTATTTATAGAAAATTAACACTTGAATATCCGGTCAATCATTGGCCGAGACAGTACAAACACAGTAATTGCTCGATCATTGAAATTTTGGAGGGAAACATATCATTCGAAATTTTTTGGAGGGAAACATATCATTCCAAAAAATTATTGAAATTTTGGAGGAAAACATATCATTTTTATTATTAATATTTAAAAAAAAATCATTTCTATTAATATTTTTAAAAAATAATTATTTTTATTATTAATATTATAAAAAATAATCCTTTTTATTATTAATATTTTAATAAAACAATATTAGAAAATTATTATTAGTATTTTATAAAAATATTATTATTATTTAAAAAAAATATTAGAAAACTATTATTATTATAAAAAACTTTTATTATTAACATTTTATTTTAAATATTTTTATAAAAATATTATTATTATTTTTAAAAAAACAATTTTATTATTTAAATATAGAATTAATTAGAAAACTATTTAATAATAATTTTAATAAAGTTATTTAATTATATAAGAGTATTTAAAATAATAAATTAAAAAAATCTTTCACAAGCTCAGTCAATGAATGTCCGAGCCTAGTCAACAAAAACACGTTTTCATCCTCTCGTTCAATCAATGGACGAGTCCCAAAAGAAAAATGGGACAATTTGGGAGAAAAATTGAGAATGGGGTATTGTGGAAAAAACTTTTCAAGAATGGGGCACTCTGGACAAATAATCGGTCGGGATTTGTCTTCTTGATAGAGAGCGGTGCTTGTATCCCTAGTATTATTAGGCTGTCATCTGTGGATACTATTATATTATTTGACATTGGTTGGGATCCACAAAATGACATAAAATACCTATAAAAAATGTCCATCAGTTCAAAGTTCAATGAGTTAACAGTTCTGAGATTGTACTCACACTCCATTGTTGAGGAAAAGGTTTTAATGCTCGCAAAAAAAGTGGTACAGTTATTGACAAGCAACGCGCAATTGACTAACCAGAATGTATCTAACTTTGCAAAAGTCATATGACAGAAGGAGGTTTTGAACACACAACTTCCAACCAAGTCAATTCAAGTAACGTAACGTTTTCAAATTAAATCAATTTAACCAACATAGAAAAAACTTCTAACTCACTGATAATCAACAAAACAGAACTTAACCAAAGTTCATTTGCATTTCGATTCAGAAGTCTCAATTTCCAACTAACCTAATTTAATTGATGGAGCTAATATAGAAGAACAGGTTCCTCGACTTCAACCGGAACGTATAACTTAATTGCCTAATTCTCTTAACAGTCCCAAAAAGAAAGATAGCAAAGAAAGGAGTTTGGTTTCCATTTTGAACAGAATTGAATATTCTTTATAATTTAAGTTCCTAATTAACGTTCATTTGGAATTCCATTTCATTTTTAACAACCTAATGAATTTCTAACAGCTTGCTAACCAAAAAAGGCATTTCTAACTATCAAGTGAATTTAGGTTGAGTTTCAATGTGAATTTAACTTACATTTCTAACAGAATTGAGATGGAAAAAATTCTATAAATACTCACCATATTTTTTCTTCACTCTGCATTTTTTCCTTTTCTTCTGCACAATCCCAGTTCAACATCAAAATCTTTGAGTTCTGCAGAAAATTTCATTCATCATCTTCCTGCTCCATCATTCTTTGGCTCTGCAACCATTGCACCTTCATCTTCGTCATTCACCATCGCACACACCAGAAGCCAGAAAACCTGCAAAAGAAAAACTCTCCACTCTTCATGTGACCTGCAAACATCGCGGCTATCCGCAGCACCGTCATGCCGAAATTTTGAATTCGGACGCTATTCTAATTGGGCCTAAAATACCAATCTTCTAACTGCAGATCCTCAAGGTTCACACCCCTTTTCCTTGCTCAATTTTACTTAATGCCATTTGTTGGAATAATTGATCCTATGTTATCTTGGATTTAAATTCTGGTTGCCATTGTGATTAACATGATTAATAGAAATTAGAAATTAGTTATGGTTATTTTGCTGGATTAGGTTGTAGAATTATGATTAACCATTTTTAATTAGATTGATTGAAAGTTTAATTAGAATGTTGATTTTAGGAATTTGGATCTTACTAAAGTTTAGGATTTAATTTGTAATAATTCAATAAATCAGGTTGACATCTAAATGATTAGGATTCTTTTTTATCAAATGTTGGTTGTTAGAAACTTTATTTTCCTAATTATCCCATTTTGGGATATGACTATTTTGTCCGTAGGGTTTAGAATTCTGATCTTTAACGCATGCTCCCTTAGTTTAGGGCTTTTAATTAGAATCTTGATTTTATACATGTTCCCCTAGGTTAGGGTCTTAATTGGAATTGTCTAATATCATTTAGTTGATTAATTAAATAGGACACCGTTGTATATATTTCAACTATTATCTTAATCCCATTGATTGGTGTTGACCAAATGACACTTTGGTCAACCAAATCCTTTGTAATCGTGTTGTAAACCCCAAGCCTATTTCAAGTGATCAAAAGACCTTTGATCACTTGATATGGCAAGTTCATTACGCTCAAGCTATCATGGATATGCTGAATCTCTGAAGCTCAAGACCTCAAGGTTCAAAGTGCGAGATCAAGACTTCAAGTCAACATCAGTCAAGCATAGCTAACAAAGTGAACTACTTCTCAAGCACAACAAATGTATCAACATTTGTCAATCTATATTCAAAGTGTGCGACACGAGCCTTAAGAAGTAGAGAAGGAATGGGAATGGAGAATTCCTACCCCCATTCTGAATATCTTTAGGTATGGGACGAATGACCCAACGCTCATCGTATTCACATCTATTCATAGACTTTAGCATAATTCGAATCATACGATTGGTAAGTCTCTCTTCACATAGCAGTAATACAACAAGCAACGACTACATCAATAACTTATCAATCATGAATCGAGTTGTACGACACGAGCCTTAAACAATGGAGAAGGAGTGGGACTGGAGAATTCCTACCCCCATTTTGAATATCTTTGGGTATGGGACGAATGACCCAGTGCTCATCGTATTCACCTTTATTCATAGACTTTAGTGCAATTCGAATCGAACGATTGATAAGGTCTTCATCAACACAATAACAACAAATATTCTCCTCTCGCGACTTGAAAGTTAGGATGAGAACTACATGCCATGAGCCTTAAGTAGTAAAGAAGGAATGAGACTGGAGCTTTCCTACACTTATTCTAAATATCTTCGGGTGCGAGACGTTTGGCTCGTTGCTTGTCGTATCCACATTTACTCATAAACTTTAGTGTGATTCTTATCAAGTAACTATCAAGTATATTCCACTCTTTCATTCAATCATTCTATCATCTTTTCTTTTGCCTCCTTAATCATCTTGTTTACAGACCTAGAGGGTTGAACTACGAAAGCTCTGATTTCCTCATTGCACCATAAGGATACGGAGGCAGGAGAATCCAGATTCTTCGTGAGCTGTCTTATTTATCAATCTATCATATTTTATCTATCAATCTCTCAACACTCCAATAATGGATCATCTTTTGCTATCGACAATTTATGGTTGTACACCCTCTTCCAATCAATTCTTTTCCTTGTGAGGTGTTAAACCTTGGCTCTTCGATGTCAATCTTTGCCTTGAGAGTCATAGACTCTAGCATGTAACTCTCTTTTCCTTGTGAGGTGTTAAACCTTGGCCCTTCGATTTTGATATTTTCCCTGAGAGTCATAGACTCTGGCATCTAACATTATTTGCCTCGTGGGGTGTTAAACCTTGGCTATTCGATTTTGATCTTCGCCGTGAGAGTCGCAGACTTTGGCACTTGACATCCTTCGCCTCGTGAGGTGTTAAACCTTGGCTATTCGATTTCGATCTTCTCCTTGAGAGCCATGGACTCTGGCATATCTATCTCTTTTACCTTGTGAGGTGATAAATCATGGTTATTTGATTCAATTCTCAACCCTAAGAGTCATAGACTCTGGAACTTGATTCTCTTCACCCTGTAAGTTGTTAAACCTTGGAAATTCAATTCCTTAACATCATCAGTTATAAACTTTGGTAGTAATACCTCACCTTGAAAGTCATGAACCTTGGCACTTCTTTTCAGCCTCGAAGGGTATTGAACCCTAGAAAATCAATCTACCATACTCCTATTGCCTCATCGAATATCTTACTTTCAGCTGTAGTAGGCTGAACTACGATTGCTCTGATTTTCTATTGCACGATGAGAATATGTAGGCACAAGGGTTTGAATCCTCCGTGAGCATACTTATTTATTATTCCTGCCTTAGGGCATTCCTCCATTCATTTCCATGATACATCAATATTCTACTTTCATTCACTCCATGTGATATACCTATTCTTTAAGCCAAATACAGTATACCTTTATGCTCCATCTTGTACCTCTTTATGAACCAAAAGTTATTTGTGCTATGAAACCAAACACTTAATTCAATCTTTTTTTCAGTTGTTCCAATACAGTGTTATAGGCCCTCACTTATCGGTTCATACCAGTTTTAGTCTTGAGTTCACGTTTTCACCCCTTGTTGGAGTTCGAATCATACAATACTTTGGTTCAGATCATACTTTGATCACACTTCTTTTCACCTCTCGCCTCTATTTCTTAGAACTACGGAGCTCTGAATTCCTCATTGCACTATGAGGATACGTAAGCATGAGGGCCCTAATCCTCACCGAGCACTTTATCTATTTCATTTCCTTTTCCCTTATTCTTTTGCGAGTAATCTTTATATCTAACACATATTCGAGCGAGAACAATCAAAATAGTTCCCATGGAGTAACATGGATGTTTGGGGTGCTAATACCTTCCCTCTTGCATAACCGACTTCCTTACCCAGCATATCTCTTTTCCCCGGGTTTTATCGATGTTTTCCCTTCCCTTTGGGGATAAATAAAGTTCGATGGCGACTCTGTTGTATGTGCGATATGTTCGGGTATATTTCCGTTAGCTTCACATACTAAACAACAACTTCACCATTTCACGGATCTTTTCCAATTCATTTACAAACTTTTTCAATTCAATTCAATCATAAACTCTTTGCAAAACAAAACATACTTCTTTCTTTTCATAAAAGAACTGTTATAATCTGTTCCTTAGTAGTCAGACTAAAAGCTTAGAGCATCTGAACTAGGACCAAATCAGCTAACATCAAAACACTTCTAGAATACGATTATAACATTGTTCCCTAAAAAACTCTACAAATACATAGTTTTCTACCATGAACTACGGAGCTCTGATTTTCTCATTGCACTATGAGAATATGTAGGCACGGGAGTTTGAATCCTTGGCGAGCACATTAATTAAAAAACTTATTTTTTCCTTTATTAAAATAAATCGCAAGTAGTCTTTAGATAATAACACCCATCCGCGCAAAGAACAATGAAAATGGTTCTCATTGATTACAAAGGATGTGAGGAATGCTAATACATTCCCCTTGCATAACCGACTTCCTTACCCTTTTTCTCTATCGATACTTTCCCTTTCCCTTGGAATAAATAAAGTTTAGTGGCGACTCTGTTGTATTTCGAGCGTGCAATGTGCTCAGTTATTTTTTGCGGCGTGACACCTATGACTTACCATATCCAAGCTAAGAATTTGATAGACCAAACAATATTATATAGATTGCAAACCTCTCCGTTAAATAGGATATCATCTAGTTTTCCATAGACACCAAACAATCGCCAACCAATCGATTCTGAGTTTTCCTCTTTTAGAATTTCTTTTAAAAAACCTACACCAAGATAAGAAAAGCTTCCAAGGCGGTCATACGGAAGGCACCGAGTAACCAATTCAAACCACCACAAGCTCACATACTTTTAAATACAAAGAGTAATCAAATAGAAGATGAACTAAATCTTCATTCGATTAGAAACATAAAACACAAACCCCTTCATGAATCGAGAGGCATACGCCTTTTTTTTCAATTGATCTTTCATGGTCAATCTGTTCAAGAATACCCTCCAACCAAAAGCTTTTATCATATCTAGGACGAGCATATTCCAAAGAGTGTAGAATGCATAACAATGATCCTCCTCTAAGTTGTCTTGCACCTTAGCCTCCATGATGCAATCATAACTAGCTTTTGATAAATAAGAAGAAAACTCAATGTTTCTCTAATACACTTCACCCATTGCACTTGTGACATGAATGAAAACAAACAGTAAATCCTGCATTTGCTGCATCCTAATACCAGCCAAGAATTGTTGTTGCAATTGAATTCTAAACTCACCCCAACACCAAACACCATTTTTCCAGCAACCCATGTTAATCATAAAAGCTCCTTTTGCCTTGATAGGGGCACACAAATCTGGGTAGGAATCCTCCAAGGGTGTAACTCCGTACCATTTAGCATACCAGAAAGGAGTATGAGATCCCTCTCCAACTTAGTAGATAAGACTTTGATCTTTGCCACATCCTTCCACCAAGTTGATGACAAGATTTTTCTGCTACAACTTTGATCTGTAAGAATTTGATGTTCGCAATCTCCGTATCTAACCTTGATAATCTTCTTTCAAACGGCTTCCCTTTCAACTAAAATTCTCCACTTCCATTGACATAAGAGCCAAATTGAATTCTTCAATGCTCTTAATACCAAGACCTCTTGATTCTTTAGGTTTGCACACTAGATCCCATCTAACCTAGTGAATCTTTGATTTATCCTTCAATCCACCCCAAAGAAATCCCCTTCACAGAGGTTTTATAGAAAAAAATATGAAAATGAGAAGGCTATTCAGGACAAAATTGATGAGAGTAATTTTGCCTCCGGGAGATAGAAATCTTTCTTTCCATAAATCCAACTTCGTTTTAATCTTTTCAATGATAGAAGACCGCATTTTTATCCCCCTAGGGTTTGAACCAATAAGAATCCCAAGTAAATTCAAATATTTGAATCATGTAACTTGCAAGCCAGAAAATTAGAAGTTGCTAAAAGAAAATGATTGCTAACGTTGATACCAATCAACCTACTCTTATGGTAATTAATTCCCAATCCTGAGACAAGTTAAAAACCTTTTAAGGTGACTTTAATGATCCATAAGTTCTTCCAACAACCTGCTCCAATTATAAGTATATCGTCTGCAAATTGAATAATGTCAATCGAGATTTCCTTCTACACACTAAATCCTTCAAACTCTCCTATATCTGAAGCATTTCTGATCAAACCAGACAAACCTTCAGCAATAATCACAAAATGGTAGGGAGATAGTGAATCTCCCTACCTTAATCCTCTACCTACCTTAAAATCCATTGTCGGGCTCCCATTTACCATAATAGACAAATGATTGTTGAAGATACAAGCCTCCATCCAACCCATCCAAATACTACCAAACCTTATTCTATTAATCATGAATCTTAAAAAATCCCAACCAACACAGTCGTAAGCCTTTTCAAAATCCACTTTAAAAAGAACGCAATCCTTCTTATCTCTAGTTGCTTTATCCACTATATCATTAGCAACTAAAACATCGTCCAGAAGTTGCATACCAAAAACAAAAGTTGATTGGCATTGAAAAATCAAACCATCTAAGACATTCTTCAACCTAACAATAAGGAGTTTAGCTACAATCTTGTACAAACAACCAACAAGACAAATATGTCTATAATTAATTGTGAATGACCTAATAATATGATTTATAAAAAAAAAATATTTACACTTATACCCAATATATATTTTTAACTTGACTCTAATATTTATTACAAATTACAACTATAATTTTATTATAAATTTAATATTAGTAAAAATTAAAAAATACATTTATATTATATATATGTAAACATTAATTAATGTGTAGGACTAATTGAAAAATTAAAAGTAATGTTTTTCTTAAACTTGTTTATATTAATTAACCATAATTTATCTATTGAAACACTGATTAATAATTTTTAAATATTATTTATATTAATTGATTATGATTTTTTTTGGTACAATAATTGATCATTAACATTAGACATATTTAAACTAATTTAAAATAATTAAACAACAAAATATTTGGTTTATGATTTATTAAAATTTATTTGTACTAATTTAGTATGGTTTAATAATTATTTACACATTATTTAAGAAAAGAATTATAGATTTTGGCCTTTATTTTAGGATCATTGATTATGTATGGATCATTGATTTAAGTTTAATTTTGTAATATTAGGAGAATTATAGATTTTGACCTTTATTTGAGGAGCAAGTAAACACAAACCTATAGATACGAAGTAATTTCTATCATTGTAATAATTGGAAAAAAATTTGCAGTTGTATAGAATAAATCTCAGTTTGAGAGTAGAGAGAAGCTCTATAGAAAATCATTTCTTCTTCTCCTATTTTTTCTATCCTAATTTCTTCTTTCTTCAATTTTATTTTTTCTTTCTTCTTCAATTATCGATTTTGCAGCAAAATCTTCCAATCAAAGTTGGTTGATTCACTTGAGCGAAAAGTGAAGAACAAGAGGAGTAATCAATCAAAAATATTGATTTTTGTTCATCAAGATTTGATTTAGAATTTATCAAAGTTGTGGTGATTTTTGAGAGAAAATTGACGAATTTCAAACATCAGTGTAGCACTAAAGCGAGAATACTCGGGGCTTTGATTCATATCTATATGAAAAGAGAAACATTTACATAAATAATAGTGAACTATTAGAATGCAGAACTCTATCAAATCTTTGAAGATCTGGTATCGATCGAAGGAGAATAAAAAAGAACAAAGAAGATGAAGAATTATTAAGGATGAAGAAGGAGAAAAGAGAAAGATAGTGGCGGTTAAGTTAGAGTTTTTTTTCTTCTTCTTTTGTTAAATTTCAAAATTTAAATAAACAATTAAAAAACAACGAAAAAGCAAAAGACATCGGATTTTGTATGTCTAGCGAAATAAAAAATAATGTTTTTCAGAAAAATTAATAGCATAGATCTTTCAAATAATGAAATGGTTTTCAAGAAACTATTTTATAATATTCTTTGAGTTAAAAAACAAATATAAAATAATTAATTAAGTTAAGAGACTAAAATATATTTGATACATATAATTTATTAGTTTTTTTAAAATAAACAACAATTTTATGTAATAATTTATTGCAGATGAACCAAGATTTTTATTGGAGTTATTGTTCCATTGGTCCACAACGCGTTTCTATTGTACCGACAGATTAATATGGTTTCACAATGAAAATATTTTTTTCTTGTGAGAAATGATAATGATTTCTAACATTTTTACTTTTATATTTTAATAATTTTGTATTTATCTTAAAAAATAATTTATATTAAAAATTTTATTTTGTCTATTGAATAATTTTATAATTTTTTTTATATAAATAATTAAAATACAAATATAATTAAATAATCTATTGATTATTTGTATAAAGAGTTTAATTGTGATGCACAAAGTAATAATTTTACGGTGTCATTCAATAAGAATATATCATTTTGTCATGTCATACAAGTATTTTAAAATTCTCATTCTGATTTGGCGGGATGCATGGTCGTCATTGGGAGACAATGTAAAATAAATTTAAAATTTGTTTTTTTTAAAGAAGAAAAACCTTTTTTTAATAAGGAAAACATATTAATCTATTATGTATTTTAATAGTTCATTATGATAATAATATATATATATATATATATATATTAATAGTTTACTATGATAGATAAAAAAAATTCAATTCACCTTGTTAACCTTCACTCGGAAGATATATGCTCTTTTGGTCAAATGCGCATACTGGTTTCAAAAGATGTATGTAACACTTTCAAGCTCGGTTTGTTGCGGCATAAACCTCTTGGACCCTCAGTTACCCTTCTTACAACAATGCAGTGGACCCGTCATAGAGATTGAAAAAACATGTCATTTTAGAAACCGATTCCAAAACCACATTTGATGCTATCCACAGTTCAATTACTGATGCATCAGAATTTGAATCCATAATAATAATAATAATAAGTTTATGTCTCTATTAATTTAAACTATCATCAGTTTATTAGGAAATAAGCGAATTTGATCGCTCATACTTTATTTTCCAAACATCAATAACACTTCCTAGTTTACACATATAAACCAGAACAATAAAGTTCTAAGCAGAAGAAGTAAAATTAAAGTTTTCACAGTTATCATGCTCCAAGAACAATGATCTAAAACCAAGTCTTGAATTATCCAAATCAAATTGCAACAAGTTATTCTCCAATTGATGTGCACCGATAGTAATTGAAGTCATTGGTCGAGAACCACCAACCACAAAACCAACTTGATCTGCTTTTGCACCATATGATCCGGCATCCACAAAACCCAAACAAATCACATCATTATTCTCAATAGAAACCATTGAATTAGCCCCAATAATACTCCACTTAACATTCTCATTCTGCAACACAAGATCAATACCAGGCACACCAGGTCCCATTCTTGAAAAACTAATGTCCTTGCTAGCAAAACATGTTCCAAATGGTGCTACTGGTGTAACAGTTGGAACTCCTAGTTCTTTCACAAAGGCCTCAACAACAGCTTTATAGATTGAAGTTTCCATTATAGTGTAGGGATTAACAGTGCTGATTTTGGTTCCGCCGAAGCCTTTTCTGTCTATAGATAAAAGGGTTGTGTTCAATTTTACAATTTTATCAGAAACTCTAATAGATTTCACACCGATGAAATACTCGGATGATTTTTCACCTAAGAAAAAACTTGGAGCAGTGCTAACTGGGTTTGTAATAAGAGGTGTAAAAATGAGAACTTTTGATACATCATTGTTTAGCTTATAAGGTCCATCACCAAAGAAAAGAACACCATTTGAATTTGGATATGAACCGGTTGTAGATCCTAAACAGATTGCAAACTTGTTTTTGAAACTGAAAGCTGATGAAAGCTGTGAAGGGAATGAAGCTTTTGTCCTTCCAAGACCAGCCATACCTGTGACACCTTTAGCAAGACCGTTTTGTACAACTTCTGAGCCACATATGAAGAGAAAGTTAGGAACAGAAACAGTTCTAGTGGAATAGTTTCCATTTGTGGAATGGATTGAAACGATATCTGAATGAATGTCACCGTATGTTGACACGCCTGTTACTGTGTTGGTTGGTGAACGGCCGCAGATTTTTTCACTACTGCAACCGTGTGAACCGAAGAGGGAGCACTGAGATGAGGTGCAAAGGGCTGGTTTTGAGGTGGATGAGACATGGTTAGTTTTTTCACAGTTGACCCAAAAGTAGCCACCACCAAGATCAAGAGTTAGTTTGGTTGGGACAAGTGGTGTTCTTTGTTTGATTTGGGTTGTGTATTGAGGTGTTGAGGATGAAGTGTCTTTGGTGATGGGGAGAACGAGTGCTTTTGGTTTGAAAGAGGCTTGAGCTATGGAGATGGAGATGATGAAAGAGAGGAAAGATAAAAAGATGAAGAGTTTAGGTGAGAGAGACATTGGAACAAACAAGAGATGAAGAAAGAGAAACGTGTGAGATACTATTAGTATTAATGATGATAAAGAAGAATGAAGAAAATGCAGTTATATAGGTTTGTTATGTGAGACTTTTCTTAGTGTTGTAGGATAATACTATGGCCTTCAGCACATAGATGATTAACAAGTGTTAGTCAAGAATAGCAACTGAGTCGGTGGCAGTGAAAATGGAAAGTTAGATTAGTAAAAAAGAAAATCACTAACCTCATAAATCTCATAAATTCTAAAAGTTACAATTCCTTCATCATGATGATTATGTATTGACTGACAGAGATATTGTGATTGATATTCAAACAAATTTAAGGGATTTAGGCTTTACAATCTTTGAGCTACTCTCAGAAGCATTAGGTAGGTCTTGATTCTTCTTACCTTAAAGAATTGGCTTCAGCATATGAACAATTTTATCATGGTATTAAATTTAGCCTTTCATTTTATCATGGTTAACTTGTGACTTCAACTATGATTTTCTGTATATAGTGAATGAATCATATGAATATTCAATATCAAGTAATCCAGACACATCATATTCGGAAGAGTGTCTACATGTCAGTATTATGTTTTATAGGCCTCAAGTTTTGAAGAAAAAACAAGGTAAATGCACCATGAATTATGCCTAGTGAGAATAATTTATTGTGTAGTAGATTAGTTAATGAAGTTTGTATACAAGATTGTCAGAATATTTAAGGACTTCTGATTCGAACAAGTAGATAATATACATTGTTGGCTATTCTTTCAATTCGATTTCAGAACCATTTTATTCAGAATATAGCCACAGAAAACAGATTACACTTCATTTATGCTGGATTAACATCACTAACCTCATGTTGGCCCTGCATGGAAAATGGTAATTCTTGTCATTAGTTGCATACAAATCCAACTAAGTGTAAAAAAGAAAAACCTCATTATGAATCAAAATGAAGTAGAAAATAAAGCATGCTTACCATCTTTCCCTGAACTTTGCTCCATGTCAATCTGTTCTTGCCATGACCATTTTAGATTCGAAGATGAAGAACACTGTTGTGGAACAGAAAACGTATACGTGCTTGTACTACACTGCTTCTTGCATGCAGAAGAATCAGCTGTAGAGCAAGTCTCTTGGTCAGGGCTTGAAACCTTACTATCTTTCTCATTATTTACCGAACTTTCCTGCTCCTTTCCCTTCTCTTCCATACCTTTCTTTCTCTTTCTAACCGGTAGTTCATTCTTAGGATCCGGAAGTGCTGGCACTTTCTGATCATTAGCTGAGATAGTAACACATGGACCCTTGTCCTTTAGGATAACTTTTGGAATGTCTTGATTTTCGTTGTCGACGACAACTTCATCCCTTGCTTCGGAGCCAGAAGCTTTCGATGCTGCTTGAATTTCCCACATCTTGAATATGGCTTGAGTGAGTTTTTCTCTGGCTAAATCTATATCAATTATTGGATTTGGATAGTTTTGACCTAACTCAACTCCTGATGCTCTAAGCACACTGAGTGGTGCATTCCAAGGATGATGGATCCACTCGGTCGGCATTCTTGCTAACTCGGGTAGCCATTGCCTTACATATTCTCCTTCTGGATCAAATTTTGCTCCTAAAATCTGTCCCAACAACAAGACGAGTTTATCTACTGACATAAACGCTTCCGTGACTGACTGTATGAGAGCGCTTTTGGAAACAGCCTATGATATGTGTCTTCGGCTTATTTCCATAAAACTCTCGAAGATAGGTTATGAAAACAGTTTATAGGTATAGCAGATTATGATGTGATACATGTTATGTTGATTAAATTATTGAATATGAGATTCATGCACAAACAAACTATTGAAAACCTTTCAATGAAAGAAAACAGGACAAACCTCGGGATCATCCAAGCGCTCGAGCTCATGACCATCTGGTAAGCATCCTGAGATATACTGCCACCCTAATATATCACATTCAAGGTCTGCATCCAAAAGTGTGTCCCAAAAATACTTCATTCCCCATTTCCAAGGCAGAAGCAACATTTTCACAGCAAAACTGGAAACTATTACTCTTATTCGGTTATGCATCCATCCTGTAGCCCAAAGTTCTCTCATTCCTGCATCAACTAAAGGATAGCCGGTCCTACCTTGTCTCCAAGTCTTAAAGTTAGAAGGATCGGCATTCCAAGGGAAAAAACTCAAGTGACCAAGAAGTGCTCTCTCATGAGTGAACGGAAAATTGAAACAAAGATAGCGCGAATACTCTCTAAGACCAATTGCCCTGAGGAAAAGAGTTACGCTTTCTTTGCCAACACTGTTGCCTTCATTTCCCCACGATATCTGCTTCACACGCGCCATTTGAAAAACTTTCCTCACGCTCAGCTCTCCAAAGTGAAGATACGGGGACAAGAGTGAGGTGGAGTCTCCACCAACCTTTTGCCGATTCTTGGAATAGTTAAGTAGTTGCTTGTCCATAAACTCTGTTAAAGCCTTGTTAGCATTGCCCCAACCTGGAGACCATGCTCGTCCTAGTAACGCGTTGCTTGGTTTTTCTAATTCGTTTTCAAGACCTAGGTCCTCTATTGAACATCTCTCTACTTTTCCTGTCATCCACAGGAGAAAAAGAATTTGATCACATTAGTGCTAGTTTCCATAATTATATATTGTATCAGTGTTAAAGAGTCTCACATTTGATGAGATAAGGCCCAACTAAAAATGTAAGTATAAGTGGTATCAGAGACTATCCAAGATCCATTGGATTATCTGCTATCGAAACTCTAAGAACATCACCATCACGCCTCAGACTAGACATCTGGAGCGTGACCAGAGTGGCCCGATAGCAGGTATAAGGTGAGGACTACCCATCACTTAGAAACACATTTTTAGGTCTTATCTCATCAACTCGGACTCCGAACAATCAGAACTATCAATGATACTCTAGCAAAAACCTGATACTAACATTCATATTATAATTTGGAAACAATAAAATCATGGTAATGCGCATACCTTTAGCTGGAATTAACTGCCACGGAGGAATAAGTGAAACAGGTTCCATTTGCTTGTGCAAACATCTCTCCCAAAAAGGATCAAAGGTTGTAAAAGCATGTCCCTTCTCATCATATAACTCCCAAGGCTCATACAACAGATCCCCATTGTAACTTTTCACAGATATGCCAAGTTCAACTAATTTCTCTTTGATGTTGTGGTCGCGAACAAGTGAAACAGGATCTAATAAAACAATCATAGTACAAAATTAACAAAAACATTCAATACATAACTCTAATGTTATACAACAAACTACTTACCATAGAGATGGTTAAACACTACTTTTGTAGCTTGAATAGCATTTACACACTCCAAAAGAGCATTAAGAGTACTATCAGTTTTGATCAACACAAGTTTAGCTCCAAGAGATTTCAATGACTGATCCAAATGAGCAAGAGATTGCTTCAACCACCACCTCGAAACTCGGCCCGGATAAAACTGTCCTTCCTCTTTAGGACACCATATAAACACAGGAAACACAGAACCATCCCTAGCAGCAGCAGCTAGTGCTGGATTATCCTCAATTCTAAGATCCCTCCTAAACCAAACAATGGTTCTATTACTACCCATGTTCTATCTAAAGCTTCAAACTTTCATGCCTTAACCAAACCTCTAAACTTAATATACTACAATAACTCTAAACTTACCTCTAAACAAAAGTTGAAAATGGTTTCTCTCTCTCAAACATAAAAATATCTCAAGAATAATAATTGATACCCTAGAAATTGGATCTGAAAATTTGTCAAAAAGTAAAAAGATATGTATATCAGCACGGAATAAGAATCTCAAATCAATGCTAAAAATAGACCTAGCAAAACAGTTAGCTTATCTTGATATCCAACTTGCATACCACTTTGCTATCTGGAAGGTATCCAAACCAAAACCAAAACCAAAAACCAACTCAGCACACATGTCCTTTTCACAAATTTGAAGGCATCAAAGTATATAACAAAAATAAACCCTTAGTTCTAGAAAACTCTCAAGCTTCAAACTTGAGAAATATGATAAGAAAGATATATGAAATGATTGTATTGAGTTATTGGCAATGAAAATACTAGTATGAGACAAGAAAGCACCAAAATCTTATCAAGGAAAAGGTGGAGGAAGCAATAAGATGCAGTGTATGTAGGGATGGAGGAGAGGTGGCAGTGTGTGATTAGTGTATGATGATCACGTGGAGGAGATCACATGGGAAAGAGAAAGGGTGTATAGTGGGAGACAGATACATATGATCATGATGATATTTTTGTCAACAAGGACAAAAGGATAAGAAGAACATGGAACATGTCACACTAGTAGGCGCTACTAGCAGCTTCCATATTTTCATGATTGTGGATTAAATTATTTTCATCAAAAATATTATATTATATTTATTAGAATAAAAATATTTTATATTTGAAATTTGGTTTTGATTACATATTTTGTTCAAAGAAAAGAAATATAAAAAAAAGATGGGAAGTGTTTGACCGATATAAAATTCAAACTTAATAATAAGATAAATAAAAGATTAAATATGTATTTATAGTTATTGATTCGGTTCATCGATTCGGAGATTATTAAAAATTAAATCCGCCTCATCAAAGTTTGACAAATTACGGCCATATGGAAGATTTTGGTCCTTGTTGTTGGATTAAAAAGTTTCTCTTTATATACTAGGCTAACTATCCAAATTGTTTAGAGTAATACAACACTAATATTAGATACCTATTTCAGCATTTTCAAAATAATTTATTAAATACTTTAACTATTTTATATTTCAACTATTAATATTTAATGATATTTTTAATATTTCAATTATTAATATTTAATATATATTTTTATTAATACTTGATAGTTAAAATATTAATATTTTAAATAAATAAAATATTTGTTATTTAATTCATTTATTTAATTTATTAATATATTTAATATTATAATATATTACTGAAATGTATTATAATATATTTCAGTAATATATTTTAGTAAGTCTAAGACCTAAGTTCCTATAATTTAAGTTGATATTCATATAATATACTTCAATTAGTAAGTCTAAGAAGACTTAAGTGCACACAAATTTTCCTTCATATCTAACCTAGATTTAATGTGACAGAATCAAGGGTGTTGTTACTTATATGTTGGGTGTATTGGACAAAGATATATTCACCAAATTACTCAAATGTCTATGAGAAAACTCCACTTGATATGTAAACATTTTACTATTTTGATCGGTAGTCCTCTAAATCCAACGCAAAACATTATTTGCCTCTAACTAATGAATTCCAACACCTTAATTTAATATGAACATCTCGGTAGTTAAGAAATATGTTTCTACAACTCAATTATTACAACATGAAAAGTGACTTGATTTTGCAGGGAAGAAGCTCCAAAGAAAATAGAATTTTTAAATAACCAATTAATACAAACATAAGTTCAATTAAATGTATATAACAAAAGAAGCAAAGACAATGAGAAGAGAAAGGAGAAGTCGACGTAAACTACATGTGTAGCATGTAATTAGCCTCTAGAAACAAAAGTTAAATGTCAAGTCCATAAAACTGCATTTTTTATATAATAGACAACAAAGAAATTCCTAATTTTCGCAGTAAAATATAATCATCTGTATATTAATTTGACAAATACAAAAATGTAACAAATCACGAGGCCACCATTATTAAGGTGGTATTTCAAACACAATATGAAGATAAATATGGTCATTAAGAAAATTACACTAGGTATATTACTTAAAAATTTACGAGCATGCTTAAATTGATAGTGATCACGACTGATAGGCTTATTTTTTAAAAGAAGCCACAACATAGATATATTTAGCAATTCCTTTTGGCGGTAGATTTAAAGATATTCTCTAAATAAAGAAAATGCAAAAATTGAAAAAACATATCCTTTATTTCATCCACAAAGATAAATGATACATGCAAAAGCAAAAAATCTTCAATAAATTTGGATTTCGCGAGTTCAATGACAACCTTAGCTGAGAAAAGGAAGTATATGTATTACATTGTGTGAGTTCAATTTTAACATAGTTGCATTTTGAACATTAAACCCGACCCATAAGTAAACCCATTAAATAAAATATTAATAAGTACAATGAGTAGCACTCACCACCCCAACAAAATCCAACCGTCGCGACAGTTGAAACACTTTTACTTTTTATGACTTCAATGATGAGTTTTGCATCTTCGATACCTTTGTCATGTTAATATAATAAAAATAGGTATGCATCATGGAATGATAATTTGTACATTTAATTTGAGACAAGTTATTTGAATTTTGTCATGCAACTTCCAATATCAAAATCCACTAAGAATACAAAAATTGGATTTCAATTTATTAGAATTTTTTTATATCAAGGGAAAAAATCATTAAAAACCAACAATTGTTAAAGAAGAAGTAATCGTTTGATGATCTTTTATCCAAATGGGCAATGACTTATTAGGGTTCTCGGGTTTGTAGAGTTCACCATTAAGGGAATATGGAACAATCACATGATAACCGGTAACTGCAACTTCGTATGCAGGCTTCCTTCATAGTAGAGAAAGTCGTTGAACAAAGTCCTTTAGCCAAAGGTCCTAAAACACGGTTAAAACAAAAAACACAAGAAGAATGAAAAAAAAAAGATACACACTTTAAGTCATCATGCTGAAATCGAATAGAATATACAAACTCATAACTAACCTATGAGATTGAAATGAAACCCTAATAAACCATAAATCTCATAACTTTAATTCAAAAGTCCTAAATCTCAAATACCAGATTGAAAAGAAACCTTAATAAACCATAAGAAATAACCAAAAGTGCTTAATTAAAACAACAATTTGAGAAATGAAACATGTGATTTGAATCATTGATTATGAAAGGTCGAAAAAATCAAAATTGTAGAATATATGAGAGTAGAGAAGAGCTTACCTCGTATATATTTTTTCTTCTTCTTCACATGAAACCGAAACCACAACCCATGAACAGTTCTCCATTTTCTTCTTTGCGTGAAATCGAAAAATCAAAAACGTGTTTTGGACAAGAAACATTGAAAATATGAAAATCAGGGATTGAAGGAAATACCAACTTAAGAGAAGATATTAAGTTACAAAAAATAGGAAGAAGATAAAATCAATTTTGAGGAATGAAGATTTGTGAGATGTGTTTGAGATAAGAGAAAGATGAAGGACGTGATGAGAGAAGTAAGACGAAGATGAGAGACATAGGAAAGAGGCGGAAATATGCATTAGGAAAAGACTTTTGTAGACTCAGCAGACAAATTATTTTTTTGGAAAAAGTTGGTTTCTGAACTGAGTTAGTAAAATGCAAGTGGAAGACAATCCACTTGGAACCAAAAGTGAAACAAAGTTGAATATTAGTTCATTTAGACATTATTTGCCCCCCAGAAGCGTGAGTTGTCGGCAAAAGAAAGGAGGATAGAATAGGAATATCCAGAACATCTTACTTTCTTATATGATAGATGGAAAAAAAACACCCAAATCCAAAATGAAACATATTTAGAGGAATAAAAAATAGAAAAATATGATTAAAACATACCTTACTAAATATCTTTGAAACCACATGCAATCTTTAAATCTAAATCAAAAAATTGTGATGACCTATGATGAATTTGAGAAGTTTCATAGACTCCTATCCAAATGGGATAGAAGAGAAAAGAGTGAACAAATGATTTGAATGAGATGTGAGAGACAAATCAGATTTTGGAATTCTTAGATTTGAGAGAACAAAAAATCAAAATTGTAGAATATATGAGAGTATAGAAGAGCTTACCCCGTATATGTTTTTCTTCTTCTTCACTTGAAACCCAAACCACAACCCACAAACAGTTCTCCATTTTCTTCTTTGCGTGAAATCGAAAAATCAAAAACGTGTTTTGGACAAGAAACGTTGAAAATATGCAAATCAGGGATTGAAGAAAATACCAGCTCAAGCGAAGAGATTAAGTTACAAAAAATGGGAAGAAGATAAAATCGGTTTTGAGGAATGAAGATTTTTGAGATGGGTTTGATATAAGAGAAAGATGAAGGACATGATGAGAGAAGTAAGACAAAGATGAGAGACATAGGAAAGAGGCGGAAATATGCATTAGGAAATGACTTTTGTAGACTCATTAGACATATTATTTTTTTATAAAACGTTTTTTTTTTGGAAAAAGTTGGTTTTTGAACTAAGTTAGTAAAATGCAAGCGGAAAACAGTCCGCTTGGAACCAAAAGTGAAACAAAGTTGAATATTAGTTCATTTAGACATAATTTGGCCCCAGAAGCGTGAGTTGTCAATAAAAGAAAGGATGGTAGAATAGGAATATCCAGAACATCTTACTTTCTTATATGATAGATGAAAAAAAACACCCAAATCCTAAAATGAAACATATTTAGAGGAATAAAAAATAGAAAAATGTGATTAAAACATACCTTACTAAATATCTTTGAAACCACATGCAATCTTTAAATATAAATAAAAAAATTGTGATGACCTATGATGAATTTGAGAAGTTTCATAGACTCCTATCCAAATGGGATAGAAGAGAAAAGAGTGAACAAAATGATTTGAATGAGATGTGAGAGATAAATCAGATTTTGGAATTCTTAGATTTAAGAGAACAAAAAATCAAAATTGTAGAATATATGAGAGTAGAGAAAAGTTTACCTCGTATATGTTTTTCTTCTTCTTCACTTGAAACCCAAACCACAACCCACAAACAGTTCTCCATTTTCTTCTTTGCGTGAAATCGAAAAATCAAAAACGTGTTTTGGACAAGAAACGTAGAAAATATGCAAATCAGGGATTGAAGAAAGTACCAGCTCAAGAGAAGAGATTAAGTTACAAAAAATGGGAAGAAGATAAAATCGGTTTTGAGGAATGAAGATTTTTGAGATGGGTTTGATATAAGAGAAAGATGAAGGACATGATGAGAGAAGTAAGACAAAGATGAGAGACATAGGAATGAGGCGGAAATATGCATTAGGAAATGACTTTTATAGACTCATTAGACAGATTATTTTTTTATAAAATGATTTTTTTTTTGAAAAAGTTGGTTTATGAACTGAGTTAGTAAAATGCAAGCGGAAGACAGTTCGCTTGGAACCAAAAGTGAAACAAAATTGAATATTAGTTAATTTAGACATTATTTGACCCCAGAAGCGTGAGTTGTCGACAAAAGAAAGGAGGGTAGAATAGGAATATCCAGAACATCTTACTTTCTTATATGATAGATGAAAAAAAAACACCCAAATTCAAAATGAAACAAATTTAGAGGAATAAAAAATAGAAAAATGAGATTAAAACATACCTTACTAAATATCTTTGAAATCACGTGTAATCTTTAAATATGAATAAAAAAATTATGAAGACCTATGATAAATTTGAGAAGTTTCATAGACACATATCCAAATGGGATAGAAGAGAAAAGAGTAAACCGATTATTTACATGAGATGTGAGAGACAAATCAGATTTTGAAATTCTTAGATTTGAGAGAATAAAAAAGTGAAATTGTAGAATATATGAGAGTAGAGAAGAGCCTACCTCGTATATGCTTTTTTTCTTCTTCACTTGAAACCGAAACCACAACCCACAAACAGTTCTCCATTTTCTTCTTTGCGTGGAATCGAAAAATCAAAAACGTGTTTTGGACAAGAAACATTGAAAATATGCAAATCAATGATTAAAGGAAATATCAGCTTAAGAGAAGAGATTAAGTTACAAAAAATGGGAGGAAGATAAATCGGTTTTGAGGAATGAAGATTTGTGTGATGTGTTTGATATAAGAGAAAGATGAGGGATGTGATGAGAGAAGTAAGACAAAGATGAGAGACATAGGAAAGAGGCGTAAATAAGCATTAGGAAAAGACTTTTATAGACTCATTAGACAAATTATTTTTTTGTATAACGATTTTTTTTGGAAAAAGTTGGTTTCTGAACTGAGTTAGTAAAATGCAAGCGGAAGACAGCCCGCTTGGAACCAAAAGTGAAACAAAGTTGAATATTAGTTCATTTAGACATTATTTGCTTGGAACATCCAAAAGCGTGAGTTGTCGGCAAAAAAAAGGAGGGTAGAATTGGAATATCCATAACATCTTACTTTCTTATATGATAGATGAAAAAAAACACCCAAATCCAAAATGAAACATATTTAGAGGAATAAAAAATAGAAAAATGTGATTAAAACATACCTTATATGAGAATAGAAAAATGTGATTGAAACATTCCTAGATTTGAGAGAACAAAAAAGTGAAATTGTAGAATATATGAGAGTAGAGAAGAGCTTACCTCGTATATGTTTTTTCTTCTTCTTCACTTGAAACCAAAACCACAACCCACATACAGTTCTCCATTTTCTTCTTCGCGTGAAGTCGAAAAATAAAAAACGTGTTTTGGACAAGAAACATTGAAAATCTACAAATCAGGGATTGAAGGAAATATCAATTTACGAGAAAAGATTAAGTTACAGAAAATGGGAGGAAGATAAAATCGGTTTTGAAGAATGAAGATTTGTGAGATGGGTTTGAGATAAGAGAAAGATGAAGGACATGATGGGAGAAGCAAGATAAAGATGATAGACATAGGAAAGACACAGAAATATGCATTAGGAAAAGACTTTTGTAGACTGATTAGACAAATTGTTTTTTTGTAAAATGAATTTTTTTTGGAAAAAATTGGTTTCTGAATTGAATTAGTAAAATGCAAGTGGAAGACAGTTGAAACAAAGTCGAATATTAGTTCATTTGGACATTATTTGCCCCCAGAAGCTGAGTTGTCGGCAAAAGAAAGAAGGGTAGAATCGGAATATCCAAAACATCTTACTTTCTTATATGATAGATGAAAAAAAACACTCAAATCCTAAAATGAAACATATTTAGAGGAATAAAAAATAGAAAAATGTGATTAAAACATACCTTATTAAATATCTTTGAAACCACATGCAATCTTTAAATATAAATAAAAAAATTGTGATGACCTACGATGAATTTGAGAAGTTTCGTAGACTCTTATCCAAATGGGATAGAAGAGAAAAGAGTGAACAAATTATTTACCTGAGATGTGAGAGACAAATCAGATTTTGAAATTCTTAGATTTGAGAGAACAAATTCAAGGGTTTTATTACCAAATAAAATGAAATAAAGGATACTAGGTAGGGTTCATGGTGGTTCAAATACTTGATTGATTAAAAATAATAATAACTTCAAAATAAACCAAAAAAACATGTTAAATTTGAGTAACAAAACGATTTTTAAAAAATTAAGAATAAATCTTTATTAGTTAAGAGACAAAAAAGTGTTTAAATTAAACTAAAAAACCAAAAAATATTCACTTAAGATAATCTTATTAGAACAATTTTTCAGGATATTTTGAATATTCAAAATAAACCAAAAAAACATGTTAAATTTGAGTAACAAACGATTCTTAAAAAATTAAGAATGAATCTTTATTAGTTAAGAGACAAAAAAAAGTGTTTAAATTAAACTAAGAAACCAAAAAATATTCACTTAAGATTAGAACAAATTTAGGATATTTTGAATATAAAGTCCAAAAATATTTTGGATCTCGACGTAAGCCCCGTTCTGTTAGTCACTAGGACCATGTATGTGAATGACTGTATCAATCGGCCAAATTCCTTGGCATGACTGGCAAAGGCTCCACACGTGTCTCAGCCCTCACACCCGAAAGCGTGAAACCAGTCCAGCTCAAAGATTACCCGTTTCCAGGCCTGCATTTCTGCAGATTGGGCCCGGGGACTTTCCTGAGCCCAGCATCAAAGCATGGACCCATCCACATCGTGTCAATCCATGTGATATTTGATGCAATCTCGGGTATTATAAACATTAATATAATACTTGATACTAACGATGTGGGACTCTATTTACCATCTTTTCTAGAATTTGAACACTATTTCACCTTAGCTAAAAGAAAAATCCGAAACTACTTAACTTTTCACACCCAAACTAACAACAGGAAACAAATTAGACACCAAATTCCTTCGTTAACATACCTTAAATTTCAACATCCGTAAATAAGCATATTAATTGACTCCACCTGAGAAGCATCATGGCAGAGGGATTTCTTAGGCAGGAACCCATATCAGCCTTCACAGGTGTATGTTATTTACTTAAACTAAGCTATTTATATAATCAAATATGTCAGAACAGACAAGACCATACTAATAGTCAAGAACATTTCTTGGGGCCTACGATATTCTAACTAAATTACTTAGACACAAGAACCGTTTCCGTTTGCTTAGGTGCTTAGTTCGCACGCTCTTGGAGGACTTCGAGTTCCATCTCTGTTGGGTCTGTTGCTTGAATCTCGTAATGGATTCCCTGCAGCTCCCTTCTGAACCTGTCCTTTGATGTTGCATAAAGCATCTTAGGGCGAATGCGAGCCACGGAAGGAGACCTGTAAAATAACTCATTCATAAAGGGAAAGAAAATGTGTTAAATTATATCTTCCTTCTGTTTAACGCAACAGCAATCCGAGATTTTTCAAGACTGTCTATCTGGCGACGTATTAATTATTACAACACCCGAAAAGAATAATTAACAAAAGAATGAAGAAATGGTTGAGATGGTTTAAGATACCGTATGCGGTCACCGTGACACTATAGTTCACAATCACATGAATTGAAATGCTAGAGATACTACCACATGAATTTCGTGACAGAGACAAACAGAATCAAGTACTGAAATACAACCAACTACCAAAAGAAGGCATCTGGATTATTGCATGGTTGCATCAAATTAAAAAAAAATCCTCGTAAAGGCTATGACTTTATATGAATGGTTCAAGCTCTTGGTAATACCTCTTGTCAAAAATCTAAAACTATCATCAATTATTTTAAAGTATTTTTCATCAAGAGTCTGGAATTTGAAGTGATTTTTGGAAGCCTATTGAACTTCACCTTCACACCCCACCTTTAAAAAAAAGCAGTTCTCAGTTCAACAAGGTACTAAAGTAATTGAAGTTCAATTTTGCCTAATCAAATATAACAATATAAGTACACCTTACCCCAATTCCGTCTCCATTTTAAAATATAGCTTGACATATATACCCTAGTAAATTAGCATACATATTAATAGATTATACAAACAAGTCAGGTTCTGAAATAGATGTGACAATTCAGATTTAGGATTCATCAGAGCACTTGCTTGAATCTGGTGTACTTAGGATTCTAAGGTGGACCTTAACCAGAGGAATATGAATACATTAATTATGCTAGATAGAAAACTAGAGAATAAGAGGAACGGAACCTAGATAGAATAGTAGAGAATTGTATCATTGCATAGAATTCACGTCATTCAGATGAGCATAGTGAATACAATGCCCTCACTCAGTTTGTTGTCTTGGCTTATAAAACAAATCAGTGTTTTAAAATTCGAACGTAAGATATGTAAATGCAAGCATGCAACAGCAAAATGCAATATACACATATGTAACACACTGAATACCAAAACCAAAGTAACAAATTTGAACAAGTTATCATGTAACTTCCATGATTATACGAGAAAGAAAGTAACTGACCATGCAATAAAAAAGATTTTGCTCTTTTGGCAGTTCTCAGAGGTCACGAAATCAAAGTCAAAGACAGCATATCTGCAATCGTTTTCAGGCAAAGATGCAGTGAAATCATCATAGCTCTCAGCAGGGCTGCCAGTTTTTTCGACCACAACCTCTTTCGTTTTCTCATCAATTTTAAAAATCACGTAGCGGTGTACTTTCTTCCTCTGCAATTCCTTGAATGTACTTACACTATGCTCAGCAACACCCATGCCAGAAGATGCATTTCCCTACAACAAAGATACATATAACTATTAGTTACACGTTGAAGATGTATCTGGTGTTTGATATGTGGTGTGGTGTCTGATATGTGTCGGTGCCAAATTGCAAAAATAGGCATCCATAATAAATCTGTTTTTGATTCAAAACAACTTCATGCAAGAGGAAAAATGAAACACCCTATAAGATTACATTTGACAGCGTATGTTCTAGTCTAAAATTCATTGATTCTATTGGAATTTAAACCAAAAAATGCATCATTTTTGTCATTTCTAAGCATAGTTATGACCAAACCAACATGATACTGAAAACATGACAAATTTTATTCAAATATAATCATATTTCTTTGGGGTTTTATTTTTTTGAGAAAGTAAAATAAATAAATAAAACTGAGACCCAAAATTTGTGGTGGGAAAGAACATCAAAATCAGAAGTGGAATCAAAGAAACCCGACAAAAATAGGACATAAAAAACAACATTTGATGAAATCAAACCAACAACAGCACGGTATTAAAGGGAAATTTTTGTAACAATACTAAACAGGAGAGGTGAAGAAAAATAGGCATAGATGAATGGATGATAGAAAAAAGATGGAAGAGGAAAAGAAAGCTTACCCCTCCGACTCCCATTCTGAAAGCCATAGCTATTCTGTTACAGTGAGGAGTCAAGAATTTTGATGGATTTGTAGAGAAAATGAGAGGAGAGAGAATTATGTGGAGACAAAATATGAATAAATGCAACCAGTCACATAAGTTAAATATATTTTTTTATATAAAAAAATAGAGTGAAAGAATAATGCTATCCTTTAATACACTATATTATTTCCATTGAAATTTGAGAAGTGAGATAAATATAATTATGAGTGTTTGTGGTGTGATTTGAGTAGTTTCGATGTTAAAACATCTGAATTGTAAGAGAAAAAAGTATGCGATTTGATTTGCTTCGGTTGATTTTTAGAAATAAAACTGAGCTAAACCAAATCAAACAAATACGGTTTGGTTCAATTCGATTGATTCGATTTTTTACAAAAAAATTATTGAGTCATACATACACAAATAGATGACAACATAACTTTGTATTTAGTCATTCATTCATTATCAAATAACAACAAAACTATCTTATTTCGACAACAACCTCTCATTCAATATGTAAAAATCAGATTGGACAAAAGTGAAATAAAAATATAAAACAATAGTATAATACAATATCAAAAACATTAAAATAAAGAAAAAAATAGAGGAGGTGAGAGATTAGTAAAGATGAAAAAGAAAGAACTGAAAATATGAGAGATTAGAGAAGAAGATGTGCGATAAAAACGAAATTGAAAGAGATAATAGTAGTATAAAAATGAGAAGGTGAAAAAGAAAGAATATAAGATAGTAGACATTAGAGAAGAAAATGCAATATGTATCTGGCGAAGAAGACGTGATACTGCTGTGAGATATTTGAGAAGGTTGAAACCGAAACCTTAAGTATAAGGAAGAAAAACTCGTTCGTAATCGTAAGGTTAAGGCATAATAGGTTTAAGTTTGTGTTGGATGTGACTTAAGTGAAATTTGGGTTGTAACATAATGTGTTTTGATTCGGTTTGACTCGTTTTAAAAATACAAACCGCAAACCGAATTGAACCACGATTTTATTAGAATATGGCTCAAACACATCAAAATCAAATATGGTTTTTTGCGGCTTTCAGTTTGGTTTAGTTTAGTTTGCGGTTTTCTATTGGACTTGTGTTTTTAACACCCCTAAATATACTCTCTCTCTAATTTAGAATTCACATAGATATCACTAGATTAGGTAAGCTCCACAAAAACTTAGAGGACTATTTAAATATCAACTAATTAAAAAGAGTGTTAAAAATTGTACCAATATTATACATGTTAGTTGTGTAAATTTACTAGATGAATCATCATAGTAGAGTAGTTGATGTAACATTTACATTAGTGATTATGATCTATTACTTTATTTTTTCTATTTTTTCAAGTGAAAAGATTTATTTGCAAATACATTATAATGTCAAAGTAAGATGAAGTTGTTGGTGTAAGCCCTAGAGGCCAATACATTTTGGTACTTGTATCGAATAATAAAAGGCATTCTCTTTATTATGGTTGATTAATAAAGTCCCTGGAATAGATAGTCCGTTTAATGTATTAAGTGTGACTTAATCATGAGAACACATTAAACATAAGGACATTATTCCTAAAGTATCCGTAGTCGAGCCTTAGTGTGAAGTGGGATAACATTAAAGCATTAAGACTATTATGTTTGTAGACTGATGATCACATCTCATGGATCATGGATAAAGAGTTATCAAGTCTTAAACATAGGTATGAATATTAGGAGTAATATTTATACCGGATTGACCCGCTATGAGAATACTATATAGAAAGTTATGCAAGGTGTCATAAGTTATTCTCATGGTGATAATAGTGTATTCCACTCTTCGACCTGAAACCACTATGGATCCTAGATGTAGAGTCGAGTGCTTTATTGCTGATCCAACATTATCCGTAACTGGATAACCATAAAGGCAGTTGATGGGTACTCCACAAAGCATGCTGAGGGACATGAGTGACCTAGATGGAATTTGCCCATCCTGCATAACAGGATAAATGTCTATGGGCCCAATATTGAACTGGACAAGGATGACACGGTCTATGCCTTGTGTTCAATATAGACATAAGGGCAAAAGGGTAATTATACACATGATTATTATCACAGAAGGTTTTGTCAGATCACTTGACATTTTCGTGTCTTGGGTAGTAGTGATGTGTTGCTAGATACCGCTCACTGTTTATTATGTTAAATGCGTGATTTAATATAATTGCCAACGTCACGAAAACCTACAGGGTCACACACAAAGGACGGATTGATGAGAGATAGAGTAACTAAGGAATACCGTAAGGTACGGTGCCCTTAAGTGAGTTATAGAGCATCGTAAGGTACGATGTACTTGAATAGAATACGAAATATGGTAAGGTACCATGAGCTTAAGTGATTTTGGGCATATTATAAGATATGGGCCAAAATACACTTAAGTGGGCTTTTAGCTTGAAGCCCACACAAGTGGTTCTATAAATAGAACCCTTGTGCAGAAGCAAAAATTTGCGGTTGCATTATTTTCGTTTTCTCTCATTCTCTCTCTCACTCAAAGCCTTCATTCGTACCAGCTAGCACTGAGATTGAAGGAATCCGTTCGTGTGGACTGAGTAGAGACGTTGTCATCGTTCAACGTTCGTGATCGTTTAGTGGATCTGCATCAAAGGGTTTGATCGTCACAAGAGATCTGCACCAAAGGATTCAACCGTCACAAGAGGTAAATATTCTATCACTGATCATGACCATTCGTAAGGATCTCTAAAGGAGAAAATTTTAATTTCCGCTGCGTTTTGGATCGCAATTCTCCTTCAGAAGTGTATACAAATAAAAAGTAGACGAATTGATTAAGTCATTATGCTTAGGAGTGAACCCCTTATATATAGACGGATTGAAATCATATATGCTCCATGCAATTTCTATTTCCATAAAACATATTATTGAGATCATTAATGAACATGTGCTCCATACAATTTTTATTTCCATAAAAAAATATGAATTTGTCACTATAACTGACTTTAACAAAGGTGGTAACACTTATCTGATTTGAATATGATTCATATAGTTTAGAACTGTGAGAGCACGAGTCACGACAATGCCTTTTGATGCCTCATTAGTAAGCACATTATTTTTCTAGAATGACCTCAGAGTTAATTATAGAAGTGTATAACACTTAATGTCGAGGTGATCTAATTGATTCATGTGGTTTTTTGTCTCGCTACTAAGTGTGTTATGTTATCTGAGATGTGGAATTCTTTGGTAGATGAACCATAATACATATCGGTTGGCGATATAGTTGCATATCATTAAACAAGCTCTTTAGACTATTAGATCTCTTAATCAATACTAGTTTTAGAAAGCTTTGAAATTTGAAAAGATTGAAAATTTTATGAGATGGAGTTTTCCTAAGTCGAGGTGAAGTATCAATGTGGTACATATGCCCCCATATATACTTGTAGCTCAGTCTTAAGGTGGAAGTTTAATAGTCTTGTTAAATTTCAATTTTTTTTTTGCATGATTTATGTTATGACACATATGACATACTGATGTGACCATTAATTTTTTGGGACGTAATCAGAATCGTTGGATCTATTAATTTTCATTTTCTCATTTAATCGTAACTAGTGAATATGAAACTTTTTTGCAAAAATTGATGTAGTGTTTCTCTCACTTGTTTAACACTTCTTTGTTTCCATTTTTTTTACCATTTTTAAGTTTACGCTTTCTTTCAAATCTTTGGATTTTTTTTCTTTATTTGTGCTTTGTCTCCACTTTGCTCTTTGATTTTTTCCCATTTTTTTGTACATTTAATTTCTTCCCCTTTATTACTATGCACTTGTTAAGATACAATGTTCGATTTAGTAAAGCTCATTATTGCTCGCCTCCCCTTCCATAAAGATTTTCTTGGCGTCTACAAGGTTATCAGTCAGATGGCGCCTTAGAAGTTGTTTGACAAGATGGAGAATCACATGTTTAAGATATATTTGGAAGAATCTTTGTTTGTTATCTTCTCGTAATCAGTATAAGAGATGACATTTAGCAATATAGTTATGGCCTTATGATGATTTTGAAGTCTTTCTTCTATTGATCGGTCATAGCACTTCTTGCTATATTATTTCCTTCAACGTTAACTGGGTGAGCGTAACATCGACTACAATATCCCAGAGATCAACATCGTAACCAAGAAAGAAACTTTTTATTCTATCTTTCCAATAATCAAATTTGCACTGTAGTGATATCTTTCATTGTTGTTAACAACATTAGCAGCATAACAACGACGATTATTTCTCACACAAAACTGGATCAATACTGAACACGGTGAAGTGTTGATAAATCTTTTATCACAAACAGAACTGAAGCTCTAATGCCAATTGAAGGTGTGAAAAACACAAGAGAGGGGGGTCTGAATTGGGTTTTACAAAACAAAAGCTTTTTATCAACTCAAGAACACCACTTAAATGTTAATAACAGAGAGATAAAAACACACGTTTTTTTTATCCTGGTTCGCTTGAAACTCAAAGCTACTCTGGTCTACCCGCCAAGGTGATTTCTCTTTATACATAAGGACTTAATCCATTATCATCAACTGATTACAATAGTCACAAAGAATAAATTTCTTTGTCTTCTCAAGGATCCGACTATACCCTAGTCTCCTTAAGTAATCATAAAGAATATCCTTCTTTGTCTTATCAAGGATCCGACTATACCCTAATCTCCTTAAGGAATAAAAAAAACAGTTTGAATATTATTTTGTGTGTTACTAGTTTCTTCTATACAAGCAGATTTTACACAAATGATAAAAAATTACTTAAAGAAAGAAACCGTGTATAAATAATGATAGCTTTTTCAAGTTTAGCATCACTTCAACATTCTTGTAAGTTGTTTTTCTTCAAGTCTCCAAGTCTCACTTATATAGCACAAGAAGAAGACCGTTGGAGGGAAAAATGGGAAAGCCAAATAGAGTAGCTGTCCACTATTTGGATGGTGAAAGGAGTGATACTGCGTATTATCCTTCACCCACAGATTCAATGACAGGTGTGATGTATAGTATTATCCCTGTCCACGATATCAGTAGTGGAAAGAATATTTGATATGTACTATGTACTATTTTATCACGTACCCATTTGATATTATCTTCAAGTTTATTGGCTTATAATGAAAGTTGATGAAGCATGAAATGAAGAAACATAAAGTTGGATTCAGAAACTTCAGAATCTTCGGTCAGCACCTTGACAGAGTCAGTAGTCTGGTTTGAGATCTTCAGTATCTTTAGAATCTACGATCATAACCTTGTTAACCTCAACGCCTGACTTGAGATCTTCAGAATCTTCAGCTAAGTAACATAACTTCAAAAGCTTGCCATTCTTTAGAAGCTTAGTGATCAGAGTCACGTGCGGAAGCACAAACTGGGAGAATGTTGCAACAATAACATATCGTCTCCTCAGAAGCTTCTGAGGAGTGAATCAACACAGAAGTAGAAACATCATTGCAACAATAACTTTGAACATCTTTCAGAACTTCTTCTGACTGGTGCAAAAGTGGAATTGGAACTCATCATTCAGAAACTGATGACATTTCACGTCATATACTCATAATCAAAACTGGATTTTAAAGCTACACAATAACAAATCATTAGGTACCAAAAATTTTCTCACACAAATACAACATTGTTATCATCAAAACTCAAGGTATAGATGCATAATCAAATCTTGTTCTAACATCCTTTTCATGCACTTGGTTCTGCAGTCCTGACATTTCAGGTGAGGCAAAGGTGGTCCCAATAGCGCTGAGGTGGTTTTGACTTGTATTCATTTTGGACAATGTTTTACTTTTTGTACATTTCGGTTTTGGCTCGACATATGCTATCTTTCCACCCTTATTTGGCTTGCGTTTGGTGTCTTGAAGTGTTTGCAACATGTTCAGTGTTCAATTGGGAGTGAAACAATATGGATTAAAGGCTTGGTGCATGAATTGGCATGTGTTTGGCTGAACTGGTCTGCTACATGCACCAATGGTGGAACCTAAACTTTTCACTTGGGCCAATTAAAATTGGCTCGTACGTTTTGGATAAAAATTGGGCCAAATGAACCTTGTCATGCCCTTAATAGATTGCAAAAAGAACCATGCCAAAAGGAGTTGTGATGTGGAAATGCCAATGATTCAAAGTGGTGGTCATGAACATGATTTTGGGCCTGACTAGGCAACTTGACTAGCTTGGCCAATCCATATTTTGAGGTACTTATGCATTGAATTAGGTCTTGGGCTTGAAAAAAAGTTGGAGAGTAGTTCATTTAGGACATTTTGCTCTAAGTATATCCTTAAAAGGTTAATAGATGAAAATGTTATGGGGTTTGGACCACGTGATAGGCTAAACTTGCCAAAACTCGACCAACCAACACGACCCAATGAAAGATGATTGTTTGAGCTCAAATGAGTAAACCTTTATAGAAACTAAACCTTGAGACTTTATGGAATGATCATGGGTCATGCTTATGGTTGAAAACAATGGTTCAAAAGTTCAAAACAAAACCCTCACTTGTATTGCCAAGTATGGATGAAGTGGATAGATGTTTGATGAATGAGGATTGAAATTGGCTTGAATTGGATGTGAATGGACCAAAGGATGATGAGGTGGTCAAGTGAAAAGGAAAGGTATAGAAGCAAATGGTCACAATTATGGTTTCTTAGACCAAAAGGATCCTCAAAAGCCAAAGTCCAATAAAACTAGGGTTTAGGTGTATGAGGGAGGGGTCTTGGAATAGTTTCACAAGGTCGATGCATATCCAATATTTGGATATTAGTGTCAAAGCACAAGGTCACATGATTACTTATACAAGCCACCAAGGATCAAAGGACTGGGGTTGAGGTTCATGGATGACCATATGAATAAGCAAGGATTTTAATCAAGGCTCACCACCCCAATTAGGGTTTTAGAGATGAATGGAATGACTTGTGTAGTCTCACAAGGTCAATGAGTGCTTGAAGATGAAATTAAGGTTTAGGGTGAGTGAAGTGACTTGTGTAGTCCCCAAAGGTCAAATAATGCTTGAAGATAGCAATTTGAGCTTAGGGTGGATTGGGTACACCCCAACATGATCAAGAGATCTTGATGGTTCTCAGATATGAACACCATGCCTTGAGCTTATGCTTTCTTGTTATTGGTGCACATGAGATGATGATATGGTGAATGTATGCTAATGCATTAGGGTTATGAAGATGATATGAAGGTAGGATGAATTTGGGGGTATGACAGTACCCTACCTAACGATGATCCCCTTTTATTTCTTTCATTGATCATTATGTCATTACCTGACCTGACAGTGATCCATAATTATTACTTTATGATTATTACGTTGATACTCAACCCGATGGTAATCCATCTTTATTGGTTTTTGATCAACATGTCAATTCTAGACATGACATTGATCATTCTTTATTGATTTTAGTAGATTGGTCAGTACCCTACATGGCATCAAATTTTCTGATTACTAAGTCATCTCCTGGCCTGGCGGTAATCCATCTCTATTGCTTTTTCGATCAACATGTCAATCTAGACATGACATTGATCCTTATTTATCATTTTCAATCCAAATGTTAGTAATGTACATGGCGTCAAACTTTCATTGATCATTGTGTTAGTACCCAACTTGGTAGTGATCCATCTTTATTGCTTTTTTATTACTGCGTACCCTACCTGGCAGTGATCCATTTTTATCACTTTTTGATTACTGTGTTAGTACCTGACTTGGAGGTAATTCATCTTTATTGCTTTCAATTAACACGTAAGTACCCTACTTAGCGTCGAGCTTTCATCGATCAATACATCAGTACCTGGTCTGACAATGATCCATTTTTATCAATTTTTGATTATCGCGTCAGTACCCAACCTGGCAGTAGTCCATATTTATTATTTTCTGATAAAAATGTCAATTCTATATCTGAAAGTGATCCATCATTATTTCTTTTTGATTACTTTCTTATTACCCAACCTAATTGTAATCCTTTTTAACCCCTTTCACGTCAATAATTCATCTAATTTTTCATTACGCTTGACTCCGCATATTCTAACATTCCCATGTTAACAATTTTGCATGAAAGGTCGAAGGCTGGAACCTGGCCAGCGAATCAGACTAGCGCACTGAGTAATTGGAAGAAAAACTTTACTGGGAGAATGAAGCTGCCACTGCTCTGGATGCTAAGATCTTTGGCTGGAAAAAGGAGATTGAAGCCTTGCAGAAAAAGGTGCAAGAGGCCAAAGGTGAAAAGAAAGCCATCCAGAGGGTGAGTCAACTGGAGATAGATGAAGAAACCCAAGTTGGGATCCAACACCCAGAAACTGTAACCACTCTTTACACTGAGATTGCTGGTTTTACTTCACTAATTTCTCAGGCTGACCGCCGACTGAGTGCAACAAAGCTTCAATATGAGAGATTTAAGACTTCTTTCCCATAGTTACAATATTGGTCCCAACTGATAACACTTATAACACTTAAGGTTATATGGGATATTACATTCCCCCCTAAATTGAAATTCGCCCCCGAATTTCCTCCATTCAACAGGCAAACACTTCTTGCATCAACATCTTAGGTCAACACTTAACTTCACTTTGATTTCAAACCTCAAACATATTCGTTCTTCCAACTTATCTTCCTTGGATAACTTCCTTCTTGTGTGAACTCTCGATACTTCATGCTCTTAACCATAGTCTCATTCCGATATTGGATTAACTTCTAACCTTGTGCCATCTTAATTTATCGGATATACCGCTTTGAATCACTTGGTCACTTTCCTTATGGAATCTACACTCTCTTTTTGTATTGGGTTACACAAAACATAACCACGATATCTTATCTTGATTTGGACAATTAACCCTCTTCAAATCTTCATGAGATAGTTTGTTGATTCCTTGACTATATGCAATATTGGTGACTCTTCTCTTATAACTCCTTCAACAATTATGATAACCTTTATAGTCCCTCTATTGGTATCCTTATCAACTTCACTTTACCTGATATTATATACCACAAGCGTATACACTTGATGCTTCACTTCTCTCATACTACTCCAATAAGATAATACACTTAGCACGAGGTTGTCTCACCTCTATCCTTATGAGTAACTATCTCTCTAATCCCCATAGACTTGATTGATCTCTTTCATTCATCACCTTCCACCATGCTACTCTGATTTAAACAGTGGAATATCTGGGATTCCTAGGCACTACTAGTTAGTTAACAATCTGCATAGAAACACACTTCCTCTCTAGAGTGCCCATAATCTAAAATGATACTAGAACCTTACCGATACCCATCAGTAGAATATCTTTCTTGCTGGCACGCAAGGGTTTAGAATAGTACCAACACCCTCCATAAGATAGAAATGCAGAAGTCATACGACCACATCCATAAAAGTGTACGCCATTCAGATTCTTTATGAGATCGAAGTAGCTAATCCAACTTAGTTTGACAATATATGGTTATGGTTATTATACTCCATATCAAATCCTTTGATAGGGTTCTAATTCATTCAAGGTTTCTGACGACACAAGACCTCTACCAATAACAAAATAACACCATCAAGGAACTTCAAATCATCAACGAGACACCACTTCCAAAGAACTTAAGCAATATAGATGTAACTGTTAGTGTCCATACTACTCACAGAGTCACACACAACACTTCACACACATATGGAGATAACATTGCACTTCCTATCCAAAATCATTCATTTCAATCATCATGTTCCATCTTCCATAATATTAGCTCATGTTCTTACTAATATACAGTTTGAGTGGCATGGTTAACTTCAGGGATATATGATGCTCGTTCCTTCCTAGAAGTATAACTCATGAATCCTTTCAATAGGGTATAATATTATAGTGTACAACAAGTACTACTCTCATGGGGGTCCACATCTGAAGCCATGAATCTGAGAAATCATCCAATGTCATACAACGATTAACTATTTCCACTTTACTAACACATATGCAAAATTACTAAACCGATCTCCACAAGATCACCACTTAGTAAGTTTCTTCCAGCTTCACTCCTTATGGTTCTCATTAGTCATAATAGTGATACACCCAATTCTTACTCACATTGAGTATGGTTCACTAGGTTGTTTCCCCAAATGTCAAACTCCTTTGACATCTATACAGATGGTAAACTATGCAATACACCCTCAGAAATTCCAATTTTAGAACTATCAATCTTGCTTGCATTAACTTGTAACTCCATTCTCAACCTCTCATATCCAAAATGATACACTAAATGACATTCGGGGTACACTTATTTCCAATAAGGTGTGAACTTCATATCCGGTGATTAGTAAATCCAAACACCACTTAAGAAGATAAATAATAACCCGATATTCCAACAAGTCATTCCTACTCTTGTTAACCATATAATATGCACCCAAGACGAACCTTAACTTTACCACACACTTATGATTGGAATTTTCTTCCAAACCAAAACCCGCTACACACTTCATCATATTGGGGTTACTTATCTGTATGACTTGCTATAGAAAATCCTCATTGTCTCCTCATAAGCTCTTACGACATAGTTTGTTTCACATCCTACACTTAGTTCCCATATTCAAGCTTGGTTTGTCTTTCGTTCTTTACCATAGACTCAACTTCTCAGAACACAAGACTCACTACTCAATAAAGAATGTGTTACTTCACATCCATCTCATGACTAGGAATCAATTACACACACTTGTGACCATAATGCTACTATCACATACTTCTCTTAATACCAAGGTTTAACTTTCTCCACTACACTCCATCCTTTATAAATCTCAGCATACTAACGATCATCAACCATGCACCCCTATCTTAGTGTCAATAAAATCGTTATGACTCCATAGGCTCCTTATCTGAAGTGCATTCCATTACAATGATTGTAATGCAAGGTTCACACTGCTCCCAAACTCTATATCTGCTTCTTTTCTATGGTAATCCCTTTAACTCCAATAATAGAACCGTTCTACTAAAATTTCTTTGAATCCAAATTACTTGCCCTATCTCTCAACACAAACCTCCTTCAACCCATACCACTAGAACTTCTGTTGCTATATAATGCTTGTTATCTCTTCGATACAATCTTTTATAATAGATCCTTAGGTAACTGAACATTCCATAATGGTCTTTTACTAACACTGAACTTCTGACAAACTATCCTGAACTCAATTTCCCTTCTCATATTGAATATACTTGGTTTATCTCCTCCTCTTCATTTGGCGTACACTTTTTGCACTTGGAATAGGCAGTCGTTTCATAAAGTATCCTCTTACACTTCACCACTACCTTAGACTCTTACAAAGACGTTGAAAATCTTCATCTCTCAAGCTCTTAACCACTTGCAAGGTACCATTATGATCATACTCCCTGTAATCCTCCCGTTCTTCCAGTATTCCCTAATGACTTTAGAAATTGAAACACTGATGCACGAGCTCACTTCTAGACCTTATAGCATATGAGAAACAAAACCATCCTCCCTTCTTTGATGTATGGTATTAATTACAACATGTATTGCATACCAGTGAGTCAATCTTGTTCTACTAGAAGGTTCACATATTTCTTAAAACTCTAACAATTCATCTGATATAAATCCTCAACTTCTCGACTCCATCAGCACTACAAGAATGCTTGGACGATACACTACTCTTCAATTCCATATTACCCGAATCTAAACTCCTATTGAAAGTTCAACTGGGCTATCCGGTTCTCCTTACTTTCTAACTCTTGGCTTGAGCCTACCCTAAAAGCACAAGTTGCACCAACACTTCAGAGTCATTGTGGTCGCTAAATTATGATCCTACCTACCATGTACATAGAATTAGGTTGATCAGGCCAAATACTATATAACATGACATTAAGAATCACGTTGGCTAAACACACATATGAGGAAGGAATATATTTACTTATGATTTTCAAACCTAGGTAGAGAATCAAACTGCTCTAATATCAACTGTAACAACCCGTATAATATATCTTTAGAATAATATCATAAAAGTATTAATTATTGGTACTGTCATAACATAAATGCCAAAACGAAATCTTTATATACATCTCTATAATATAAAATATAACATATGACACATGTCATACAATAGTTCCTAAATAAAAATCTAAGAACTATGTACAATATTTATAATTATACAAAATCCTCAGCGGAAGATCAGACTAAAAGCTTCCCTTGAAACATCAGTACACAAATCCTCTTGTATACTATAACCTATAAACAATACCTGAAAAGCAACAACAATATTGGGGTGAGATAATAATCTCATTGAGTTCCCTATCCTATGGGTCCACCCATCTCTGCAACGTTCTAATCAAATCCTAATTCAAGTCCAAAGGGGAAAGACTTAAGTACACAAAACTCACAATGTATGGAAACATGTCTCTTGAGTTCATCATCTTAAACAATCACTAATCGGAAACTAAATCAAGGCATCTTTCCCCGGTAAGCCTTATGTATAGGGTTATCGACACGGGTCACAAATCCTTGTATCATAGGTATCTTTCTCCGAAAAGCCCTGCATCTAGGGTTATCGACTCAGGTCACGGATTCCTTATATCATAGGAATCTTTCCCCAATAATCCCCATTTCTAGGGTTATTGACTCGGGTCACAAATCCTATCTCATACTTTGACATATGCATGGATTTCAGATTCTAAGGGATAACATCCACCTTAAGAATCGTTGCTTCCTATGGGACTCTAAACCCATTTCAAGCCTTTTACCCATATGAGATTCTCACTCACCATGAGATCCACCTCTTTTGGGATTTAAACCCAGGTCATTCAAGTATGGGTGCATACTTCCCAATTCTTACTCTATATGAGCATCACAACTTAGGACGACACAATCAAGGGGTTGTTTTCGACTATGTGATAAGTTAGAAACACAACGTAATTGCATTCGACAATCAGAAGGTGATCACATTCACCTTAATCACACAACAACATAACATGTTCCATACAATGCATCTCACTATTAACTATGGCAATCGTCCATCCATGATACTCACCTCAGTATCATATTGAATAAACATCACCGCCCAAAGTTATCTGTCATACCCTAATTATCTTCCTAATTTATTCAATTAGCTTATCCCTAGGTTTTCTCACTTATTATCATAGGATTTTATCATGTTAATCCATAATCAACATATTCAATCAAATCATGGTATACATAATCTCATATCATATGTCACATATGGAAAACATATAATGGCATAATACATGCAAGAGAACACACATGATAGAACAATAAGTAACATCATGCATAAACAATTCATGATTTAGTTACAACCATTCAAACAATATTTAATGTAAAACATATAATTCCTGGTAGAAATTAGAAGACAAGGAGAATACAATTACACAAGTTTTCAATAACAATAGCCTTGGTCTAGTGGTAAGACTTACACCAAGACAAGGAGGTCCCGGGTTTAACCCCCACTGGTGGCACATTTTCATTTTTCAAGGAAGTAATTCATGTCAATTTATTGACAAAAAGAAACAATCGATTGAATGGGAATTTTTTTCACAAAATTCACTAACTAATATGATTGAATGGGAGGATCAATTGATTGGTTGGACGTCCATATTCTTAAAAAAACAAAAGGAACAATCGATTTTAGTCCAATTTCAATCGATTGACATTTGGAAAATCAATCAGTTGGCCTTGTAAGAAGCTCAAGACTAATCGATTGATCTGTGTCACGGCTAGAAAAATGACAGAGTCGCCACCATCCTTTATTCGTTCCTAAGGAACGTGAAAATAATGAAAAATCTATAAACTAAGGGTGAGATGCTTGGTTTGGGAGTCATTTAAGTAATGGGAAGATACTATGCACCAATTACCTCCACTGTACTTAATGAGATCCTCCTTAAATTCTAGGGTTAATGTGGAATTACATATGTTTTCTTGATTATCGATTAATTGTTAATTATTTATCATATTTATATAGAGAAATATTTAAATTAACACAGACAGGAGACCAAAATAGATTTTTTTATTATCGTACTCACTAGAGTTTGCAAGGTTATGCCTACGTATCTTCCCACTAGGCGAGGGATCAGAGTATCCTAGTTCTTGTAGAAAATAATTGTTTTTTATTTTTATTTTTTATCTCTTGAAAATTCTCACGCATCGGGGGCGGCGAAATTATTGATTTTAAGAAAATGCCTCAATACACTAGGGCAGATAACTCACAATTTGAAGTGTGTTGAATTGATTTTATCCCTTAGTTGTTTTGTAAAAATATAATATTTAACTTATTTAAGAAAATAAATTAGTGATTATATTGGATTATTAGATATAACTCTTATCCCTTATTTTATCCCCGATTTTATCCCCTGAAAGCCCTAGACTTTTATCCCATATTTTATCCAATATTTGTATCCCTTATTTTTATCCCTTATTTAATTGCAAAATAATGATTTATTTGGTTAAGAAAATAAATTAAATAAGATGCAATATGATATATCCATTAACCCAATTTTATCCCTAATTTTCATCCTTTAAAACCTTAAAAATTATCTCTAATTTTATCAGTTGTTTCTTGATTTAATTAACCCTAACTTTAACAATATAAATTCTTAATTAATTAAATATGAATATTATAATTAATTAATGTAATAATCCCAATTTAAATAACTAAACCACAAATAAATAAATTGAATTATGACATAAATTAAATTAGGAATAATTGAAATTTAGAAAACCCTAATCATTTATTTAATTGAATTAATCCTAAACTTAAATAAATAAATCCCCAAATTAATAGTTAATTAAGTAATTAATTAACTAAAATAATTAAAAAAACAAGGGGGTGCATTTTAGGTTGAATTAGTAATGGGCTTTGAAAATGGGGGGTGTAATTAGCAATGGAAGGAGGCCCATGATGCACACGGGTCCACCTAGAAGAGTCAACAGTTGACTCTCAATTGGGACCGTTGGATGCGTTGACTAGGGGGAACACAAATTTGGTCTGAACCATTTGATCAGTTGACCATAAGGGGGTCAACTGATCAGGAGGTGATGATCAAGGGTGCACGGTTCTAAAGGTGAATGTTACCTACCAGATGGAGTCAAAGTATGACCATCCGAAGGACCAGAGGGTCCCCACGTGTCTCAAATCTGAAGTATCTCTAGAGGGTATATAAATAGATTTCCTTCAAAATCCATTTCATTTCCCACTCTGATTTCTCTCTTTTACTCCCTCTGCTCTTTCGTCTCTCTTCTCTCTCTAACCCACTCCGATCAACACCTCCCGACCCTCCTTCTACCACCCCTAAAACCACCATGTTGCCTAGATTCTGGTTGAACATCAACCAGAATCTTCATACGTTCATCCGAATTTTCCAAATCCCTTCCTCACCTTCATACCTGGGTTCCCCGGATGAACCCTAGGATTCATAAGATGAACCCTAACCAATCCTTAGCCCAAAAACCTGAAGGTGTGAAAAACACAAGAAATGAGGGTTTGAATAGGGTTTTAAAAGAAAAATATTTTTCCAAAACAAAAATACCATTAACAAGTTAATAACAAAGAGATAAAAATACAATTATTTTTATCCTGGTTCGCTTGAACTCAAAGCTAATCTAGACCACCCACCAAGGTGATTTTGACTTATACACAATGATTTAAACCATTATAATCAACAAATTACAATAAACACAAAGAATAATCTTATTTGTCTTCTCAAGGATACAACAAAACCTTAGTCTCCTTAAGGACTCATAAAGAACAACTTTCTTTGTCTTCTCAAGGATAACCTCCTTAAGGACTCAAACAAATAGTTTGAAGAATATTTAGTGTGTTCCAAGATGCTTCTACATAAGTAGATTTTACACATATGAATAATAAACACTTAAAGAAAACTGTATACAAAGAATGATAGATTTTCATAAAGAAAAATAGCTTGTCAAAATACTTGTGCAAATCAACATTTTCTTCAAGTCTCCAATGCATCATTATATAATGTAAGCATGTGACCGTTGGATGGAAAATGGGGAAAGCTCCTTTGAGCGGCTGTCCACTATTGGATGGGAAATTAATGATACCATGTACTGTCCTTTCGCCCACAAATTCAGTGACAGGTGTGATGTATAGTACTGTCCTTGCCCACAAAATCGGGTAGTGGAAATGTTGTTCGATTTGTACCATGTACTATTTGATCACGTTCCCATTTTGATCTTCTCTTCAAATTCATTGGCTTATGATGAAATATGATTGAAGCATGAAGTGAAGAAGTAGAAAGTTGGATTCAGAAACTTCAGAACCTTGGGTGTCTGGCTTGAGGTCTTAGGTATCTTCAGAATCTTCAAAATCCTCAGAATACTCAGTCATAACCTTGATAACTTCAATCGTCTGTCTTGAGATCTTCAGAATCTTCAGCTACATAACACAATTTCATAAGCTTGCCCTTCTTCAAAAGTTTGGTGATTAGAGTCACATCCAGAAGCAAGAACTGAGAGAATATTGCAACAACAATACAATGTCTCCTTAGAATCTTCTAATGGGTGAAATAACACAGAAGTAGAAAGACCATTGCAACACCAATATTAATGTCTTTCAGAACTTCTAATGGTAGGTGCATAAGCGGATTTGGAACGCAAAGTTCAGAAATTGATGATGTTGCACATCATATCATCAAAACAAAAACTGGTTGTTAAAGCTACATAATAACAAACCATTAGGGTACCAATATTATTCTCACACAAATACACTATTGTTATCATCAAAACTCAAGGTATAGATGCATAACCAAATTTTGTTTTAATAATCTCCCCCTTTTTTATGATGACAAACCATGTATTTTGATGAACAATTTTGTATAGGGTAATCATAGAATAATATATCTTACAAAAGTACAAAGCTCCCTCTGAGATGTATAATCCTATAAAGATAAAATCAGAATGAAAGAACACTTTCATGATTTACCTTTTGAAGTACCAGAGTGAACATTCAGTCAGAATCTGGCTTATCTTCAGAAGTTAGTTGATGTTATCCATAACACTGGTTGATAACATCATCATTCTGATAGGCTTTTAGAACCTTTTCTTCCTTGAAGGGTAAGGTTTTAAGAACCTTGATTTTTCAGAAGCATGATTTTCAGAAGCATGATTATCAGAAGTCGCACATTCAGAACCATTCTGATTCTTGAGAAATAACCCTGCAAAAAACACTTAACAAACTTTTCTCGAAGTATTTGTTAACAGAAGCATTTAAGCAATGTTTGGGTTTTTACCTAGGAATTTAGATATCAAAATAAACACTGAACTCTCCCCTTTTAGAATGTTATGTTTTCTCCCACTTTATCATCAATTAAAAAAATAAAAGACAAAAATAAATTAAAGAGAAACAAAACATTTTTCATTAATAGAGTGACAACAGGCGGTGTAGAGTACAATGAAAAGAAGCAAAAGAAAAGCTTTAGAAAAAGTTAAAGTAAATAAAATCTAGGGGTTCTGGGGAGGAGGTGGAGGAGGAGAATGAAGTCTTAACAAAATCAGCTGAAACATAAGATCTTGCTTATTGAGACGCTCGTTGACCTTTGCATTATCAGCCTTAATCTGCTCAATTATTCTCAGAAGAGAAAATGAAATAGGCTGAGAAGCAGAAACTTCTAAGACAATGATCTGATTAGAAGGTTCTTCCATAGCAAAGTCTTGAGATTCAGGAACATCAGGTTCTGGAGAAAATTCAATGTGTTGAGCAAACTCTATTTCTGAAGTAGCTTTTTCTTCTTCCATAGCTTCTGGAGAGGCTTCCTTGATTTGTGGTGCAAGAAGGCATAAATTAGGAATTTCTCAGCTTCCATAATTCCATTAAGGGTACGAACCCAGAACGGAATTTGCTTTCAACAAGAGTCTACCCAAGATCCTTCATCTTGGAAATCTCAGACTTCATCCAACTTTTATAAGCTTCACATGCTGAATCACTTACAACAAGGTTTACAGAAGAATGACTGACAATCATTGCTTTCTCCAAACGTCTTTTAGATTCAGAGTCAAAATCCGTCGGAACCTTACCAAGGTCAGGGGAGGATTTTGTTGGTATTTTAGGGTATTTTATGGTGAGGTTGATTTTGGACTCATCAAAGTCAGGACCAAAAACAGAAAGATGTGTTGGTTGAATATTGGAAGGTGATTCTGGTGAGGTGATTTCTGGTTCAAAGTCAAACATTCCTTTAGGAGTGCCATCAGAAACATTTCCGTCAGAAACACTTCTTGCAGGAGATGTTCTAGGTGTTGTAAAGTTTGGATTAGTTGGTTGGGGAGCATTAACAATTGGTGGTGGTGAGTTGGGTGAAATTTTGTGATTGGACTTTCTGTAATTGGAGTTTCTATTATGGGATTTGATATTGGTGGTAGAATTTTTGTGATCGGGGTTGATATTTGTGGGTTTGATTCTGATGGTGGAATTGGAATTGGTTTAGAGATAATGGATTTAGATGAAGGAGGAATTTGTAAGATTATAGAGGAAATTGAATTAGAATTTAAAGAAGTGTTATCAGAAGGAAGCTTACCAAAAACTCTTGAAGACTGGAAAACCCCAGAAGTATCCTTCAGAATCATCTCCTTCTGGCGCTCACTTAGAGGCACCTCATCTTCGTCCTGAAAGATAGAAATCTTCTTCTTCTTCTGAGCCCTAGAAGATCCTTCTCCTCTGAACTCATTCTTTCTCTTTCCATGGACATCATGGTAAGTTTCCAGAAGGTTAAATGAATCCACCATAGGTTCAATTTCGTTCTTCATACATTTATCCAAGTAAGTTATCAGAACCTGTGGAGGATCAATTTTATTGAATATAGGGTAGTTATCAAGGGGATTTCTTGTACCACAAATATCATCCTTAGTCAACATGACATCTGGTCTTTGAAATTTGGAGATAAGACCCATACCCTTCAGATTCTTCCCCCAGAAGACTTTACCAACATCCTTCACCAGCTCTTTTGTCAAACCATTAACCAGAAGGTCATCCACCAGACCGTTTTCCACCAGAATATCTGAAATCAATCTGCCATTGGGAATGAATTTTCTCCTAGCCTTCTTGGATGATCCACCAGTTCTGGATTCTCTGATAAAATCCTTTATGAACTTAAACATAAGTGATGGAAGTCCCAACTTTACACCCTTTTCCAGAAGAAATAACATGATTTTCTGACGAGTGTTGATGTAGTCAGAACTGTTTCAAATGTAGTTGATGCAACCCAAAATGATCTTGAACCAAACCCTTAGGTTCCTTGTTATGTCCTTAGCACTAGGACCCTTTTCATAAGCGAAATTGGTTTCTTCCTTGAAGACGACAAGAGAAATATTAGCATCTCTCTTAACAGTGATGGTTGCACCATTAACCCTCTTTCCTTTACCATCATGACCAATAAGATCCGCTATGGACTTCTCAGTGATGACTATCTTCCTATTCATGACATAGGAAGTGATGGTTTCCTTCTCAGCAGTTGCATGACCCAAAACTGCTTTACTAACATAGGGTACACTGGGCCCGTGAGTCTCCCAAAGAAGGTGTTCCATCCTTTAACATTCAACATTTCAGTGAAATTAAAACTGTTATCCTTTAGATTTTTGAAATCAACGATGGTTTCACACAACACTGTTAACTAATTGACTGGAGTGTGAAGGATTAACTCAGGAATTCCTTTCAACATGTTGTTACTTTCGGTTGCCTTTGAAGATTGTTGTTGTTCGGCCATTTGATTTGAAGAAGATGAAGATGAAGAATAGTTGTAGAGAGAGAGAGACAGAGAGAGAGAGAGAGATAGAGAGAGAAAGGGGAGAGAGAGAGAGAGAGAGAGAGAGAGAGAGAGAAATGAGGTTGTTTAAAGTTTGAAAACTTGAAAGTATGGGAGAATTATGTGTGTAGTGTGAAAATGTGAGTGAAGTGGGTTTAAATAGAAAATTTTGCAATGATGACAAAAAGGAGTGCACAGTCATAGGGGGAAGTGTGAAGATTTAGACCTAATTCCAAGAATTGTTAAACCCAATATGTCACACTTTTATCACGCATGCTCAGAAAGTGGGACAGCTAACGCCACTAAGAACCACATGAAATCAAATGACAAGACAACCATTAAATGAAGCAACTGTTCAGAATCAGGAAGACAAATCGATAAGATTGCTTATGATCCGAACCTTTCCAATTCATGAAAACTTCCTTACTTCAGAAAGCTCGTGTTTCAAAGTCAGAATGAAAACAATCTCAGAATCTAATCCATAGTTCCGAAGACTTTTACATACTGAAAAACATCTTTTCATTTCAAACATCATTTTATAAATAGATTTTTCAGAATGAACACGAATCTATCTTCAGAAAGGGGTTTTGTAAAGATATCAGCCCATTGATAGTCTGTATCAACAATTTTTAAGTGAAAAATTCCCTTCTGAACATAGTCACGTAAAAAGTGATATTTTATTTCAATATTGTTATCCCTAGAATGCAAGATAGGATTCTTATATAAACATATATCAGAAGTATTATCATAGAGAATAATAATGTTACTCTTAGATATCTGATAATCGTCCAACTGACTTTTCATCCAGAGTATCTGAGTGATGCATCTAGAAGTAACAATGTATTCGGCTTCAGCTGTTGAGAGTGCAATTGTTAACTGTCTCTTGCTAGACCATGAGATCAAGTTATCTCCCAAAAATTGGTAACTTCCAGAAGTACTTTTTCTTTCAATTCTATCTCCAGCATAGTCAGCGTCACAATAGCCTACTAATTTATACTCACTTGATTTTCTATAAAATAAACCAAGGTTAGTAGTACCTTTCAGATACCTAAAGATTCTCTTAACAACAGTTAAGTGAGTTTCCCTAGGATCTGATTGGAAGCGAGCACATAAGCAGACACTAAATAAGATATCAGGTCTAGAAGAAGTTAGATATAAAAGAGAACCTATCATACCTCTGAATAGTTTCTGATTTACCTTACTACTTACCTTTTCTTTCTCCAGAATACATGTAGGGTGCATTGGAGTCTTTTCTAGCTTGCATTCTAATAAGTTGAATTTCTTCAGAGGTTACATTGTATTTGCTTTGATGAATATAAGTGCCTTCTGATCTTTGATCAATCTGGATTCCCAAAAAGAACTTAAGTTCTCCCATCAGACTCATTTCAAATTTTGCCTGCATATACTTAGCAAATTCCTTGCACAATGACGCATTAGCAGAACCAATAATATCATCAACGTATATTTGCACAACCAAAATGTCATTCTTGAAGGTTTTGCAAAAGAGAGTTGTGTCCATTTTCCCTGTGGTAAAATCATTTTCAACAAAAAGTTGCATAGTCTATCATACCAAGATCTTGGAGCTTGCTTTAGACCATACATATATTTTTTCAGTTTAAAAACAAAATCAGGATTTTGAGAACTTTCAAAACCAGGAGTTTGATGCACATATACTTCTTCATAAATATATCCATTCAAGAATGCACTCTTAACATCCATCTGCTAAAGGATGATGTTATGATTGATCGCAATAGAAATTAAGAGACATATAGACTCTAACTTGGAAACTGGAGCAAAGGTTTCTGTATAGTTTATACCTTTTTTCTGACTATAACCTTGTGCTACCAGTCGAGCTTTGTTTATGACAATTTCTTCATTCTCATTCAGCTTATTTCGGAAAACCCGTCTGGTTCCAATGACATGGAAACCTTTTGGTTTCTGAACAAGATCCCAAACATCTTTTCTGGTGAATTGATTCAGTTCTTCTTCCATAGTCAGAATCCATTCATTATCCAGAAGAGCTTCATCAATAGATGTGGGTTCTATCAGAGACACCAAAACTAGAAGAGTTTCTTCAGACGGTCTAAATGAAGATCTGGTTCTGATTGGAACATTCTTGTCTCCCAGAATCAATTCTTCAGAATGAGAAGTTCTTGATCTGCTCTTCTTCTGATGAGCTGGATCAGTTATTGCTTATGGTTGAGTCGTTTCTTCAGATTCTTTGGCTTTGCCTTTTGAGTCTTTTTCTCCAGACACAAAGTCTTTGGATTCTGAAAGATTGATCTTCAGATCTGCAAATATTTCAACTAGCTTTGACTTTTTAGGATCAAACTTATCATTGAATCTAACATGAATTGATTCCTCAATAATTCGTGTTTCTATGTTAAAGGTTTCGTAGCCTTTAGAGCATTTAGAATATCCTATAGTAAACACTTATGTGCCTTAGAGTCAAACTTGCCAAGATTCTCTTTAGTGTTTAAAACAAAACATTCACATCCAAAAGGATGAAAGTAAAAAATGTTGGGCTTTTTGTTCTTCCATAATTCATAAGGATTCTTACCCATAATAGGTCGGGTAGAAATCTTGTTTTGAATATAACACGCTATGTTGACTGCTTCTGCCCAAAAGTGCATAGCCATATCATTTTCTTGGATCATGGTTCGAGCCATTTCTTACAAGTCATATTCTTCCTTTCTACAACTCCATTTTGATGTGGATTTATAGGACATGAGAAGTCATGGGAAATACCATTTGAATCAAAAAGATTTTCAAAATGTTTGTTTTCAAATTCGCCACCATGATCACTTATGGCTTTGACTATTTTGCAATTCATTTTTGTTTACACTAGTGAGCAGAAGGTAGAAAACACATAATGTGACTCATCCTTTTGCTTTAAGAACTTTACCCATGTCCAATGAATGTAGTCATCAACTATGACCAATCTATACTTCTTTCCATTGATAGAAGCAGTTTTCACTGGTCCAAACAATTCAATGTGCATAAGTTCTAACGGTCTAGAAGTAGAAACAACAGTTTTTCTTTGAAAGATGTTTTATAAAAGAGACCCTCAGGAACAAAGTTCGTGAGCATCCCCCAGGGAAACCCGACTGGCATAGCAGTAGACGCGAGGTGGGCACTAGCAGCAAGCACGGCTGAAGAGGCAATCTCAGAAATGACTATCCTCTGGGGAGGAGTTGAAGGCGTTGGAGAAGACTGGCTCTGGGCGGCCAAGAATGACTCCATCAGGGCAGTCAATCTTGCCACTTCCTCCTTCAATTCTCCGTTCTCTTGTTCTAGGTGATCCATTAGCTTTGATGAGTTGGCTCTGGTGTAGTACCGGTGCGTCAGCTTGTCTTCAAAATAAAGGAAAAACACAGAGTTAGACCACTGAACAAGAAGCCCTGGAATAAAACCTGCTTATGCACATGATGCATGCAATGCTTGTGCATATGATTTATTTATTTTAATCAGAGGAACTTTAGAGCTCTATTTGCAAATATTTTGAAAATATTAATCATTTAGACATATATGGAAATATCATATCAATAATATCTAGAAAAATTTTACACCAAAGAAGTACAGTCTTGGTAACCAAATACAATACAAGAGAGAAGGAAAATGAACATCCTATGGAACCCTAGAAACAATCGTCCAAAAGCTCTCGAGACCGGAAGATAAGCTACACGAAGCCTCTTCACCTCTCTCTCATAGGCTGCTTCCATATCTGCCTTCTCCTTGGCGAGTCGATCGTACTTCCTCTTTCAAAACCTGGAAGACTGAGGAAGAAGAGAAGTCACCACATCATCAGGCTCATCGATAACATGATGCTCAAGAAACTCTATCAATGCATCCTTATCTCTAAGCTGCTGAAGTAGCTCCTCTCGCTCACGGACCCAAGCACGCGAACGGTCTTCATCTCTCAACTCCTCTACTCCTTGGTCAGGGAGGGTTAAAGGCCCAACCATAACCATAGGTGTAGGTCTCGGATAGTCATAAGGCATAAGGTACTCAGAAGCTCTCCTCCTCACCCACGAGCTATAGGGTTCCAAAGCAATACAATTCTTTGGACCAAGCTCTTTCCTTCCCTTCCTATGAATCTTACGCCAAGCGCGGACCATCCTGCCCTTCAAGTTTTGGGGATCTTTACCCTCTTGAAAGAACACACCTTCTAACAAAATTTTATTAGGTTTATCCTTTAAGGGGAACCCAAGCTGACGACGTGCCAAAACATGGTTGTAGTTAATCCCACCACATGTACCAAGAAGAGGCACATTGGAGAATTCACCACAAGAGTCAATAATCTGCACACCATCATACACACGATTATACCAAAAGATATCATCATTAGTGAGAGACATAAGTCTCGTAGACCACCGTAGGCATCCTTTGTTCTCCTTGAAGGCGATCGTCTGTGGCAAGTGCGAAATAAACCACTTATACAACAGAGGCAAACAACACACAATGGTACCACCACCCTTTGCATTCCTCATATACAAAGAGAAATAAGTGTCACCCAACAGAGTAGGAACGGGATTAAGAGTAGAGAAAATCCTAATAGCGTTCACATCCACAAACTTGTCGATGTTGGGGAATAACATTAACCCATAGATGAGAAGTATAAATATGGCCTGAAAGGCGTCCTCACTCATGGCCTTCCCATACAAAGTAGCTTGAGTATTGAGGAAATCGGACGGAAGACCTTGAATTCCACCTTTGGTAGTCATATGAGCACCCATAGTAGATTCATCTATATGCAACATATCAGCAGTCTCTTGGGAAGAAGGAACTCTCTCCAAGCCACTAAACGACAACTGATCTAGAATAGGTATACCCACAAGATAGGCATACTCCTCAAGCGTAAGCAAAAGTTAGAAATCCAGGAAAGTGATGCAACGGTACAAGGGATCATAGAACTGCACCTGCACACGCATCAGACCTTCATCCACCTGAGTAGCAAGAATAGACAGAAGCTTCCCATGGCGAGCTTTGAACTCCAAGGGATCTAATACATAGGATGTCAAACTCCTTAACTCTTTCAAGTCGGGTTGTCTGAAACTGTACTTCTTCGTATTCCTTCTTTGCTTATCCATGTCTGAAAATTTGCAAATAGATCTCTTAAGTTCCTTGAAAAATTTCTCATTGTTGATGATATGGATGTGTATGAATGCATGAATGCATGAATGCATGAATGCATGGATGCAACAATCACACTCAAGGATCAAGCAAATCATACCACACAAAGGTCATGGGATGGATCAAGTCATCCTTAATATCAATCATCCATTTTGGTGGATTACGGTTTACACCTTATCAACACCCAAGCTCCATTGATATTAAGGGTATACAAGAACGGATCAACCATGAATCAAGGGTTTGTTGCAAGTCACGAGCATGGAGTATCGGTTAAGAACCACCCAAAGGGAGTGTACTATGGTTAAACCTGACAATCATGTTCTACAAGAGGTTCCCATAGTCATCATACCATCCTTCGAATATTATCGGATAAACTACTACTCGTATTCCAAAAATATTCTCAAGAGAGACTCTTATGAGTGTAGTATTGCATAACAATCGTATCAAATCTTACACTTGAACGACCTTCGCACTACATCCTAAAATAGGCCAAGATGGGCTAGGTAATCTAAGGTCCTTGGCTTCTAAGGCATATATTGGAAAGAGTAATGCCTAAACACGACTACTCGTGTGACATTATTGATCCCAATATAACCTCCACCAAGTGAATGGGCTTGCAAGTTAACTTGCTAAGGAATAACTCCACACAAGTCAACAAGACTATGCCATTCTCCTATCATAAGTGCACTCGAGCTCGAGTATAGAACTCATCTCACAAGAGACCACCAAGCACACAAGCAATTGATATATCAAGCAATTCATACATTACAAACAATACAGTAATCCCAAATTTGCACAAAAATATATCACAAGATAATATACAATACAATACAACAAAAGTGAAAAGTAGGCAAAACCCACTAGGCTAATGTTCCCTGCAGAGTCGCCACTTTTCTGTAGCGGGGTATTCGTTACCTTTAGATTTATTGACTAAATCAAAAGTAAATCATAGAATTCGAGTCGCCACCGCACTTCTATTTATCCAAAGGAAAGGTTAGAAAGCGAACAAAAACCGAGAAGTTTTATCAAATAAAAAACTAATAAAATGTCAGAGATCTGGGTAAGGGGGTTGGTTATGCAATGGGAAGGTTTTAAGCACCCAAAACATCCTTAGTACTCTAAGGGAGCCCTTTTCACTAATGTTGTAAGGTAGGTTGGTATTTGTGAAAAATATTTGTGCAAACATGATTGGGTAGATGAGAAAAGAATATACAAATTATTTACAATTTTGTGTTTGAATGGATAAACCCATTGCCTACGTACCATCTTAAAAAAGATTAGGATCAAAACCTCGTAGTTCGGGGTAAAAATCTCAAAAGAAGTTGGTGAATTGATTGGTCAAAAGCCTTAAGGTCTTTTGTTATCAAAGGGAGAAAACTCAACCTAAAACCAAAAATCCACCATGTGAGGAGAGCTTCAACATGCTAGTGAGGGGTTAACCCTATAATAAGCATGGAAGTCTTATAGTCCATCACTAAGGATGTAGGTGAGTATCATATCAACCTCTAGGATAACTCAAACCTAATAGCTAATGTTATGAAAAGCTTTGGCAAAAGTGGTCATTGAAACCACGAAAACAATTGAGTGAGTTGTATTTACAAATGAAAAGTATTCACAAAGTATGGTCAAAGTTGACTTAAGGATTCAATTCAAAATAAGTTTTATGAAAAGGAGTTTGGAATATCAAAAGCATAGTGCTTAGGTTTCTAATTTTTGAAAACAATGTTAATGTTTGCACAAAAGTTTGGCTTGGGTTAGAGTGGAGGGAAGAAGAAGAATGGCTAAGTCCTAAACATACAAAGATGAAGGAAGAGAAATAAAACCACATTGGAGATCCCTTCTTGAGATCATAGTAATTATCCAAGTTGCTCCCATCCTTTGGAATTAGCAAGCAAATAGCAAATAACTCAAGCAATCAAGCATATAACAATCAAGCTCCTAAGAATCTTCCAATGGCTTTTGTATCTCTCACTTTGGATGCTCATGACAATGGTTCTTATTCTTGGAAAGTTTGGGATCCCTAACACATAAGAACACATACATCAAAAAGTTCCACAATGCAATAGAAAGAATGGACAAGAGTGAGTTTAGAATTAGGTCCTTTCCAAGCCTTCTTCAAGATTAAGCATTCTAAAGGCATGAGGCCTAGTTGCTTTTTGACATTTTTCTTCTTTTATAGCATTCTAAAGGCATGAGGCCTAGTTGCTCTTTGACTCCATTTAGCATAGGTAAGGTCCTAAAATCTAAGTCCTTTGTCCATTTGCATTGGGTTCACACAATCAAAACAAAACAAGCACAATAGTATATACACAATAATATGCTCAAGTGATCAAAAGGCAAATTGCATTAACATAAACATGAGCTCAAGTGAGCAAAGAGCAAAAGCAAATCAAATAATGTACAACAATATTAAATTGCATTTGAGTAAATTGCAAGAATTAAATGACTTGAATTAAAATTTAATGATTAGTAGTTAGTGTTAGTGTGCCATAAGGCAATTTAGCGCTATGTTAAGCAATCGTAAGTGGACTAATGTAGTAGTCACACCTATCTGAGGCCGGTCAATAAAACTATAGGCAACAAACACAAGTTAGAGACCATGACTAGTAAGCCAAGCTCCTACAACTTGCATGCCAAAAGAAAAGAAGAATGATCTTGTATTGATTTAGGTTTTTTGCTTGACCAAGAAGCAACCTATCTCTAATGCAAAGCCATTCACTTGATCTTTGACCAAGATGAAGTAGATTTGAATCAAAGAAGGTTAAGCCCCTCATATGTCCAGGCTAACCACCAATCTCTAACTCATTGATCAAAAAGAAATAAGATGAAGAAGAAGAAGAATAAGAATGTACATGAATTGAAATTCAAATGAAATAAGCAAAGTACATTGACCAAAGATGAATGGAATCAAGGTCAATCAATGGTAAACAGAAGCAAGATTAAGTTTAGAAGCCAAGAGACAAATAAAATATTTTTGATATTTTTTTGAAAATTAAAATAATACTTGAATCAAAATAATCAAACAAAGGTCAAACTTCAAATCCATTTCAAATCTGAAATTCTGGTATCAGATATGAGATGTCGAAGGTAATGTCACGGCACTAATATCTGAGTAATCCAAAAAGAATAAAGATAGAGAATAGTAATGCAAGATACACAAGCAATTGTTAACCCAGTTCAGTCCAACTCACCTACATTTGGGGGCTACCAAGCCAGGAAGGAAATTCACTAAAATAGAATCAGTTTAAAGACTCTCCGTACACTTCAACAAGCTACAGTCTTTCTCACCTAATCTCTACCCGTGCAATTTCTACCTAAGCACTCTTAGATATTAGAACCCACTCACTTCCCTACAATCACACCTGTGATCTTAAACAACAATCCCTTGAGAAAAGAAAACACTTTTCAATAACACACTCTTGATTTTACTTCACAGTTTCAATAAAGAAGACACACTCTTGATCTTGCTTCACAACTTTGATCAAGAAGACACACACTTGATCTTGCTTCACAACTTTGATCAAGTAGACACACACTCTTGCTTAACAACTTTTAGAGTGACAAATTACAACCACAAATCAGTCCAATTCAATCATCAAAAGATGACTTGAATGGCTTACAAGTCTTACGACTAAACAAACACAAACCCTAGCTCTCTCTCTATATTTCGCTCAGTATTGGTTGTGTTGTAAAACGGGTTTTCTAAGTCCCTTTTTATAGAAGCTTTCAGCTGGGCTTGGACATCTTGAAAACCCTAAATCTATTTTCCAATCAAATATTCTTATGACAGCTGGTTAGATCTCTTTGGAAAATAAGTAAATCAGGTTATAATTAATGATTGAATGCGCCTACAAATCAGATATTCAATCATACATAGATTACCATTAATTGTGCAATCACAAAACACCAGACATTCATACTGAATGTTATGTGTACAGGATGTCATGACATCGGGTCTGACATCCTGGAAAAATCCTGCATAATTCCATAACTCCTTTTATAACTTCCAGCAGGTACAACCATATCAGACGCCATGACCTTGTGTATGACATCTTGAAACAATCCTGCATGAACATGTCTTTTATTTAAACTTCAGCAGGTACAAACATATCAGATGCCGTGACCTTGTGTATGACATTCTGAAACAATCCTGCATGATTATGTTCCTTAAGCTCCAGCAGGTACATAGGATATCTCATGTTAAGACATCACACATAACCTCTTGTGAACACTCTTTGTTTTACCAAGATTGTTGTCAACACTTATAACCAACAAACTCCCCCTTTGGCAAATTTTGGCTAAAACATATGTCTGTCCTTTTTGTTCACAAGAAAACTATCAGCAGTTAAACAACAGTTTAAACAGCAGTAGAAGCAACACAATGACTAGCTATAGCTACTAGTAATACACACATGCACAAGGGTACTTCTCCTCCCCCTAAATCTATGCAACACAAACAGAATTACTAGTTTATGGATGCAACTAGTAAGACACACAAACACACAAGGGTACTACTTCTCCCCCTAAATCTGTGCATTCATCTCCATGAAAATAACAATAGTTGTAACAATCAGAATGTCATTCTGACATCTATTTCAACATCACCACCTGTGCACCACCACATCAGACATCCCTTTTGACATCTGTAAACAGAACAATATTCTGTTTAACAATAGCTATCCATCTGTCCAGCCACATACATCTCCTCACAGCTCCAACTCCACATAAACACTTCTCCCCCTTTTTAGTCAAAATTGACCAAAGGTGACCAATTAGACAAAATAAATGTCAATTAGCCTAGCAGAGAATGTCAGCACAGATGTTATAACATTAAAAATGTTAAAACGTAATAGTTAGGCAGTATAAACCATCATCAACACACCTGTGATAGCTGAGATAATGAACAAATCCATGGAACTCATCAAGAACCCAAAATATTATAAACAGGCATCAATGAGGACTGCCACAAATTACACATTTTAAAAAAACAAAAAAAACTTCAGCATCCAAACAGCAGCACCAAAACAGCTTCCAAAACAACACTTCAGTCTTCACACCTCACATAGTCTTCAACTCCAGTCTTCAACACAGAAGGGGGGGACCATCAATCAGAGGAAGAATTATTACCTTCACCTTCAGAGCCTTCAGAGCTTTCAGAGCTGCCACTGGATTGGGATTTTGACCTCTCTCTTGAGGTATTTGCATCTGAATCCTTACCAGTCTTCTCCATTTCTTCCTTTTCCAGGCTACAAATAAGAACCTCCAAAGCTTCTTTTCTTGCCTCGGCCACCCTTATACCATTATCCAATTCCTTGCAGGTATCGTTTAGTTGATCAATTAAGCTCCCTTGAGATGCAGGCTCCCTTCTGGCAGATGTCATGACAACATCATTTACATGACTTCCCTCAAACAGCTTATAATGAATGGGTAGTGGGGGCTTTCTTCTGCTTGGAATGTCATTGTATTGAGTATTCCTGGTTGTTGACTCAAGATAAACCACAAATAATGGATGGGAAGGCAATGGGCAACTTCACAGCATTTGTGGAGGCATGTCTGGTAGTTTGATCAAATATAAACTTTCCAAAGTCATAGTTTATCTTGGTTCCAATTGCATGAATGATTCTTCCAAGACCAATGGAGATGGTAGAGATATGATTAGTAGGCACCCAGTTGGCTGAACCAATCTTGTGTAAGATGGCATATTTGACAGTGAACTTGCCAGCTGATAGGTGATTCCTACTAGGCCATTCCTTAACTTGGCCAGCTGTAATAATCCTACAGACCTCATTGTCTGTAGTCTCTAGATCCACTCCTCCATCAGTTCCTCTTCCTAGGAACTTGTTGATAATGCTTGGTGAGAATTTCACACATTTCCCCCTTACAAACACCTTGCAGAACTCCCTGCTGCTCTTTTCATATATATCCTCTGGGATATTCACAATAAACTCTTTTACCAACCCCTCATAACATTGGGGTAGAGCAACCACAGTCTTCATTAGTCCATCATTTTTGATCAAATCAATTACTTCCTTTACTTCTACAGCCTCTTTTCCAAGCTCTCTTTCAACAGCTATCCTTCTCTGAATGACAAATTTCCATTTTGCAGCACCATCTTCTAAATGAAAGGAGATATTATCTAGGTGCACAGTAGCAGCTTTACCAGGAGACTTCTTAACAGCCTGCCTTTTCGCAGCGGAGATGTCTGGGATATCGTCTTTGACATCCTCATCAGAGTCAGAATTGTCTCTTTCTTTCCTTTTCCTAACCTCAACTTTACTCTAGGATTTTGAGGGTCCTACACCAGCAGCCTTTTTCACTCTTCTTGCTATTCTCATTTTAGCCACACTTTTCCCTTTTCTGGTTCTCAGTTTCTCAGCTACATTAGGTTTTACAAGATGGACCAAAGAGTCATCCTCTTCTTCAGAGCTTTCTTCCTCTAGGTCAATAACATTCTCCTGAGACATACTTGATGGTTTCTTGCTAGGTAGGGTTTTACCTAGAGAACATAGCCCCTTAGCAGCCACTTCCTTTTCTGATCTAGATGAGTCATCATCATTCTCAGCTTGGGGTTCCTCCTCAGGAGAGGGGTCCCTTCTGGACAGAGGGGTAGAAACCCCCTTTACTTCATGCCCTTCACTTAGAATCCTAGTAACTAGGTTCCTAATGGCACGATCAGCATAATGCATGTCATTTGGAAGAGGAGATTTATCAGGGATATTACCTTGCTTGTTTCCATCCATGAAAGAGGGACCCGGGGTGTCACCTGGTATCACACAAATAGGAGTAACGTCCAACACGTCTTCATCTAGAAACTCCATGGAGGGAGTCTTTGCATGGTGAGAGGGTTTTGAACCAGATGATGATGGATGTTGAGATATGTTGTAGAACTTTTGAGAGAATTTTATTTGCCCTAGTTGAGTTTTTCTGAGAAGTTGAATGGAGATAGAAATTGCTGTGTTTAGGTAGTGTGTGCTAATGGCATAGATACTATTTTCAATGCTAGGGAATGATTTATCATTAATGTGGCTCTTTCTTTTAAGAGGGTAGACACTATTTTTATTTCCTTTTCTTTTCCACTTTAATTGCCATAATTTCACAAGAGTCCAAATCCCTGATTTCCCTCTTTCATATTCAAATTGAATATCACCCAAATTTCTTGCAACCTTGTCAGCTAGTTCCATTTCGTGCTTTAGACCTATGAATTTGTTTTCCACGAATTTTCTAACGGAGTGATGATAGCAAAAACTGTACTTGGTCCACCTGTGCTGAATATGATTTTTGGACCTAGTTGCAGCATACAATGTTATGACATCATGTGTGACATTGTATACAATCAGTAGTTTCATCCAACCCTGTTGAGACCAACTGCTTCCATCTTCTATAAATTCATTATGAACACCATTTTCACTTTTCACATGTGTAGGAGCAGGTGTCATCCCAATCTTCTCCACATTGTTCTTGGCATTTTTGTTTTGAGATAAACACATAGTCCCTTGTAGCCTAGTTCCAACAATGCTCTCTCCAGTTCCAGACTGCCTATCTGCTCACATGTCCACCTATTTGATCTAACTTCTCAGTTATTTGAGCCATCATAACTTTTTCTCCTATGAAAGTGAGGTTAAGTCTGAGCTTCTGGTGTGACATCCTAATCTGACATTTCCCACAGACTTGTCTTTCATCACTCTTGAGGGTTCTTCTAGCATTTATACTCATTTTCATCCCTTCCTCTTTGACATAGGAACACTTTAAGGAATAATCTATTTGAGAGCTTCACATGTAGCAGTTATCTTTGGTCCTGATTCCTTTCATGATCACTTCACTATCTTTGCTAAAAATTAGACATTCAGTTTTGGTGAAGTTAACATTCAGACCTTGATCACATAGTTGACTGATGCTTATTAGATTTGCAGTCAAGCCCTTAACAAGTAGAACCTTGTCAAGTTTAGGAACTCCAAGAGAATCAAGCTTACCTGTTCCCTTGATTTCACCTTTTGCTCCATCTCCAAAGGTTACATGGCTTATGGTATGATGATGTAGGTTAGTTAGCAGGTCTTGGTTTCCAGTCATGTGTCTGGAACATCCACTATCAAAATACCACTCTTCTTTGGCCGAGACTCTGAGGGGAATGTGAGTTATTAGACTTGTAACATTAGTCTTAGGAACCCATTGCTTCTTGATGATAGGCCTGTGCTGTTTGGGTCTGGGTTGATAGTGATTTTGATGATGAGCAGGCATAGGATAACCATACAGTTTATAGCAGAAAGGCTTCAGATGACCAAATTTCCCACAGTAATGGCATCTCCATCTTTGGTGTTTCCCCTTCTGCTGTTTTCTCCTCTGGTGTTGTGACATATGATGTGACATCACAGGTTTACTTTTATTATGGATGCACTTAGGTTTGGCTTGAGGTTTGGCACCAGGGTAACTGCTCTCAGGCTTTGAGTCATTATACCCAATGCCAGATTTGTCTCCTGTTATTTGTCCAGTTTGGAGAATCTTGTCTAAGGAGTCAGATCCATTATTTAACATCCTTACATAGTTGGTCATCTCTTCTAGTTTTGAGTTTAAGAACATAGCTTCTGTTTTTAACTTGGAGATGGTTTCCACATGTTCTGCCTTTTCATTCTCCATCTGTACTATCTTCTGTCTTTCAACTTGTTGACTTTCATCTAGCTTGACCTTTAGAGCCACTGCTTCTGTTTTTAATTTGGAGATGGTTTTCAATTGTTCTACCTTCTCATTCTCAAGTTGAGTTATCCCCTTCTTCTGGCTTTCAACCTGTTTACACAACTCTACACTTTTGTGACACAGGTTTCTGTAGGTAGAGGCCAACTCTTCAAAGGTCACTTCTTCATCACTTGAGTCTTCATCAGAACCCCATTTTCTTGTCAATGCAGTCACCAGATTTGCAGCCTCCTCTGTATCACTCTCATCAGACCAGGTGGCAGCAAGACTCATCTTCTGCTTCTTGAGGTAGGTTCCACATTCAGTTCTAATGTGTCCATACCCATCACATTCATAGCACTTTACTTCTTTTCCTTCTTTGGGCTTTTCATCTGACCTTGCTCTTCTTTCATTGTTGATGTCAGATGAGATGTTCTTGACATTTTCCTTGGCTCTTACATCCATCTTTTTTAACAATCTGTTGAACTGTCTCCCCATCATTGCAACTTCATTGGCCAAATCTTCATCAACATCCTGACTATTTTCCTCTTCTATGTTTGATATGAAGGCAATGCTTTTGGTTTTCTTTTCAGAACCATCATTCAATCCCATTTCAAAGGTTTGGAGAGAACCAACCAGCTCATCAACTCTCATGTTGGAAATGTCTTGAGACTCTTCTATGGCAGTCACCTTCACTGCAAATCTCTTAGGGAGTGACCTGAGTATTTTCCTTACCAGTTTTTCATCTGTCATCTTCTCTCCCAGGGCTCATGAGGCATTAGCAATTTCAAGGATATTCATGTGAAATTCATGAATGTTTTCATCTTCTTTCATCCTTAAGTTTTCAAACTTGGAGGTGAGCAGCTGAAGCCTAGACATCTTTACCCTAGAGGTGCCTTCATGAGTGGTCTTGAGAATGTCCTAAGCATCTTTGGCCACTTCACAGTTGTTTACTAACCTGAAAATATTCTTGTCTACCCCATTGAATATTGCATTCAATGCTTTAGAATTTCCAAGGGCTAGATCATCCTCCTCCTTGAACCATTGTTCTTCAGGCTTCTTGTCAGTTGTGGCTGCTCCTTCCTTAGTAATTATTGGATGAACCCATCCTGTTAACACAACCTTCCAAGCCTTATTATCCAGAGATTTTAAGAAGGCTACCATTCGAGGTTTCCAATAGTCATAGTTAGATCCATCCAAAATTGGTGGCCTGTGAACAGATCCTTTATCTCTCTCCATTGTACCAGAAAGTATTGCCCCTAGATCTCACCCAGAACCAGAGCAGGATGCCTGCTCTGATACCAATTGAAATTCTGGTATCAGATATGAGATGTCGAAGGTAATGTCACGACACTAATATCTGAGTAATCCAAATAGAATAAAGATAGAGAATAGTAATGCAAGATACACAAGCAATTGTTAACCCAGTTCGGTCCAACTCACCTACATCTGGGGGCTACCAAGCCAAGAAGGAAATTCACTAAAATAGAATCAGTTTAAAGACTCTCCGTACACTTCAACAAGTTACAGTCTTTCTCACCTAATCTCTACCCGTGCAATTTCTACCTAAGCACTCTTAGATATGAGAACCCACTCACTTCCCTACAATCACACATGTGATCTTAAACAACAATCCCTTGAGAAAAGAAAACACTTTTCAATAACACACTCTTGATTTTACTTCACAGTTTCAATCAAGAAGACACACTCTTGATCTTGCTTCACAGCTTTGATCAAGAAGACACACACTTGATCTTGCTTCACAGCTTTGATCAAGTAGACACACACTCTTGCTTAACAGCTTTTAGAGTGACAAATTACAACCACAAATCAGTCCAATTCAATCATCAAAAGATGACTTGAATGGCTTACAAGTCTTACGACTAAACAGACACAAACCCTAGCTCTCTATCTATATTTCGCTCAATATTGGTTGTGTTGTAAAACAGGTTTTCTAAGTCCCTTTTTATAGAAGCTTTCAGCTGGGCTTGGACATCTTGAAAACCCTAAATCTATTTTCCAATCAAATCTTCTTATGACAGCTGGTTAGATCTCTTTGGAAAATAAGTAAATCAGGTTGTAATTAATGATTGAATGCGCCTGCAAATCAGATCTTCAATCATACATAGATTGCCATTAATTGTGCAATCACAAAACACCAGACATTCATACTGAATATTCTGTGTACAGGATGTCATGACATCGAGTCTGACATCCTGGAAAAATCCTGCATAATTCCATAACTCCTTTTATAACATCCAGCAGGTACAACCATATCAGATGCCATGACCTTGTGTATGACATCTTGAAACAATCCTGCATGAACATGTCTTTCATTTAAACTTCAGCAGGTACAAACATATCCGATGCCATGACCTTGTGTATGACATTCTGAAACAATCCTGCATGATTATGTTCCTTAAGCTCCAGCAGGTACATAAGATATCTCATGTTAAGACATCACACATAACATCTTGTGAACACTCTTTGTTTTACCAAGATTGCTGCCAACACTTAAAACCAACAAAATCAACTTGGAAAAGTCCAAATGGATCATCCTAAGTTCAACAAGGTCAAACAAAGTTTGACAAAAATTTTCAGCATTTTTGGAAACCATAAACTATTTTTAAACAATAAAAAATGAATAAAAATAATATAATTGAACTAAAATCTCAAATAAATCTCAAATCAATTAAGAAATTGATGAGAATATTTTTCATAGATTCATCATCATTCAAAAATGTTAAGAAAATATTTTTGCATTTTTTGAATATTGGAAACTATTTAAAATTAATTAAAAATAACCAAAAAAGAGAAAATTCACAAAAAATATCAAATGACAAAATAAAAGATATTAAAAATCATTTTCAGAAACCAGAATTTAAAAGGGAAATAATGCAATTTGTCCCATATTTTTTGGATTTAAAATGAAAGAGATATGAATTTTTGAAATAAAAGGAAATAAAAGAAAATAAAATAGAAAATTAGAAATTAGGAAAACCATGGTGCGTTGGATCTCATTTCATTAAATGAGGTGGCACATCCTAAGTAGGAGAGACGCGCGCGCACCATGGATCAGAGTCAACTGAGAAAGACAAATCATTTAAAATGGCCATAACTTTGGAAGGCCATGATTCAATCTGGAAATCATCATCAACGGCCCAAATTAAATCTGGCAAAGGGGACGGTGGTGTACACCACCGTCTTCTCCGGCAAGCATGCTAGCTCTGGTGGAAGTTGCAGGTCATGAAGTCTTAACCAAAATGGACGATCCTCATATCATTGGAAAGTTGGGGTGATGTACATCACCCCTGTGCCATTGGCTTCCACTCAAGATCCCTACATTGAGAGAAATCTGAGATGGAAGTTTATGGTGTTCAATCTGAACTTGATGGATTCGTGAAATTAAATACACAATTCAATTGCCTCTTATGAGAGGACTTCAGAGGAGCCAACAAACACAAGAAATGATCAAGATCCAGTGAGATTCAAATGAAAAAAGGTTGAACAATAACCTTTGAAGTGCAACTCTATGAAGCACGATCTCTCCCAGTTCTTGATAGCAGTGTGTTCTTGAGATGGAAAGAAAGTGAGGCTAAGGAATTAGAGTCCAATAATCAACCAAGGAAGTTGAAAGTTGAATCTGAAAAATTGAAGTGAAATGCAAAAATTCCTTTTGAGTGAGGTGAGGATTCAGTTTTGCAGCATGTAAGACGCCTTAAGGTTGGTTTAGAATGAAGATGAGCATCTCTATTTATAGCAAAACATGATGGAAGCAAGGTGAAATTCGTGTGTGCATGAAGTGAGGGCCTCCATGCATGGGTCTGTACAGGCGCATGGGAGGCCCAAGTGCAATTGGGAATGCAATCTAATCATCAGCCAAGTGAATTTGGACGTGCAAAATGGAATGAATTGGCTTGTGTATGAAGTTTCAACAAAGTTTCCAAAAATGCACATAAATCTTCCCTTCTTCGAAAATACCTCTTACCAAAATGAAACATGACCTTGTGGGTAATGGTTGGAAAGGTCTTGACATGAGGAACAATTGTTACGTTGAACAAAAATCCATTTGGAGTTGGGAAATTGATGAAAACTAGTCATAAAGTTCAGGGTGCAAAACATGTGCATGAGAATTTTGCCAAAATGGACCAACTTCAAGCCCTTCTGTTTCAATTATGAAAGCTCCAAATGACAAAAGCTTAAGCATAAAAGTTGATGATATTTTCAATACAATAAATTTGGACTCAAATGTTGCATCATTTGGATTTTTTATGAGAAAGTTATGGGCACTTGAAGTTAGACTTTTTCACATTTCAATGACTTTGGTCCAAAGTGACCTATAATGTTTTGCATTATCACATGTGTTTCTTTTAGGATTATGAAATTTTGTTCAACATAACAAATTAGTTAGACATCTTAAGCTTTACAATGAATTTGATCCCACCTCAAAATCATGAAAAATGAAGGAGTTAGGTCCTTGGGAAGTTGACCCAAAATTAGGGTTTTAGTCAAAATGACCTATAATGTTTTGAAATGGATGATGACCTTCTAAGCTTCAAATAAATTTTTGATGAACATGAAAGTTGTTTGTATGGTTCTTAAGAACAGTTTTTCTCTTGGGGTTATATCCATTTGACAAACACATGAAAAGTTAGGTCTCAGTGTATTTCAAAATAGTCAGATGAATTGACTGATCAACTTCTCAAGTCCAAACTTCAAATCTTGATGAATTGATGATTGAGGACACTCACATAGGCTCATATATGAATTAAATGATTAATGGAAGAACTTCCATTTATTTTATTTGATCATGGGTTGAGGTTGCTTCATGAGCAAGACATAGTTGATGCACAGTTGAATTAGGGTTTCCTTGGGAAACAATCCTCAAACCCTTTGGTTTATCTTGATCAAATTGAAAAAAATGAGATGCTTGGGAGACATATGTGATGATTGAGAGCTTTATGAACCATTGTCATGCTTGCTTTCAACTTCATCTGGCCACTTCAATAGGTATGGGGCCTCCTAGGAGGCTTGGATCTTATGATTGCTCAAGCTGCAAAACAAAAGATGTTAGTGACATATTTTTGTGCTTTTGGTTAGTAAACAAAATAATAAAAGAAATAATATACAATTCAAACATTCTTGGTGGTCTCAAACTAACTCACACAAGTCCCACCCTAGGGTTAAGGAGCCAAGATGCTATGATCCTTGAGGCAAATGCAATGTGCAATGATATGATGCCATGAGGGATCTTAGGGTCAAAATTAGGGTCTTACAGTGGGTCTTTTGTTCTGTCTCTTTCCATTTCCGATCATCAGAATGGACTTCCCTTTTGACTTCAGAGTCTGCTCAACAGTTCTTAACATGGCTAGCAGTTCAAGAAGAGATTTGTCCATATCATTCATATTGAAATTAAGGACAAATTGACCGAATCTATCTGGAAACGATTGCAAGATCAAATCAGTCGCAAGTTCCTTTCCAAGGGAAAACCCAACCTCTCAAGGTTCTCCACATACCCAATCATCTTGAGCACATGGGGACCTACAGGGGCTCCCTCAGCTAACTTTCTTTGAAAATGGGCTTTTGAAACTTCAAACCTTTCATGCCTTGCCTGCTCTTGATAGAGCATCTTCAGGTGTTCGACCATATCAAACGCTGCCATGTTCTCATGTTGCTTTTGTAACTTTGACTTCATGGTAGCTAGCATAAGGCGAGCAGTTTCATTGGCATCATCGACGTGCTTCTTATAAGCATATTTTTCTACCTTAGGTGCAGAACTAGGAGGTTCCTCTTCAGTAACAGGTTTCTCCAAGACATATAGCTTTCTATAATGTTTGAGGATAATCCTCAGATTTCGGTGCCAATTTAGAAAATTTGTCCCAGACAATTTTTCCTTATCAAGGATTGATCGCAAAATGTTGTTAGAGGTGTTTGTTGTCATGGTAATCTACATGAAAAATAATGAAAATATAAGTATCAATATAATTAGGCCCTTAATTAAATATGCTCCCACTATTTTACTCAAAATAAATGACCCTCACCATTTGATTCAGAAAATCCCGTTGGAAGATTTTCTAGTGGGTCGAGATCCACATTTCACTTTGTTTTAAGTCTGCGTAGGCGGATTACACAAAACTAGGTTATTTAGGTAGGAACTCCTTCCAACTGTATCTAATACAACTCTCAAATATTTTAGTTGGGTGAATAACTCCTTATTCCAATCCATCACATGGACCATTTCCAACTCTTGATTCTAAACGTATATAATCTTATTATAATTTGTTTAGTTAAGTTTGACCCATTATTTTAGCAATTGGATATTAAAATTATCCCATCGTATCTTACTAATATAGAATATGCACCTCGCGTAGGTGAAACCTACATTATTCGATATTAGTCTTGATGAGTGCTAAAACTTGGAAATCATAAACTTAATATTTAATTTGAGGGAATTTGCAATTATTCTGATCTCACTGGCTTATTTATCATATAAATCGTCTCTCACATGCATCAACATACATTCACATGTATCAACATACATACAAAATGAAACAGTTATGGCCCCTAGCGCAATTGTTCTCCCAAGCCAATGAGAGAACCTGAGCTAACCTAATAACGATATAAGCTTCTCTAAGCAAGATCTTCAAGGTTGTCCTCCTTTGATATTGTATTCTTGTCTTTCGTCATAATATTACATTACATAAAAGAAACTCTTTTTACATACGAGGGAGTGAGATGAGAAAAGAAGTTACATTAAGAGATTAAAAGAGAGGCACGACACGCAAGTCGTATTTTAAAATCCCAAAATAAAATAAAGGAAAACTAAGGCCATAACCGATCACCACAAGACAATAATAATAAACACATTATTATTATTAATTTAAATTTTGTTAATTAAATAAACCAAATTAAATTTCGGTGATTGATCACACTATGCAGAGTTAGCTGGGGGTTCCCATGCCCGGTCAGCAGACGGGGTCAAGGGGGCATCGCCCCCTGTGGGTTGTATGGGCAGCGCGCCGACGCAAAATTTTAATGAACAATTCCTTTGAAATCTACGTCGTTTTTCGCATCAACACTTAATACTTTAAAGCACAACTCTTGCGCAGTCACAACCCTAATCGCATAACTCTTTGACAATACAACCCTTGTACCGTCATGAACACTAATGCAACAATTTCATACTATCAAACACACCTCGATTATTAATTCAGTATGATTGATCAACACGTCATTGTTTCACCATACTAATGTCGGATCAAGAAGCAAATGACCACTGATCGCTCAAAGGAAATCAACCATTAAGTGTTTGAATAAACGAAACAGAAACAATATATCATATATACTATATTTTGCATCAGAATTACTTATATCATATATATATATATATATATATAACCTAATCGATCTCAATTGTGTAACCTATAGACGGTCGATGTATCGCTACTTCACCATACTAAGGTCGGATTCCGAAGCATAGTCAACATCAATCATCCAAATCGTACACACATGATGCCAAATTTAATTACTCGTTTATTATTAAATTCATTCTATCTTTTAATCATATTAATACAGAAAATACAAGAAAATAAACAGCTATCAGATGCATGGTTTCGTAAGTGGCTCTGATACCACTGAAGGAGAATAGCGATCCAAAATGCATCGGAAATTAAAAAATTTCTCCTTTAGTGATCCTTACAAATGGGCATGATCATTGATAGAATCGTTACCTCTTGTGGTGATTGAAACCTTTGAAGCAGATCTAAGTAATCACGAACTTTGAATGGTGACAACGCCTTTACTCAGTCCACACGAACGAATTCCTTCAATCTCAGTGCTAGCTGCTATGAATGAAGGCTTTTTTTGTGCGTGTGTGTGGCCCATATCTTATGATATGCCAAAATCACTTAAGCTGTGGTACCTTACCATATTTCGTATTCTACTTAAGTACATCATACCTTATGATGTTCTATAATTCACTTAAGTGCATCGTACCTTACGGTGTTCCTTATTTACTTTATCTCTCATCAATCCATCCTTTTGTGTGTGAGCCTGTAGGTTTTTGTGACATTAGCAATTATATTAAATCACATATTTAACATAATAAATAGTGAGCGGTATCTAGCAACACATCACTGCTACCCAAGACACAAAAATGTCATGTGATCTGACAAATCCTTTTGTGATAATACTTATGTGTACAATTACCCTTTTGCCCATATGTCTATATTGAAGACAAGGCATAGACTATATCATCCTTGTCTATTTCAATATTGGGCCGGTAGACATTTATCCTGTTACGCAGGATGGGCAAATTCCATCTAGGTCACTCATGTCCCTCAACATGTTTCGTTGAGTACCCATCCAATGTCTTTATGGTCATCCATTTACGGATAATGTTTGATCAGCAATAAAGCACCCGACTCTACATCTAGGGTCCATAGTGGTTTCAGGTTGAAGGGTGGTATACACCACTATCACCATGAGAATAACTTATGACACTTTGCATAACATTCTATATGGTATTATCATAGCAGGTCAATCCAGTATAAATATTACTCCTAATATTCATACCTATGTTTAAGACTTGATAACTCCTTATCCATGATCCATGAGATGTGATCATCAGTCTATATACATAATAGTCTTAATGCTTTAGTGTTATCCCACTTCATAACAAAGCTCGATTACAGATACTTTAAGAATAATGTCCTTATGTTTAATGGGATCTCATGATTAAGTTACACTTGATACATTAAACAAACTATCTATTCTAGGGACTTCATTAAACAAACATAATAAAGAAAAATCTTTTTAGCATTAATAAAGAATTCGATACAAGTACCAAAAGTATTGGCCTCTAGGGCTTACACCAACAACACCCACGAGGGTTCATACTGCAAATGACACAACCATCATGGTCATGTTCACAGTCACTGATTAAACACAGAGTTCTATGCATTTCCACCAGATACCTTCGGATACGCCTCACATAAAAAACTCTAAAATTCCCTGGACATCTGTCCAGCATGTTGACATAAGTGTTACCATGAGCAGGCAACGGATTGGATGGCAGCAGCAACAGGAACAGTTGATGAAACAATCTCAGAAATGACAGTCCTCTGAGGAGGAGGAGTTGTAGGATATGGTGACGGTTGATTCTGAGCAACAATCACGGATTCCATTAGCACCGTAAGTCTGGTGATCTCATCTTTCAGCTCTCTGTTCTCATGCTCTAGATGTTCCATTCTCTTTGGTTGATTAGCACGAGTGTTATAGCGGTGAGTCAGCTTGACTGATGCACAGAAGAAGAATTGATAAGACATCTGGAGGAAGAAACCTGTCATGAAAATGATGCATGTAATGCAATGTTTTGATTGTTTTTTATTTCAAGGAATATATGAAGTCTCATTTGTAAATATATATATTCAAATAATAACAATTAATAATAACAATTCATTTGACCATAAAATCTCTTTTTATTCATAAAAAAATTAGAAGGATTACACTGAGTACAATTTCAGAAACCAAAATACAAATACAAAAGAAAAGGAAACTATCATCCTAAGTATCCTTAGAAACTGCATCAAATGATCTGGATATGGGTGCATACTTCCTTCAGATGCGTCGAATCTCGGACTCAAAGGATGTCTTCATCTGAGCCTTCTCAAGAACTAGTTGATCAACAATCTTATTCCAAGCACCGGAAGGTTGAGGCAATCTAGAGGAAGATAAACCCTCTGGCTCTCTCTGGCTCTTCACTACACGGTTTTCAAGAATCTCAATAAATGCATCCTTGTCCTTAGACTCAAGTTTCAGTTCTTTGTGTTTTCGGCTCAAAGAATGGAACCACTCTTCCTAGATATCTCTCTCTTGCTTCATCTCGGCGAGTGCGTCTTCCAACTCCTTTACATCTTGGTTAGGAAGAGTTGATGGCTCATCCACAACAATAGACATAGGTCTTTCACAAGCGTACAACATCTTGAGCGTCAAAGCTCTCTTCTTCACCCAAATGGTGTAAGCTTCTTAAGCTACACAATTGCATGGACCAAGCTCGGATCTTCCCTTCCTATGCGCATTATGCCAAGCATGTATCATCCTTTTCTTCAAATGTTGGGGATACTTACCCTTTTGATAAAATAGACCTTCTAACATAGTGTTATCAGGTTTATCTCTCAAGGGGAGCCCAAGTTGATGATAGTCCAATATTGGGTTGTAGTTGATTCCTCCTTGTGTACCAATGAGAGGCACATTAGAGAACTCACTACAACTGTCAATAATGTCCAAGCTACCCAATGCAGAATCATACCAAACAATATCATCATCAGTGAGAGACATAAGCCTCTGAGACCACTGTAGACATTATCGGTTCTCCATGAAAGCAGGCGTCTGAGGCAAGTGCAAAATAAACCACTTGTACAGAAGAGGAACATATCACACAATAGTCCCACCACCTCTAGAATTCCTCAAATGCAAGGATAAATACAGGTCACCCAATAAAGTCGGGATAGGATTTCCAATCAAGAAAATTCTAATGGCGTTAACATCAACAAAACCGTCAATATTAGGGAACAAAGCCAATCCATAGATTATCAATACCAAGATAGCCTCATAAGCATCCATGCTACCGGCTTGAGAAAAAACAATAGACCTACCAATGAGAAACTTAGAAGTCAACCCAAGAATTCCTCCTTTTTTTACCAAATGAGCATCAATCTCAAATTTCTTCAGATGAAGAGCTTCAACTATGACATGATATCTGGGAGTTTCCTCTAATCCACTGAAAGGTACTTTGTTAGATACGGGTATACCCAAGAGATAGGAACTCCTCCAACGTAGGCATCAACTGATAGTCTGGAAAAGTGAAGCACCGATAGAGAGGGTCATAGAACTGAACCAAAACACTCAGAAGTTCTTCAACCACATCCGAAGATAACAAGTCAAGAGTTTCCCATGAAGTTGCTTGTAGTCAAAGGGATCTAATATAAAAGATGACAACTTCCTTAGCTCTTTCAAATCATGACATCTTAAACTATACTTCTTAGTGTTCCTTCGTCCACAATCCATGGTCTGAAAATATTTGCAAATAAGACCTTAGTTTCCTTAAAATTTATTTTCTGTGATGAATGTCATGATGTGCATGTATGCATGAATGCAACAATCACAAACAAGGGATCACACACAAGGAAATTATAAAGAAATTTCAAGGGATGGATCAAGTCATCATCAAGATCAATCATCCATTTTGGTGGATTATAGTTTTCACCTTATCAACACCCAAGTTCCTTTGATATTGACAAGACTTGATCGGATCAACCAAGAATCAAAGGTTTTATTGTGAGTCACGAGCATGGATTCGGGTTAAGAACCACCCCAAAGGAGTGTACTAAGGGTAAAACCTATAGATCATGTTCTATAAAAGTGCCTAGAGTCTTAATCCCATCTATCAGATATTATAGGTTAGGATGACTGAATCATAAACCCATAATATTCTCAAGAGAAACTCGTCTGAGTGTAGTATCGTGTAACAACTGTTATCAAGTCTACACTTGAACAGTCTCTGCATTACGTCCTAAATAGGCCAAGTTGGGTTAAATGTTCTACGGTCCTCAGCTTCTCAGACCCCGGATTTAGAGAAAGTAATGCCTACCCACAAATAACTTGTGTGATATCAGTAACTCCAAAGAGGTCTCCACTGAGTAGATTGGTTTCAATCTAACTTGTTAAGGACTACTCCACACAAGTTGAACATGACTATATCATCCTCTTATCTTAATTGCACTCAAGTTTGGGTTAGAACTTGTCTCACCACTCAGAGATCACCAAGCACAACAAACAGATTATATCACATAAACAATATACAAACATCAAATATACAAATATATACACATAAAAAAGTAGGCTAAACCCACTGAGGACTACTCCCCAACAGAGTCGCCACTTAATTTCTGTAGCGGTAAATTCATGACCATTAAGCTATGGGTAAGCTTAACGTCAATAAAACCAGAGTCGCCACTGCACTTTTATTGTTTCCAAAGGAAAAGAAAAAAGTACGAAAAAAACCCAAAGATAAGAAGTTTTCAAATCAAAACTAACAAAATTCCAGAGATTATAGGTAAGGGGGTTGGTTACACAGAGGGAAGGTGTTAGCACCCAAAGTGTCCTAGATACTCCTAGGGAGCCCTTTTTTTGTGTGCATATGTTTTTGGTATAAAAGATGTTTGATAAAATAGAGTGTGGGGATGAGAAAGAATTCATTGATTATATTTTTGTGTTTGACAAGACCTTTGCTTTTATGCCTACATACCAACATAAAATGAAGGATCAAAACCTCGTAGTTCGTGGTAAAAATTTCAAATGAGTTTATGAATGGATTTTAACAAAAAGTTTAAGTAAAAGGGCACAAAAGGCCAAAGTTTTAAAAGGGGTTGTTAGTTTTTTTATCATTTTGAAAGTTAAGTCAATATGATTAAGTTTATTTACATGTTTGATTAAGAAAAGTTTTGAAAATTCATTGGCATAAGGCCAAAGTTTCTAATCATTAAAACATATCTAAGTTAGAAAACAAGCAAAGAAGATTTTTGAAAAGAGGGAGAAGTTTTGAAATTTTAGAAGTGGGAGGAGATGAAGAGGCTATCCTAAGCACAAATTTAAAAGTTTAAGAGTTGAAAAGATCTGACCAATGGGATGCAATCCAACTGACAAGAATGTCATATAGAAACCCATTTTCCTTTGGACTTTGACCAAGCAATAAGCAATAGCAGACATCATAAAGATCAAGGCATCAAATAAAGATAGCCACATACAAGCAAGCATTCCAATACTAGCAGTCTTCCAATGTATCAGATGAAATATTCCTTGATCAACTTAGAGCTAATCATCAGACATAGATCAAAACAAAATAACAATTAAGCACAAGGACAGGGTAGTAGATGAATCAATGGCACCCAAAGGTCTTGCATCAGATGAAGGCACACTTTAAGATAGCCCAGTCTCAAATGTTGGTATTGTCCAAGTCCTTTAGCCCAAAGAATATTTCCTAATTCTAAGTCCAAAATGCCCAAATCACGTCCCAACAGTCCACCAAATGCTTTTTTTAGGGTTTTTGTTCTTATTATGTTTTTTAAGGTCCTAAGACCACAAAAAAAACAAAAAAAAACAAATATATACAATCACAAGATATGGCTCAAATGAGAAAAGTGAAAATGACTTGAAACTTAAACAAGTTGCATGAAATATAAATGGCAATGGATGATAAATGACTGAAATTTAAATTGCATAAAGTAAATGACTTGAAAGTAAAGCAATAATGAATAAGAGTTATTCAATGGTTAGCCAAATGTTAGTCAAAGGTTAGTGTTGAGTTTTAATTGATTAAGTCATTCCTTAGAGAACACTCAACCATTCATTCACAAGTATGAATCCTTAAACCAAAACATCTTCCATGAGAAGGGCTCCAACTTGGAACAAGTATGCCACTAGCTCTCATGAAAGGAAAAAAGTTCAAGTCTCCACACAATGCTATGAAGAATGGAAGACTTACAATCTCAATTACTAGAATGTTATGCCTTAAGGGTAAAATTTAGCTCTATGTTAAGCAATCGTAATTGGATTTATGTAGAAGTCACAACTATCTGAGGTCGGGCAATAAAAATATAGGTGTTAATGCATGTTAGAGATTTAATTCAAAGAATCAAAATCCTAAAACATACCACACACTAAAAGAAAACGGGAGGGATCTATCTCAGTCATACTTGTATTGATTCATCTGACACAAGGTTATTGATAAATCAATTAGCATTTATACATTAGAGATTTAATCGGTCAAATGAGGGAATGGGGAATAATAGGGATGAAGATGAAGAGGGAGGGGGAAATAAACACACAAATTGATCATGAGAGGAATTTCATATGATCAAAACCATCCATTCATTTTGAGAGATGAAATGTACATTTCATCAATCCCCTAAATCCAATGGTTTTGATCCAACAAAAGTCAAATCAACCATGACCAAGGCCCAAACAGAAAGTCAAACATCACAAGACCATAAAAATGGCTCAACACAATTTTTAAACATTTAATCAATTAAAAATCACATTAAAAATGAATTAAAAATGCATTTTAATTTGGATAAAACCTCAAATCCTTTCAAAACACCAAACAAATGGGCAAGGGATTTATCCTAGGTCAAACAAGATCAAAGGACCTTAGACAAAAAATTTCACAATTTTTAAAAAGTCAGGAGTAGTTTTAAACAATTAAAAATATGCATAAAAACATTTAATTCATGAAAAATACCAAAATCAATCCAAAAAATAATTTTAATTCATAATATGGAAGAGAAAAATATTTTAAGATTTTTGGTGAAAGTCCCATATATTTCGGATTAAAAATGGATTCATTATGAATTAAAAAAAATAAGGTAATTAAATGAAAAATATGAAAATATGAAAAAACAAGGGCCATCAGATCTCCCTCATTAATTGAGGTGGCAGATATGGTGGCCACGCGTATGGGGAACATGATACACCAAGGTCAAGGCGCTGCAAACAGAGTCAAATAAATCAAAGGCGCTGATTATAACATTTAAACATGATCAAGTGGTTGGGAAGACGTCAACGCACCACCGAAGCCCTAACTCTGGTCTTCTTCTACGGTGGACCTCACCGGACTGGTCCACCATAAAAATGAAAAGTGAGAACATGGTTTTAAAGGAAAAATGCTCAGGAGCATGAATCTGACCTCCATTTCTTCCAATTCCAAGTATATTGAAAGATACATGATCTAAGTTGCTTCTATTTGACCTCAAAGCAACTCAATCTTATTTCTTACATTGGTAGGACTTCAACAAACCAAAAATCAATAAAAATAGTTGAGAAATGAGGGAGAATCGAAGAAGAGAAGTTTATGAAATTTCACCTTTGGGTAGCTTCGATTCAGCTTGATCTTACTTTGAATTTGCTTGGTTCTTCCTCCTCTTGCTTGCAGTGACCAATTGAGATGGAAAAGGCAATGAATCCTTGGAGTTTGAACTTCAAAACAGAAGGTAAAATTCAAACTCAATTTCTAAGAAATCTTCAAGGTATTATATGGTGTGAGGTTCTTGAGATCTCTTGGCAAAGCTTGGGCAAGAAGTGTGTGTTATTTATGAAGCAAAGGACTTTTTTATATAGGCAATTGAATTCATTTTTTCACCCTTTGAAAATTTTCCAAAATTAGTAACAATGGTGTATGGATGCATGGGAAATGATTTGGGCCTAAATAATGATGTAATCTCACTCCAATTTGTGTGAATGGGTCCTGAAACAATAACATGTAAACATGCAAAAGGAAATGGACAATTGAATTCAAATCTTGCCAAAATAAACATATTAAAGGAACCATGTGCAAGTCCCCTAATCTTGGTCCAAATAAGGTGATATTAGACTTTTTGGAAAGGTGGAGTCAAGGGGAACAACTTTCATGTTTAACACTTTTCTATTTGGAGCTTGGATCAGGATGAATTTTGAGGTGGAAGTTTGAGAAATCAAACATATTTGAAACTTTTCTAAGTACTAAGTCAAATGACCACTTCTTCCACCTCGAATAACTTTTGCTATGAGCTTCAAATGGAAAAAGTTCCTCTATCAAAGTTGTAGCTCTTTCACCCCTCTTAAATTTGGTAAAAAATTGGATATCATTTGGATTTGGCATGAGGGAGTTATGCATTTTAGGAGTTGAGGAAAATTGCTTGTTCAATGGTAATGGCCCAAAATGACCTATAATGTTTCCTCTTGGAACATGCCATTGCAACTTGAATTTGACATTTATAAAAGAATAAAAGTTGGAGATGTAACACCCTTCTAAAATACCCCAAATATTTAATTTAAATAACAACATATATCAATCAGAGTAAATATGCAATTAAGGGTGTCACACAATTACTTCACACCATTCACCATGATAACTGTCATGCTCTTTTATTAATTCAAAACATAAAGCATTTGCACAATACGCAGCGGATAGAGCTTAAATCAATCATGCAAAACATGTAGCATATTACATGTAAACTGGTTCACAACCAACAATAAAACATTTAAAACATCCCATCCCGATGTTACATCTACCAGAGCATGACCCACTAAGGAACTACACTAGACTTCAAGCACTAGCTCCTACCCAATCACTGCTCGTTACCTGAAAAATAGTTGTAAGGGTGAGTTCCTCAATCGATATAATAAGCATTATAAAATATCATGCAATGTTAAGTAATTTAACACATTTCATCACCCTAATCATAGCACACATTCAGTAACGGCACATCAACTCAAACATCATACTCAACACCAACATAAAGCACACGTATAATCTCAATTCATGCTCAACACCAACACAAAACACACTTATAATATTGGAATACATCCATTCATATTATACGCCATACATACACTATGCAATGAGACTCCATGCATGCAGTACCGACTATTCGTGAACATATAGTTCAACTTCACCGACCAAATCCAGGTACGGCTACCAAGCTCACTAGTCCCACTCATTTGAGACCTAGTGACTCACATCACTAATTCCTCACCATGGGAATTAGCTACCACCCCAAGGGCCATGCTATGCACGCTAATCACCTAGCATGCAACATCAACAACAGTCCAAAATGACTAACATCACTAATTCCTCACCATGGGAATTAGCTACCACCATAAAGGCCACATTATGCTATGCCAAATCACCTAGCATGCAACATCAACAACAATCCACAATGGACATATGCTCACACTCTAAGCCATAAAACAGTCCATCCACAATTACATACATAATATATACATTCACAACATTATGCATATTTTCACACATCATCAGCATATTTATCACATAATTATATCATGTCATGCCAAATAATTCAGTCACAGTATTAGCACACTCTACTAATACCTATCCTACTCAAAACAACGAGAAATAATCCCTACTATATCACACACCGATATAGGCCAATCACCAATTATGTTCACAACATTAAAATATTAATTTTTCACTTTTCCAACAGTGTTAACCGGTTAACGCCCTGGGTTAACCGGTTAACGCAGCACAGAACACGCTTTCTGGCAAAATTCAACAGTGTTAACCGGTTAACGCCCTGGGTTAACCGGTTAACGCAGACAGAACAGCAATATTTTCACAACCCACAACAGTGTTAACCGGTTAACGCCCTGGGTTAACCGGTTAACGCAAGCAAAACAGCAATACCTCACAATTCCTAACAGTGTTAACCGGTTAACACCCTGGGTTAACCGGTTAACGCAAGACAGAAAGCTGTTCCTGCGCTAACACGGAGCAGAATGCAGAATTCTCCGCATTTTCCGCCGTTGGAGGACTTCCGGACCTCCGGTTCCGATTCCGTAAAAAGCTATACGTTCGGGAAATCACAACTCATACAAATACAAATTCAATTACAGTTTTCACATCATCTATTCATCACAATTTTTCAACATTCATAATCCAATTAGGGTCAAATCAACGGCTTATCACTACCCATTACATGTTAACCCATAATACCCATTAAACAACGATAAACCCCCCTTACCTGAGTTAATCCGACAATCCTTTAGCCTCAAGCTCTTCTCTTCTCCAACCTTCTTCCTCTTGCTCTGCCTCTTTGCCCTTTTCCTCTTTTCAGCCGCTTCTCTGCTTTCACGTGAAAACTCTTTTTACCAAAATGGAACTCTTTTTTCCTTATTTCCAACTTATATATATTTTCCAATAATTATTATTCCAGTAATAATAATAATAATAATAATAATATTCCAATAATTCCAATTATTTAATTAAATTAATAAATATAATATTAACTTAAATTAAATAATTATCTTATTTTTATCGGGGTGTTACAACTCTCCCCCACTAAAAGAGTTTTCGTCCTCGAAAACATACCTCAAGCGAATAACTCCGGATAAGACTCCTTCATCTGATTCTCAAGTTCCCAAGTCACATTGCCACCTGCTGGTCCTCCCCAAGCTACCTTTACCAAAGCAATCTCTTTACCCCGCAACTGCTTCAACTCTCGATCCTCGATCCTCATAGGTGATGTTTCAACAGTCAGGTTATCTCTCACCTGTACATCATCTACTTGGACAACATGCGACGGATCAGGAATGTACCTCCTCAACTGAGAAACATGAAAAACCTCATGCAAATTCGCAAGTGACGGCGGTAAAGCGATACGATAGGCTACCTCCCCTATCCTCTCCAAAATCTGATAAGGACCAATAAATCGAGGTGTCAACTTCTTCGACTTCAAAGCTCGACCAACCCCAGTTATCGGAGTAACACGAAGAAACACATGATCTCCCTCTTGAAACTCAAGTGACTTCCTCCTCTTGTCGTGATAACTCTTCTGACGACTCTGAGCAATCCTCATCTTCTCCTGAATCATCTTAATCTTTTCCGTAGTTTGTTGAACAATCTCCGGTCCAACCACAGCACTCTCACCGGACTCATACCAACATAAAGGCGTCTGACATCTCCTACCATACAAAGCTTCAAACGGTGCCATACCAATGCTCGAATGAAAACTATTGTTGTAGGTAAACTCAATCAAAGGCAAATAACAATCCCAAGCACCTCCCTTTTCCAAAACACAAGCCCTCAAAAGATCCTCCAGTGACTGAATCGTCCTCTCAGTCTGACCATCAGTCTGCGGATGATATGCAGAACTCAATCTCAGCTTAGTTCCCAAAGCCTTCTGCAAACCTTCCCAAAACTTCGATGTAAATCTAGGATCTCTGTCCGAAACAATACTCGACGGAATACCATGCAAACTTACAATCTTCTCAATATACAACTCGGCTAATCTCTCTAACGGATAATCCATTCTGATCGGAATGAAATGAGCCGATTTCGTCAATCTATCAACAATCACCCAAATGGCTTCAAAATTCTTAATTGTTCTCGGTGTACCAGAAACAAAATCCATACTGATACTATCCCACTTCCACTCTGGAATAGCCAACGGTTGCATTAGCCCAGACGGCTTCTGATGCTCAATCTTTGACTTCTGACAAGTCAAACAAGAATAAACAAAACTCGCAATTTCTCTTTTCATTCCCGGCCACAAAAATAACTTTTTCAAATCATGATACATCTTCGTAGCTCCAGGATGAATACTCAGGCCACTACGATGTCCTTCCTCAAGAATACTCTTCTTAAGTTCGGTAACATCCGGAATACACACCCGATTACCAAATTTCAAAACACCATTCTCATCCACTCTGAATTCGCCACCTTGACCTTGATTCACTAGAGTCAACTTATCAACCAAAAGTACATCGGATTTCTGACCCTCTCTGATCTCATCCAGAATACCACTCGTTAACTTCAACATTCCCAATTTAACACTATTGTGAGTACTCTCACACACCAAACTCAAGTCTCTAAACTGCTCAATTAAATCCAATTCCTGAACCATTAACATAGACATATGCAGTGATTTCCGACTCAATGCATCAGCCACTACGTTTGCTTTACCCGGATGGTAATTCAAACCAAAGTCATAATCCTTCAGAAACTCTAACCATCTCCTCTGTCTCATATTCAACTCTTTCTGATCAAACAAATACTTTAAACTTTTATGGTCACTGAAAACCTCAAATCTTGACCCGTACAAGTAATGCCTCCATAACTTAAGAACAAATACCACAGCTGCCAACTCTAAATCGTGTGTCGGATAGTTCCTCTCATGAACCCTCAGTTGTCTCGAAGCATAAGCTATAACCTGCTTATTCTGCATCAACACACCACCCAAACCCAACAATGAAGCATCACAGTAAACCTCAAATGATTCCGATGGACTCGGTAATATCAGAATAGGAGCAGTAGTCAACCTTCTCTTTAACTCTTGGAAACCTTCTTCACATTTTGAGTCCCAAACAAAAGCTTGCCCCTTTCTAGTCAACATCGTCAACGGTAATGCCAACTTAGAAAATCCCTCAATGAATTTCCTATAATAACCTGCAAGTCCAAGAAAACTCCTTATCTCAGAAACTGACTTCGGAGCTTCCCACTTAGATACAGCTTCAATCTTAGAAGGATCAACAACAACACCATCTCTTGAAATCACATGACCAAGAAAACTAACCTCTTCTAACCAAAATTCACACTTGGACAGTTTAGCAAATAACTTCTTTTCTCGTAGAACTCCTAAAACCACCCTCAAATGCTCAGCATGCTCTTCTTCAGATTTCGAATACACCAAAATATCATCAATAAACACCACAACAAACTGATCTAGGTACGGATGGAAAATCCTATTCATATACTCCATAAATACTCCAGGCGCATTAGTCACACCAAAAGGCATTACAGAATACTCATAATGTCCATACCTTGTTCTAAAAGCAGTCTTCTGAATATCCTCAGTTTTCACACGTATCTGATGATACCCAGATCTCAAATCTATTTTACTGAACACACTCGCACCAACCAACTGATCCATCAAATCATCAATCCTTGGCAAAGGATACCGATTCTTGATCGTCACTTTATTCAGTTGCCTGTAGTCCACACACAACCTCATAGTACCTTCTTTCTTCTTAACCAATAACACTGGTGCACCCCACGGTGACACACTCGGACGAATAAATTTCTTATCCAACAGATCTTCCAACTGACTCTTCAATTCAGTTAACTCAACAGCAGACATACGGTACGGAGCCATCGACATCGGCCTAGTACCAGGTACCAAATCAATCGAGAACTCAACTTCACGCTCTGGCGGTAATTCATTCACTTCTTCAGGAAACACATCAGGAAAATCACACACCACAGCTAGATCGCAAATCACCAGTTTATCTTTAGCCTCCAAAGTCGCTAACAGCATAAACAACTCTGCCCCATCCACTACTGCCTCATTCACCTGCCTTGCTGATAGAAACAAACTCTTTCCTTCCTTAATCTCAGGAAAGATCACAGTCTTATCAAAACAGTTGATATGAACTCGGTTAAACACCAACCAGTTCATACCCAGGATAACATCAATCTGCACTAGTGGAAGACACACTAGGTCTATTCCAAAGTCTCTACCAAAAATACTCAAAGGACAATTTAAACAAACTGAAGTAGTAGTCACTGAACCCTTCGCAGGAGTATCAATCACCATACTTCCATGCATCTCAGATATCTCTAACTTAAGTTTCACAGCACAATCCAAAGATATAAAGGAATGAGTCGCACCTGTGTCAATAATAGCTACAAGAGGAAAGCCATTAATATAACACGTACCTCGGATCAAACGATCATCTGCAAAAGTCTCAGAACCCGATAAAGCGAAGACCTTGCCTCCCGACTGGTTCTCTTTCTTCGGCTTAGGACACTGTGGGCTAATATGACCCACCTCTCCACAGTTGAAACAAGTCATAGTCTTCAACCGGCACTCTGCAGCCAAGTGACCACCTTTGCCACACTTGAAACACTTCTTCTCAGCACTGGTACACTCATGGAAACGATGTCCAGCCTGACCACATCTGTAACACTTAGCAGGGGCACTGGAGTCTCCCCCACTAGGTCTCCTCATCCCATTCTGTCTCTGGAAACCTTTGCCAGCTGCATACGGCTTCCCACGATCATTCTGATTCTTGCCTTTCCTATCAACCCTCTGCTGATAGCTCTCCGCTCTGGTTTTGGTATCCTGTTCAAAAATTCTGCAACAGTCAACCAAATCAGAAAACACTCTAATCCGCTGATACCCAATAGCCTGCTTGATCTCGGGACGTAACCCGTTCTCAAACTTCACACATTTTGAGAATTCCCCAGTAGCCTCATCATAGGGAGTGTAATACTTCGACAGCTCTGTGAACTTAGCAGCATACTCCGTAACAGACCGGTTGCCCTGCTTCAATTCCAAGAACTCTATCTCTTTCTTTCCTCTGACATCCTCTGGAAAGTACTTCCTCAGGAATCTCTCTCTGAACACAGCCCAAGTGATCTCAGTATTCCCAGCAGATTCCAACTCAGTGCGGGTAGCAACCCACCAATCATCTGCTTCTTCTGACAGCATATGCGTACCGAACCTGACCTTCTGGTTCTCGGCACACTCAGTCACTCGGAAGATCCTCTCAATCTCCTTCAACCACTTCTGAGCGCCATCTGGATCGTATGCTCCCTTGAACATTGGAGGATTGTCCTTCTGGAACTCACTCAGTTGACGAGCAGCTCCCATTCCCACAACATTCGGATTTCCTCCAAGTACTCCAGCTAGCATACCCAGAGCCTCAACAATCGCAGCATCGTCTCTACCTCTTCCAGCCATCTCTATTCTGAAAACCCAATCAAGCTAAAACAATAAGTACTGATAGGGTTACACAACACCTATCCCGTACAGGGAAACAGAATAATTACGACTCGACTCGACCGACTATGCTCTGATACCACTAATGTAACACCCTTCTAAAATACCCCAAATATTTAATTTAAATAACAACATATATCAATCAGAGTAAATATGCAATTAAGGGTGTCACACAATTACTTCACACCATTCACCATGATAACTGTCATGCTCTTTTATTAATTCAAAACATAAAGCATTTGCACAATACGCAGCGGATAGAGCTTAAATCAATCATGCAAAACATGTAGCATATTACATGTAAACTGGTTCACAACAAACAATAAAACATTTAAAACATCCCATCCCGATGTTACATCTACCAGAGCATGACCCACTAAGGAACTACACTAGACTTCAAGCACTAGCTCCTACCCAATCACTGCTCGTTACCTGAAAAATAGTTGTAAGGGTGAGTTCCTCAATCGATATAATAAGCATTATAAAATATCATGCAATGTTAAGTAATTTAACACATTTCATCACCCTAATCATAGCACACATTCAGTAACGGCACATCAACTCAAACATCATACTCAACACCAACATAAAGCACACGTATAATCTCAATTCATGCTCAACACCAACACAAAACACACTTATAATATTGGAATACATCCATTCATATTATACGCCATACATACACTATGCAATGAGACTCCATGCATGCGGTACCGACTATTCGTGAACATATAGTTCAACTTCACCGACCAAATCCAGGTACGGCTACCAAGCTCACTAGTCCCACTCATTTGAGACCTAGTGACTCACATCACTAATTCCTCACCATGGGAATTAGCTACCACCCCAAGGGCCATGCTATGCACGCTAATCACCTAGCATGCAACATCAACAACAGTCCAAAATGACTAACATCACTAATTCCTCACCATGGGAATTAGCTACCACCATAAAGGCCACATTATGCTATGCCAAATCACCTAGCATGCAACATCAACAACAATCCACAATGGACATATGCTCACACTCTAAGCCATAAAATAGTTCATCCACAATTACATACATAATATATACATTCACAACATTATGCATATTTTCACACATCATCAGCATATTTATCACATAATTATATCATGTCATGCCAAATAATTCAGTCACAGTATTAGCACACTCTACTAATACCTATCCTACTCAAAACAACGAGAAATAATCCCTACTATATCACACACCGATATAGGCCAATCACCAATTATGCTCACAACATTAAAATATTAATTTTTCACTTTTCCAACAGTGTTAACCGGTTAACGCCCTGGGTTAACCGGTTAACGCAGCACATAACACGCTTTCTGGCAAAATTCAACAGTGTTAACCGGTTAACGCCCTGGGTTAACCGGTTAACACAGACAGAACAGCAATATTTTCACAACCCACAACAGTGTTAACCGGTTAACGCCCTGGGTTAACCGGTTAACGCAAGCAAAACAGCAATACCTCACAATTCCTAACAGTGTTAACCGGTTAACACCCTGGGTTAACCGGTTAACGCAAGACAGAAAGCTGTTCCTGCGCTAACACGGAGCAGAATGCAGAATTCTCCGCATTTTCCGCCGTTGGAGGACTTCCGGACCTCCGATTCCGATTCCGTAAAAAGCTATACGTTCGGGAAATCACAACTCATACAAATACAGATTCAATTACAGTTTTCACATCATCTATTCATCACAATTTTTCAACATTCATAATCCAATTAGGGTCAAATCAACGGCTTATCACTACCCATTACATGTTAACCCATAATACCCATTAAACGACGATAAACCCCCCTTACCTGAGTTAATCCGACAATCCTTTAGCCTCAAGCTCTTCTCTTCTCCAACCTTCTTCCTCTTGCTCTGCCTCTTTGCCCTTTTCCTCTTTTCAGCCGCTTCTCTGCTTTCACGTGAAAACTCTTTTTACCAAAATGGAACTCTTTTTTCCTTATTTCCAACTTATATATATTTTCCAATAATTATTATTCCAATAATAATAATAATAATAATAATATTCCAATAATTCCAATTATTTAATTAAATTAATAAATATAATATTAACTTAAATTAAATAATTATCTTATTTTTATCGGGGTGTTACAGGAGAGGCATCGTGAAATTGATTATGGAACTTATATGGCCTTCATCGCATGAAAATTAAGGAAGTTATGGTCCTTGGAAGTTGACCTCCTAACTAGGGCACAAACAAAATGACCTATAATGTTTCACCATAAAAAATGACTTTTCAAGCAAAAATATCTCTTTATGTAAACACGAAAGTTGTCTAGAATGTAATAAGGAGTAACTTTGATCTTGGAATCATTTTCATATGACAAAAAATGTAGGAGATAGGGTCTAGTGAACCCCAATTTTGACTAGTTGATTTTCTCGTGTCAACCTCTTTGAACCATCTTGCAAACTTGAATTTATCTTGAACTTTTGGGACTCATGGAGAGTCATATATGCATAAGATGGTGTATAATGAAGTATCCCTTGATATATTGGACCAATGGTTGAATAAATTTATTGAGGAAGTCACACAAGATACTAAGATGAAATAGAGCTTCCAAGGCAAACAAGTTTCAAACTCTTGATGAGTTCTTGATCAAAAATGATAAATGAAGATCATGGGGATCCATATATGATGTTTAGAACCAATGTGAACCATCTCTTGATTAATCTCCTTAAACTGAGGGTCTCAAACCCTAGACGTGAACTTGATGGGGTATAGGTGGATGCACACACTACCTACAAAAGAAACAAAGATATACATAGACATATTTTTTGGTATTTTGATTAGTATACAAATAAAACAAAGTTATGATACAATCAAATGTGCTCTGTGGTCTCTCCCAATCCAAACCCAATGAATGAGGGGTAAGGAGGATGCCAAGGTGTGATCCCAAAGCCAATGCAAATGATGAGATAACATGAGGGATCTTAGGGTAAAAATTGGGGTCCTAAAGAAAGCAAAAGCTCATCGGGGAACAGTCAGTTTCTGGGAGGAAACCTCATCTCATGGGAAAGCAAAAGACAATTTACCATTGCACTATCAAATGCAGAAGCAAAATACATTTCAACTTCACTATGCAGCACTCAGATGCTCTGGATGAAGAATCGGCTTAAGGACTTTCATATTTATGAGAGTAACATTCCTATCTTTTGTGATAATAATATTGCTATATGTTTAAGTAAGAATCCAATTTTACATTCCAGAGCAAAACACATAGAAATTAAACATCATTTTATCATAGACTATGTTTAAAAAGGGATAATCATTTTAAAATTCATTGATACAGACTATCAATGGGCTGACATATTTATAAAACCCTTAGCTGAAGATAGATTTCTTTTCATTCTGGAACATTTAAATATGGAAGATTGCCCAAAATGAATATGGAAATGTGTCTCTTCTCTCTAATGTTAAAAATAGACTTTAATTTAAACATATGTTGTTTATCTGATTCTGGTTTTGATACTTCTACAAGTTAGATGATATCTGGATCAAAAACTTTCTGATTCAAAAACCTTTTGGTATTCTTGACTCCAGAAACATCAACACGTGGTTTCTCAAACATGTGGCTTTGGATCTTCTAGACAACTGTCTAGCTCAGAACTCTAGAGCCAAACTTGTGAGATCCCCTCGAGCAGTGTGCATATTTTTGAGATTAGACAACCATCATTTGCTGCATTTAATTCTCCCCACGCTTGTCGACTCAGATTTTAGCAATCATAATTAGTTTTGTTCCCTCTCTAATCTAACGTTGTCGTTTTGCATGTGTTTTGAACTCGTATATATATTACCATGATTCCCATATTCACACTTTTCACTCTCACAACCTACACTAACCCTTACTTTCACTTCAACCTCTTTGCAACTTCATCTCCTTCAACAAACAGCAACATGAATCCTTAACAACAACAAATGAATGTTATTGAGCAACTAGTTGAAGCTCCACAACAAGTTACAACAAAAACTGCTACACCTTCAACAACCTCTTATCAAGAACCTCATGTTCTTGATCGTCCTTCTCACACTAATCTTGCCACCCCATTTGAAAAATTGGAAGTACTGTATGAACTTTTGGTTCATTTCGACAACCTCAAGAAGAATGGCATAAATTTAACTGAAGATCTAGAGAACCAAGGGTAGGGGAACTACTTCAAACGTCTTTATGGTCCAATTTACACATTCCTGGTGAAGGAATTCTGGAGATTCGTTGATTGTGATGATCATTGCATCGTATCTTACGTTATGGGCGTCAAGACAGTGATAACAGAAAAATCAATAGCCAAGCTTCTGGACATGAAAACAGTATGGGGAAGAAGGATATACAACATCAACCCTAGGGCAAAGTACATGTCCTAGGATGTTATCCCTACTATTTTCACTCAGAACCCAAGAGGGAGAACTTCAAAGAACAAGGAACTTCACCAAAATTTGAGAGTTTGGTTGAAGATCATTATGGGAACAATCCATCATCGTCCCACTTCCATATCCTCTGACTACCTCAATATGGACCATAAGTGCATTCTTTAATATCTGCATAAGGGGCTGAAGCTGAATCTTCCCTCCCTACTCTTCAAGTATCTGAGGGATTTTGTCAGAGATACCAGAAACAACATGAAACCCATAATTTATATCCCTCTAGGAAGACTAATTTTTGATGTTCTGATAGAGAGTGGTTTGGTGGACCATCTCATCTCTCTCAATATGATGGAAGACGTCATGGTGGACATTGGAAAGCCTCTAAATGTAAAGAATCTGAAGAGCATGGGGTTAATTGACAAAGTCATAGTCAAACCCATACAGGGCACCTCCTGGGAAGCTCTAAAGGATCAGAGGGAGATATCCAATAGGATGTATCTCTTATCTAAGATCGATCCCCCAGAGGTTATCGCCTGTTATCTTCAGGATCTAGAAGCCCAAGGAATATATATTTTTGCATTCAACTTGATTGGCTACCAGATCAGCCACCAAACTTCATGAAGAGGAAGAGAGATCCCTCTTAGAAGAAAAAGAAGAAGACTCTGAAGTTGGGTGAATCTTCAGCATCTCAGAAGCAGCTTGTTCCTTTGAGCTCCTCAACATAATGTAAGTCCCCTATCTCAAAAGCTCCTTTAGTTTTTGGTTTTAGGAAAATCCTATCTTCTCTACCTCAACCACCTCTCATCATCTCTCCATATGAACCAACCATCTCCATACTTATTCCTTCTGAACAAACATATCTTCACCTCCACTACCATAATTCAACCTCACAACTACTTCAATCCCCGTATCTAATGCCATCTTTCTAAACGAACCCATATCACCTCACTCCTTTACCCCTAGTTCCCCTCCATATTATGACCTAACCTCAAACTCTAAACATTCAGACATCTATGACCCAACCTCCCATACTCTTGCACAACTTTAGGCCACAGCTGAATCTGAAAGGACTCAGTCTATACCAAAACCCTCTGAACCCTTTGAACCCATACACAATCCCTCTCAACCCACCTCTCAACCCTCTGAACCTGACCTCACCTTTCCCACCATTGAAGAGGTTTTTTCCACGTTCTCAGAGAACTCTGTTGTGAGACTCGGGCAGCTATCTGAAGAATCCAGGCTTAATGACAATCATTATGTAGTAAGGACTCAGTGGAACAGATTTCTCAGATGGGTGACATTTGAACTCTTTAAGCTAAAGGGACTTTCTGAACAAGTCAGAAATGGCTACACCAGAGGTGTTGAAGAGAGGCTGAAGGCGCGTCTGGCGTAGGAAGTTGCAAAAAGGGCTAGGAGATAAGTTGAAGAAAAAGATATTGTTGAAGTTGCTGCTAGAGAAGAAGCTGAGAGAGTTGTTGCTGCAGAAGCTGAAGCTAAAGCAAAAGTTGAAGCTGGAGAAGCTGCGAAGTCATCTAAAGTTGCTCTAACTCAAAAATCTGGAAGAGTTACAGAAAGAACAATAACTGGTTAGAGTCAGGATCGACCAGCAGGATCAAGTCAACTCCAGCATCCAGAACCTACTTGCTCAGCTACTTCAGAGGATGCCTCCTCCTCCAAACCCTTAGGCACTCTAGGATTATTTTCTTGTATTTTTTTCTAAGAGTTTTTTTTGCCTCTGAGGCCTCCTTCTTCTATGCTCTTCTGTTTTGTATCTTTCTGACTTATCAATGAAATTTGTGCTTTCCGTGATTTAATCATTTGTGTTTTTAGTTAACTTTTTTAGTATGACAAAAAGGGGGAGAAATAAATAATAGCCTTTCTGATGAAATAATATCTAAGCCTCAGAATGCACTGCTTACATTTTGATATTAAATTAAATTATGTAGTCGAAGTGTTTTACAAGATCTATCTGAACAAGGAAAACTGAATCAGTATCTGAGAAACAAATAAAAACAAGGCAAGCAACCTAAGAAGATCTAGTAAGAAACTTTCTACCCCAGAAACCCTTTTCTGATACAAATATCATTAAAAAATTTCTAAGTATCAGACTTAGGTGGAAATTGGTAATCTCATGAGGAGTCATACTCTATCTGACTCTAACTCATTTAAATTTGTATCCTTGTAAAGTACCATTGTTTCATCAAAAGTTTGAGTTTTTTCATCATCAAAAAGGGGGAGATTATTAGAACAAGATTTTGGTTCTGTAATATATCTTTAAGTTTTGATGATGACAAAGAATGAAACAATTTTGTACCCTAATATTTTTCTTTAAGTGTGTTGGTTTCTAAGGAAAAATGAATTTGAGGAAACTAATATCTGACATCTGATGTAGTCCAGAAAAGCTGATCCTGCATGAAGTAATTAGATCTGACTCTGAACAAGAACACCTCTAAGAAGCAAACACATACAAAATTTAACACGCAATACAACTATGATATCTGAAGATTATTCAAGAGAATCTATCTGAAGACTCTACATCTGATGACTCTGCAAGACGACATCGGAAGACACTCTATCTAAAGACTACTCAAGAGAATCTATCTGAAGACTAGTTAAGAGAACATCTGAAGACTACAAGATTCTGCTCAAAGACTTTGACTGTGCTCACTCTGATTCACACTCAACAATCATTTGACTCACCAAATCAGAAACTTAATCAAGAAGCATTCTAAGTATAATACAAATCTCTATAAGGAAATTATGGATTATGTTCCAAGACTGCTATGGAAAGGACAAGAAAGTTAATATCATTAATTCCCATAGTTGGTAAGAAATCTCCATTAATTCCCTCCAACGATATCATCTCAAAGTACTATATAAAGGCCTCATCATCATCATGCTGAAGACAAGAAATACACAACATTCTACAATACACTTTGATTAACAATACTCAACATTTTTCATTGTTCTTAAGTGTGTTTACACTGCTTACCTAGAAGCACTAAGGAAAACACTTGTAAATTTCTCTAAATCTGTTGATATTCCTCAAGTAACTTATTTAAGTCTGTATACTTGATAGGGATAAGAGAGTGTTAAACTCTTAGATGTTTTTGTAATCTATTAAGATTATTGAATTAAGTCCTTATTCAAGGTGATATCACCTTGGCCGGGTGGACTGGAGTAACTTTGATTTTCAAGCGAACTAGGATAAATTTCTTGTGTTGTTAGCATTTACTTTCGTGTGTGTAGTGTTTCAAAAGTTTTTGATTACTGTGAAAACAATTCAAACCCCTTTTCTTGTTTTTTATCTACCTTCAAGTACATACCTTGTGGTTTAGTTCTTACCCTTGGCTCCATGCTCGTGACTCCGAACCTTTGGACCTTGCTTGTGTGCCTTGTGTGATCTTGTTTGTGGTTGTTGCATCATGCACTCATTGCATTCATGAGCGTTTTTCTCATTTTTCAAGGAACTTAGAGATTATCTTTGCAAACATTGTAGATATTTTGACCATGGATATTGGAAGAAGGAATACTCGAAAATACAGTTTCAGATGTCCTGATCTTAAGGAATTGAGAAAGCTAGCATCTTTTATGGATGATCCTAAGGATTTCAGAGACTATTTTTGAAGACTTTTGTTTTTTCTATCTACCGATGTTGAGGATGGTCTTCTTTGTACTCTGGTTCAATTCTACGATCCCGTCTATCGGTGCTTCACTTTCCCTGATTACCAGTTGTTTCCTACCATGGAGGAGTATGCTTATCTTTTGGGTATAGTAGTTTCTGATAGGGTTCCTTTTTATGGTTTGGAAGGGATTATGGAGTCTCAAGTTATTGTTGGAGCTATTCACCTAAAGAAATCTGAAGTAGATGCTAATCTCACTGTCAGGAGGTATCAGAGGGTTGACTTTAATTTTTTTGATTAAGAGAGCCTTTTCTTTTGCTAATGCTGAAAGCATGGTGGCCTTTGAAGCTATTCTTTCCTTACTCATCTATGGTTTGGTCTTGTTTCCCAACATTGAAAATTTTGTATATGTTAATGCTATTAGGATCTTTTTGGTTGGGAATCTTGTTCCAACTTCGCTTGGTGACACCTATTTATCCATTCCTCATAGGAATTCTAAGGGAAACAGAACTATTGTTTATTGTGTACCTTTGATGTACAAGTGGTTTATTTCTCACTTGTTGCAGTCTCATATCTTCAAAGAAAACAAGGGTTGTTTAAGGTGGCCTCAAAAGACTTATGTCTCTCACCAATGATGACATCACTTGGTATTCTTCTGTTTACGACAATGTCGAGACTATTGATAGTTGTGGGGAGTTCTCTAATGTGCCTCTTATTTGTACACAAGGAGGAATCAACTACAATTCGGCTTTATCAAGACGTCAACTTGGGTTCTCTATGAAGGACAAACCTAATAACACTTTGTTAGAAGGTTTATTTTTCCAAGAAGGGAAAGACACTCAAGGAATAAAGGCTAGAATGTTACATGTTTATCACAATATTTATAGGAAAGGAGAAAGTGAGCTTTGATTGAAGAATTATGTAGCTTTGGAGCCTTACACTAATTGGGTGAAGAGAAGAGAAAAGGAATTCAAGATTCCTTACGCTTTTGAGAGACCTATGTCTTTAGTAGTGGCCAAACCATCCACTATTCGTATAAAAGCATAGAGGAGTTGCAAGAAGCTTTGGTTATGATGAAGCAAGAGAAGGATGCCATGAAAATCAATTATAAAAGAGAGATCAAAAGACATTGCAAGAAGTATCAGCTTGGAGATGGTTCATCATCAGATATGATTCCACATACCTAATTTCTTTCTGCTTATGCTTTAGGATTATTGAGAATGTATTTCAATTGTAATCCTCTCCATTACTAATAAAATGATATTTTCAGTATTTCAAAATGTGTTATTTCCTTTATGATGTTTGCAATTTTCTTTATATCTAGAAGTTCCTTAAAAACTTTGCATTTGCATTTGAATTTGCATATCAAGCATCATGTTGCATCTTGGTCTTGCTTTGTGAGGGTTTTCTAGGTGTCTTATTTCTTTCTTTTCTTGGTCTTCATTCAGACAAGTTGCCTCACCAGTATAACACTTGTGTTAATCAACTAAAGAAGATAGATTGTTTAGAGCAAGAGAATCGTGAACTCCATTAAGAGGTGACTACTTTAAGGGATAGTTTGGAAAGGCTCTCCACTATGATGGGTGCTCTAAAAGCTTCTCAGAATCCTCCTCCTCCTTCTCCTCTTTAGACTCTGCTTCAGAGGACTATGATTTATGAAATCGTGTCTACGCCCATTTCTGTGGCTCCGGTCAATGCTCCGCAACACCAGATGCCTTCTGGTTTCCCTTGGGGAATACCTCCTAACTTTGTGCCATAAGGATATCAACCAGCTGTTGAAGTTCCCATTGCTCAAGTGGTTATGTTTGTACCACCTCTCATGGTCCATGTTGCTCCTTATGTGGAGGAACCTGTTTTCCATGCTAATCAGAGTGAAAGTGTTGGTGTATATGAAAGGATGGAGGAATTTCAAGATCAATTTCAAGCAATGTAAAAAGAGATTAAGGCTCTGAGGGGAAAAGAATTATTTCGAAAGAATGCTCGTGCTCTTTGCTTAGTTCCTAATGTGAAGATTCCTCATAAGTTCGAAGTTCTAGATTTCGAGAAATATAAGGGCAACTCTTGCCCTTTGAGTCACTTGGTGATGTATGCTCGCAAGATGTCAACTCAAACTGATAACCATCAACTATTGATTCATTAATTTAAAACAATCTGACTAGTGCTATTTTGAAGTGGTACATGGGACTTGATAGCACCCAAATCCATCCTTTAAATGATCTAAGTGAAGCTTTTGTTCGTCAGTACAATTATAATGTTGACATGGCGGCAGACCGAGATCAACTTTGCATTATGTCCTAAAAGGATAAGAAAACTTTCAAATAGTACGCCCAGAGATGGCGCGAGATTGCTGCACAAGTCAGTACTCCGCTAGAAGAGAAAGAGATGACAAAGCTTTTCTTGAAGAATTTCGGTCTGTTTTACTACGACATAATGGTTGCAAGTGCTACTAGTGATTTTACCGAGATGGTCAACATGGGGATGAGACTAGAAGAGGGCATTTGTGAGGGAAGGTTTAAAGAGAGTGGTTCGTCTGACAGTTCCAGGAAATATGGGAATAGTTTTCCCAAAAAGAAGGAACACGATGCTAATATTATTTCGTAAGAAAGACGTAGGAGCTCTTCGAGAAGCAATCAACATCATCATCATGTGGCGTTAGTTACCCCGGTTATTAATCCTGCCCCATTTGTTCATGTAGAACCAAATTATCAACTACATTTTCAACAACGTACCCATCAACAGAATCCTCAACAGAACCGTGTCCAAAGACCAGTGTAATTTGACCTGATTTTGATGTCCTACACGAAATTATTTCTTGCTTTGATACAAAAGAATTTGGTACATACGAGAATTCCACCAGCTATTCCAAAGGAACTTCCATGGTGGTATAAACATGATCATCATTGTGCACTCTATCAAGCTGCACCCAATCATGACATTGAAAATTGTTTTGCTTTGGAAGTTGAGGTGAGAAGACTAGTGAAAAGTGGTATTTTGTCTTTTAAAGATTCTGGTCTTAATGTGCAAGCCAATTTGTTGCCTAAATAAGGTGGTGCAACTGTGAATATGGTCGAGGGATGTCCTGGAAAGTACCGAGTCTTTGATGTTAATCTGATTAGAAGATCCTTGGTCGAGATGCATGCAACTTTATACGAGATGGGTTATTATGAGCACGACCATGTTTCTTGCTGTATCTGTTCAAGAAACCTTCGAGGGTGTGTTATGGTGAAGAGAGATTTATAAGAGATGTTGGATGGAAATATTATTCAGATTACCAGAGATAAGGGCGAAGATGAGCATGGTGTGAATGTCATAGTTCCCTATTTCAATATCCCTGAACCAGTTGTGATCGCTTACAATAATCAGAAGTCTGTCGTTTCTCCTTTGGTTATTCGTCTGGTGGGTTCTACACCCTATGAATAGGACATATATATTCCTTACAGATACAATGCTACAATGTTGGAAGATGGTGAGGAAGTTCTCATTCCTTCCCTTTCTTCTGTTGCGAGTATTGTTGATGTTAGCAGTGTAACCCGAAGTGGTCGGGTATTTGCTTTTGTGCCTCCTAAAAGAATTAAAGGTGCTTCGATGGGTAAGCAAGCTTAGTTGGAAATTTTTACTGTACAGTCTGGCCAGTCGAGCGGTGTAAACCAGAAATTTGATCACGATGAAGTGCTGAAATTGATTAAGAGAAGTGAATTTAATGTGGTTGATCAATTATTGTATACCCCGTCCAAATTATGTCTTATCTTTACTGATGAATTTAGAAGCTCACATAGAGTCTTTGTAGAAGGTCTTGGAGCAAGCCTATGTGGATCATGATGTGACAATTGGTCAATTTAATTGCATTGTGACCAACATTACTGCATGTAACAATATGAGCTTTGGTGATGAAGAACTTCCTGAGCAAGGGAGGAATCGTAATTTGGCTTTGCGTATTTCTATGAGCTTCCAAGAAGATGCTTTGTACAATGTGTTGGTTAACATTAGCTCTTCTCTGAATGTTATATCGAAGTCTACTATGTCCAAGCTTTTTTATCAAGGTGTTTCGATGAGGTTTAGTGGGGTTATTATGAAAGCCTTTGACGGCTCGGAGAAATCTGTGATTGGAGATGTTGATCTTTCGATGAAGATAGGTTCGTGCTTATTTCAGATTACATTTCAAGTGATGGACATCCATCCCACCTATAGTTGTTTCCTGGGCCATCCATGGATTCACGAAGTTGGGGCAGCGACGTCAACTCTCCATCAAAAGTTGAAATTTATGAAGAACGGAAAGTTAGTAATTGTGGGTGGTAAGCAGGCCATGTTGGTGAGTCATCTCTCTTCATTCTCGTACATTAATGCTGACGAGGTTGTGGGAACTCCATTCCAAGCTATTTTTGTAGTTGATAATGCTGTTAAGAAAATTGGGGCATCCATGACTTCTTTGAAAGATGCCCAACAAGTTATGGAGAATGGTCAGTCTGTTGGATGGGGTCAAGTTGTTGAACTTGCTGAAAACAAGAACATAGTTGGTTTAGGCTTCTTTCCTGGTTCAACGTGTACAGATTTGAAGTGTGTTTAAGAATTTTTTCATAGTGTTGGTTTCATCCACTCCAAAGATCAATCTGTTGCTGCAATCCTGGAAGATGATCAAGAGAAAGAAGCGTCAAACTTTGTGACACCAAGATTTATGTACCGGAATTGAACTGCTGTTGACGTTCCCTCTATTGTTTATTTTTCAAAGTAATATGTTTTGTTTATTTTCAAAAATCCTTTCACTATGCTCAAGGTGAAAGCGAATCTATGTGATATTTGTTTCAAATTTTATCATCATTAATAAAATGTTATTTCGTTTATCCATATTATGTTTTCCCTTTTTGTTTTTTTTATGAAAAATGGTAACATAAAAAACCAAGATAATAATCACTTTTTATATATCTGCATCATAAATGCGAGTTTATTTGTTCATACTCTAAAATGAAGTATAAAATCGTTGTGCAGATTAATTGTTAAACCCATTGAAAACAATGACTTTATGCCCTCTCCTAACTTTGAATTCCCTGTGTTTGAAATGGAAGAAGAGGATGTTGAAGAGATTCCTAATGAGATTTCCCATTTGCTTGAGCACGAGGAGAAGACCATTCAGCCTCATAAAGAGCCATTAGAAGTGATTAATTTAGGTTCTGAAGAGAACAAGAAAGAAGTCAAGATTGGGGCACTGGTTTGTCCAGATGTTAAGAAGAGGATGGTAGATCTTCTTAGAGAATATGTGGATGTATTTGCTTGGTCTTATTAAGATATTCCAGATCTTGATACTGATATTGTGGAGCATAGATTACCATTGAAGCAAGAGAGTCCGCCAGTTAAATAGAAGTTGATAAGAACTCATCCCGGTATGGCTATTAAGATCAAAGAAGAGGTTCAAAAACAGATTGATGTTGGTTTCCTTATTACTTTTGAGTATCCTCAATGGATGGCCAACATTGTGCCTATTCTAAAGAAGGATGGCAAATTTCGGATGTGTATTGATTATAGATACTTGAACAAAGCTAGCCCAAAGGATGATTTTCCTCTGACATACATTGACATGTTGGTAGGTAATACAGCTAAGTTCAAGGTCTTCACCTTTATAGATGATTTCTTCGGTTATAATCAGATCAAGATGGAACCCAAGGACATGGAAAAGAGAATATTTATTACACCCTGGGGAACATTCTGCTATAGAGTGTTGCCTTTCGGTTTAAAGAATGTTGGTGTAACGTACCAGAGAGCCATGATTACTCTTTTCAATGACATGATGCACAAAGAGATAAAACTCTATCTTAATGATATGATTGCTAAGTCAAAGACTGAAGAAGACCATGTTGAGTATTTATTGAAGTTGTTTTAGCATTTGAGAAAGTTTAAAATCCATTTGATTCCTAATAAGTGTAATTTTGGTATCCGTTCAGGAAAGTTGTTGGGATTCATCATCATCCAGAAAGGTATTGAGGTAGATCCTAATAAAGTATGAGTTATTCAAGAGATGCCTACACCAAAGATAGAAAAATAAGTCAGAGGATTGCTCGAGCGTCTGGATTACATCTCCAGGTTTATATCTCACGTGATTGCCACATATGGACCAATATTCAAGCTTCTCCGTAAAGATCAAGGTTGTATTTGAATAGAAGACTGCCAGAAAGCTTTTGACAACATCAAGGAGTATCTGCTTGAACCTCCTATCTTGTCTCCTCTAGTGGAAGGAAGACCATTGATCATGTATTTAACTGTGTTAGAAGAGTCCATGGGATGCATACTTGGACAACAAGATGAAACTAGCAGAAAGGAGCATGCCATCTACTATCTGAGTAAGAAGTTTATAGATTCTGAGTCTCGATACTCCATGCTTTAGAAGACCTATTATGCCTTAGCCTGGGATGCCAAATGTCTATGCCAGTATATGATTAATCATACCACTTGGTTGATATCCAAAATGGATCCAATAAAGTATATTTTTGAAAAGTCTGCTTTGATTGGAAGGATTGCTCGTTGGTAGATGCTATTGTACGAATATGATATTGAGTACCATACTCAGAAGGCGATTAAAGGAAGTCTTCTTGCAGATCATTTGGCTCACCATCCAATTGATGATTATCAATCCATCAGGTTTGACTTTCCTGATGAAGATGTTATGTACTAAAAAGCTAAAGATTGTGATGAACCATGGCCTGAAGAAGGACCAAAGCCTGGATCCCGGTGGGGTTTAGTGTTTGATAGAGTTGTTAATGCTTATGGTAATGTAATTGGGGAAATCATCATTACTCCTTAGGGTTCTCATATACCTTTGGTTAATTACCTTTGTTAAGCTATCACTTGGCTGGTAGTTGGTAATCATTCCTTTCGAGTTTATTACCTTTGTTGGGCTATCACTTGGCTGATAGTTAGGTAATATTTCTCTTACCTTTTGTTAGTTACCTTTGTTAAGCTATCACTTGGTTGATAGTTGGTAATCATTCCTTTCAAGGTTATTACCTTTGTTAAGCTGATAGTTAGGTAATATTTCTCCCCTAATGGAGTTGGGCATCCCATTTGATTGATTTTTCCCCGACGGAGTCTTGCTTTGATAAGTCTTCCCTCTTTGGGTATTTATTTTGTTTATTTTCTAATTATGCATTGGTTTCTTTCCAATACAATAGTTATTCCCGAGTCGAGTCATTTCCCATGCAGATATTTGTTTGTCCACAGCTAGGTTCCCCCTTTGGAATTTGTTATTCCACTGTGGAATTTCAGTCTCCTCGTTTCTCTAGTTGTTCTTTGTCTCATGGCGCTATATTCCCCATAGAGATCCTTTCTTGCATTCATATCATATCATAAGCATTTTTGCGATATCTTAGGGACAAAAATTAGGTCTTCTGGATTTAAGTCTCTTCAATCTCGCTAAGACGAAGATTTCTATCTTCATATCTCTGAATTGAAGAAACATAAATAAGGGCATCTGCCATACCCTAATTATTAACCCTAAGATCCCACATATCATTTGCATCTTTGCATACAAACAAGGTCACATCTTAGCCCTCTCCCTCTTATTTTTGGGTTTGCTTTTTACAGGGATCATCAATCACCTCTTTGTTAGTGTTTATCTTTGTGTTTATATGTTCATTACTTATCTAACCACACTAATCGAAATAGCAAAAAATATGTTTTGTTTTCTTTAAGTTTATTGTGCAAGGTAGGGATTTTCATCAAGAGTGTCAAGCATGGTTCCTAACCTAGGTTTTCTTTGATTCCTCGGTAAAGTGTGTTCAACCATTGATTCCCAAGGGTCTATCTCTTAAAAAATGATGTCTAAGGTCCTCAATAATCTTTTAATATCATTCTGATCAAGAGTACCCCAAAGTTTTGTTGCTTATTTCTTAAGAGAAGTCAAACGTTCATGTGTTTATTTTCATGCCTTCTTCAACAAGTTACTTCAAACTTTGAGAAATTCAATCAAAGAAATTCAATTCCACCTTATTTTAAGTTCATATGATCATCCATGTACCTTAGAATGCAAGAAAATTCAAAGTACACAAGTTTATTCCAAGAGGTTTGACCAAAAAGTCAACATTTGAAGTCAACGTTCAAAGGATCACAACTCCTTAAATTCTCAATATTTTGTAATTCTTCTTTTTGCATATGACTCTTATCAATATCCTATATAACTTATCTTTATATGACAGGAGCAAATTATGCTTTGAGAATCATCAAAAGTTTGAAGACATTATAGGTCATTTGTGGACTTAGTGAAATTTGACCTATTTTCAAGTGACTTTTTCTCAACTTTCAAAGATTATAATTCTTTAATTTTCAACATTTGAGGCTGATTCTTTTTACACAATATCATTTGTGATTCCTTCTACAAGTTTTCTTCAAGTACCAAACTCAAATTATGCTTGGAAGGCTATGGAATTCTTTGAGACATTACATGTCATTTTCAGCCATTTGGTACTTAGAATTTTCTAAGTTACATGACCATATTTTCGTGCCAACTTCAACATGTCACAACTTTGTGCTCAAGCATCCAAATGTAACCTTTCTTGACACATTGTGATCTTTGATATGATGTTAACCAATTGCAAGAAAAATGGAATCAAAAAGCCTCATGAGCAAGATACCCCATTGAGTTGAACATGGTGACTTGGAACTGAAGAAATCACCATGATCCGAATTTCAACTTCACTAATCTTAATTACACGACAAATGACCACGTGTTTTGGACCTAAACATGTTTAATCAGGTCTCCAGAAGTTAATTGACTCTTAAAACACATAATTTGGCTGAGTTTTGATGGATTGCAAGTCACACTTTCCATACATTCTGATCAAATTTGTTTTGCACAAATTGAGCATCATTCCACATGTATTTGGATCCCAATTCATTCCCTATAAATAGGGGAAGCTATTGCATTCATTTTGAAGCTTTTGAGAGCCAAAGAATCCCTGCTTCGGTCTGAAATTTTTTCCAAAAATTGAGTTATCGTGTTTTAATTTCCAACTTATTTCAATCCAATTTCTTGATTCCATTAGCACCTTCAGTCTTCTCTGAAGCTTTTGCTACAATTCCCAAGATCTGAAACCTTCTGAAGTGCCCTGGCCAGATCGATCTTCACCAACTTTTGATCATCATTTGGACAAGGTAGTTCTGAGCATCATTTGAACTCAAACAAGTTACCATAATGTAGTCATTCACTCTCTAATGTTTTCCCCAAACTTATCTGGTGTTGATTGATCGTGTTCATCATTTAATTTTATTTTTCATGGCTTACTTTCTTCTGAAACTTATCTGAAATTCCCCATGCTCATTTTAGATAAATGAATTTGGAGCATTAGGTTGAATTCATGATGGGGAGGCGATCACATTGGTGGTAGTCTCATGCTCTGAATTTGCAAAACGATGAAACTCCGGTGAGGGATCATCGGGAAAGATGACTGGAGTTATATCAGGTCATCTGAGTTTATATCCATGTTGGCTATTTAAAATGTTTTGATTGGTCTATTTTAAATTGGATCTCGTGTTTCATGTTTGTTAATTTCCACCGTGCGCCTTAGCCTGAGGATTGTTGGATCTGCCACGTCAATTAATAAGGACAGATTCAACGGTTCGTGTGTTTTCTGATTTTATTTATTTTTCTTTTTTTCATTTTTAATTAAAATTTCTTTTAAAATTCAAAATAAATTCATTTTTCATCCAAAAAATCCCAAAATAATTTCTAAAATTTTCTTTTATTTTTTCATCTAATTTTTATTTTTTAACATTTTATTTTCTTGGTTTTCTATTTTTCTTGAATTTTCCCTTTTCTTCTTTGTTTTAATTAATTTAAAAAAAATAGGCATTTTAAAATTCTGGAAAATTTATTTTATGCTTCTTATTTTATTTCCAACCTTCCATAATTTTCTTGACCATTTATTTGATGTTTTAAATGGCTTTATAAATTTTCTCTTTTATTTCCCTTTTAAAATTTATTTTGTTTTATTTCCTTATATTTTATATTTGTTTGACCTTTGTTGACTTTTGTTGGCCTTGGATCATGGTTGTTTTGGTCATAGGTCTCATCAAACTCAATGGATCTTGGATGTTCTTGGGGTGAAAACCCTAATCCACTAAAATGGATGATTGATTTTGATGATGACTTGATCAAGCCTTTGATCCAATTTGGGTGTGATCTCTCTTGTCCCCTTCTTCTTCATCTCTTTCTTTTACTCTTAATCAATTGATGGTTTGTATCCATCTTGTTCATGATGTGTAGATTGGTGTTTGATGAACTTTTATCTTTTTAAATCTACCTCCTAATTAATCATGGATCATTTAAGGTACTTCAGATTGATGCATAAGTTTGTCCTAAGTATCATAAAGTATTGATTGATGTAATAGATCACTCTTCTAGCCATTTGCTTGATCCATTCTCTTTTCTTTTTTGTGTAGCATAACTTTAGGAGAATGATTTACATATCATTTCTCTAACATGTATTAACACAAACATTATTATTGACCGACCTCAGATAGTTGTGTCTTCTACATAAGTCCAATTACGATTGCTTAACATAGTGCTAAATTTGTCCCAAAAGTAAGAAACTTTCATAAGTGAGATTGTAAGTCTCCTACTCCTCATGATATTGTGTGAAAAATATTGTTTCTTTCTCACCTATTAAAGCTAGTGGAATACTTGTTAATTTTATCTAAGTTGGAGCCCTTCTCATGATGATGTAAAGTTCCATATTTTCATACTTATGGGTGAATAGCTAAGTGTTCTCCAAAAAATGACAAATCATCTTTCTATTTTTGATTATTAACATCACTTACTAACATTTATTGTATTAACATTACTTTAATGTCATTTATCTTATGCTCTCTATTTCTTGCTATTTACTTTATACTTTTATTTTAGCATCTTATATCATATTTGTTCTTTGTCCAATTGAACCTTTTTTATGCTTATGCTATTTTTCCTTCGTCCATTTGAACTTATTTTTCTTTTAAATACATAAATAAAGGAAAAACCTCTAAAAAATTGGTTATCTTGATTCATGGACTTGTGGTTACTATCCTTAGCATTGTTGTGGAGTTATGGACTTAGAACCAGGACATTGACCATTGCTTTGGGAGTTTGTGATTGAGACCTTGGGATGCATCTGATACCTTTGACTTTAGACTTCTTTTTAATGACTTCATTTCTTTGGTTTCATCTAATACATGGATTATCTCTTTGTTTATTTGGCTTGCTTGAGGCTTAATCCAAAAGAGGAAATTCTTGCTTAACTTATGTCATAAAGTTTTTTATCTCTTGGTTAGATCTTTTCTCCATAACTTTTACTTTATGCTCTAGGATAGTCTTTTATTCTCCTATCTTTCTTTAATTTTCAAAATCTTCTCTTTTTTCCAAAACCTTGATTCTATTAGCACCTTCGGTCTTCTTTGAAGCTTTTGCAACAATTTCCAAGCTCTGAAACCTTCTAAAGTGCCTTGGCCAAATCGATCTTCATCAACTTCTTATCATCATTTGGACAAGGTAGTTTTGAGCATCATTTGAACTCAAACAAGTTACCACAATGTAGTCATTTACTCTCTGATGCTTTCCCCAAACTTATATGTGTAACACCTCAAAATTTGCCCTCCTCTCTTGGGACTAGTTTAACAGATTGCATTTCATTATTAGGTATTACATCTTTGCATATCATGTGAAATAGAAAGTCATCCTCCAAAGTCTTTCTCAGAAGATAGAGAGGTTGAGAGATTCAAGCCTGAGGGTCTTGTTGAATTGATCAATCATCTGAGGGTTGCTCTCCAATTGGGGTTTTATTGGTTCCTCAAGGAGGTTGAGTATTATCTTGTTGGCAAGGATATATCACCATCATCATGGTCTTTTCATCCTTAAGGGGTTCATTGTGCCTGATCATGTTCTTTAGGATTAGGGTTTTGACCTCTGGTCAACCCTAATCAATTGCATTCTACCAGTCAGGGTTTCTCAAGGAGATGGGGTTTATTTCTTGGATGGAGATCATATGGTCATTTTATTGAGCTTGTACAAGCTAGGGTTTCATTTTGGAGCCATTTCATCAAGGGGTTGAGGCTCAAAATCATCTGTGCATGTTCAAATCATCTAGGGTTCATAAAAGTCAACTGCAAGTCAACTGAGGGCTTGGAAGTGGAAAATGAGTTTCAACATCTCATTCATGTTCAAAAGAGGCTTATTTGTCATTACAAATGCATATCTTGAAGAATTTGAGGTCATATCAAAAAGTTGCCAAAAATGGAAAGTGACCTGTAATTGAAAGTTTCCAAAAAATGGAAAGGTTTTGGTTCAAATTCAACTTGATCTTACATCATCAAAGAAGCTTCAAATGAATTTTTGTCCAACATGAAAGTTGAATATCTCTCTCTCCCATTTCCAAAAAGTCCAAGATCATGAATTTATGATGAATGGTTGAGGAGATATGGTCCAATCATTGCCAAGTGTGCATGGAACTTCAAAAGGGCATATCTTTTGATTCATAACTCCAAATTTGGTGGTTCTTTTTGCATTTTTCTTCTCATGACATGCAGTTTCCAAAACATCCATCACATTGCATGAAATTTGAACATATGATCACTTGCTTATTCAAGTCAATTTTGGAGGGAAACTTGAAAATTTAAAAATGGTGCATCATGAGAACTTTCTACCATTGCCAATGTGTTTAAAAATGATTTTGAGTGACTTTGATCAAGCAAATGGCACTGTTCACGTGTGCATGCTTCACACACCACCAAATTTCCAATTTTTGCCATGCACCCTTATTTTGCTTAATCTCTAATTAACTTTGATTAATTTTAATTAAAATGAGATTAGGACAGAGTATATATTGATAATCATAACAGAATTTGAGGGAGCTTAATCATTTTTCACCATTTTTTAGATCTAGAAGTTTTTCCCTCCATTTTTTTCTCTCAACCAAAATTTTGTTAGAAACCTCAACCTAGGACTATTGTGGATTGCATGATAACTATTAGGCTCGAGTCAGTCTCCCTTTTAGTTTGTCATTTCCCAGTCTCTGGTTAGGATAGAAGTTTCTCCCCTGTTAAGGGGAACTACGTTGCCCTGATCCTCATACCAGATGAGGTACGTAGGCAGGAGATCGTGCGAGATCTCTCCGGGCACCCTTAACCTTTTTGTGTGTGTTAGGAGTTGGATGTAAGACCAGCGATTGGAATTTTGTTTCCTATTTGTTGTGTGTTTGGAGTCTGATGTAAGTCCAGCGATTGGCATTCGGTTTCCCGGTGTTGTGTGTGTGTTTGGAGTTTGACATGAGTCCAGCGATTGGCAGTCGGTTTCCTTGTTCGTGTTTGTTGTTTGGAGTCGGACGTAAGACCAGCCATTGGCAGTCTGCTTCCATTTGCGTGTTTCTTTTGACATCTCAGCGTCTGTGCGTGTGTTTTGTTTCGGCGTGCGTTAGCCGAACTACGGTAGCTCTGATTCTCATTCCAGATGAGATACGTAGGCATAGGATGCGATATCCTAGCGAGCCTGTTCCCGTTTCCCCGAACTACGTCGACTCTGATGTTTGTGTCTGACAAACTACGTAGGCCCAGGATGCGACATCCTGCCGAGTCCGCTTCCGTCTTCTTCCATCTGTGTCTTATTCCAGTGTGTGTGCATTCTTTTTGAGCAGTTATTTAGCAACCTTTTTCTATTCTTTCTGAGCATGGATCCCGTCGAGTACGACAGACGTGAGGGGTGCTAATACCTTCCCCTTGCGTAACCGACTCCCGATCCTTGTAATCTCCGGTCGTAAGACCATTTCCTTTCCAGGTTTACTTCGAGCGTTTCCTTTCCCTCTTTGGGATAAATAACGCACGGTGGCGGCTCTGTTTGTTTTGTTTTTTCCCGCCGGTTGTTTTTCGCGGATGCGACAACTAGCGACTCTGCTGGGGAAATAGAGAAGTTGACCTCTTGCTGGTCCATCTTCCCTAAGCGAGTCAATCCTAGCGCTCTCTAGGATAGTTTTGGTTGCTTTTATTGCTCTATTTATTGCATTTATGATTATTATATTGTGATTATTTGCATATGTGTTTGCATGCATCATATTATCATTATGCTGGATTCTGTACAGGTGGTTCCTCTGATTTAGGGTGGGTGTTCTGAGTGGGGCTAAAACCCAGGCCCGAGTGTACACCTAGGATTAGCGTGGTCTCATGTTGCCTCTCATGTTAGGTCAACATGTTTTGGGCGACGTGACATACCACAAGCCGGACGAGGTTCTTTTGAGGGAGCTCTTCCTTTGTGGAGTATCCACTTTGGTTGAGTCACCTCATCTGAGCTATTGACTTCGGTGACCGTTCATTCCAGGATCTTTGATTTAGACGATCTTATGAGAGCTGCAGCGGCACACCCGAAAGGGCAAACCCGTTGAGTATCTTGTCCGATTGTCGAGACCATTATCCGCCTTAGGATGACCTAATTAGAATTCACCTGTGAGGGGAGGGTTGATTCTTACAGATGCATGTTCTGATGGTGACTTTGATGGTGACTAATGGTTCAGTTATTGATCGGAGTCCTATTTATAAGTTGGATTTATGGATTTATTTCTGAGACGCTGGAGTTTTGTCCGTGGTATTTATCAGTGGGGATCCGTTTATTTCAGGATTCCCTGGGCTGGTTCAGATGATTTTGTGGTTATCAGTTCAGTGATTTCCCAGTGATGATGGTGATATGTCCTTCAGTTCCGTTTATTTCGGAACTCCCGAGTGGGATTTATGGTTACTCAGTACCTCAGATGGTAGTGATCAGTTCAGAGACCGTAACTCAGTGCAGTGGATGTTCAGATGACTTGGAGGATGGCACAGTGCATTGCATTCATACATCAACATCATTCACACTTTGCATTTATCTGCATCTAACTCATGTTTATCCATATGCAGGGGACATTCTTGATCGAGATCCTGGTTGAGAGACTTCTTTATTCCATACATGAGGACCGGCTTGAAAGATGACGTCGTCTACAGTTTCTTCGACCCAGAGATTGGTGTGCTGAGAGATATGATAGCATTGATTACACCTGACCATGTGGGGATGTTCCGTGAGACTCATGGTGGTATTCTGAAGGTGGTTTTCAGGCTTACAGACAGTGATAGGAGCGCCATCCATACTCTTCTCCAGTTTTATGACCCGGGTTTGAGATGCTTTGTTTTCCCAGATTACTTGTTGGGGCCTTTAATGGAAGATTATGCCAGCATCCTGGGGATTCAGATCAGAGACCAGGTTCCATTCTACGTCACTAAGGGAGAACCTGATATTGCTGAGATTTCTCGTGCTCTTTATTTGAGCCCGGAGGTGACCAAGGGGGGTTTGAAGGAGAAGGGAAAGTTGCCCGGTTTTCATCTGAGTTTCTTGAAGGCTAAAGTCAAGGAGCATGCTGTTGTGGGTAATTGGAGGGTTGTTTGTGCTTTGATTGCTGTGAGCATCTATGGAATCATCCTGTTTCCTAACTAGAAGAACTTTGTGGACATTAATGCCATCAGGTTGTTTGTGCTGAGGAACCCTATTCCTACCCTGGTTGGAGATTTCTATTACTCGGTCCATAATCGGAACGAGAAGCGGCGTGGGGGATTGATCAGATGTTGTGCTCAGTTGTTGTACAAATGGTTCATGGGGTATTTGCCTTCCAGAGGTGCCTTCGTCTTTCTTGATCCTACTGTCAAGTGGTCATTCAGGCTGATGGGTTTGCGAGCCAAGGACATAGCTTGGACTCACAATGGTATGGCTGGATGAGATTTCATTTACAGTTGTGGGAGTCTTCCCAATGTGCCTCTTATTGGAATTCAAGGTTGCATTAATTACAACCCGGTGCTTCTTAGGAGACAGATGGGGTTTGCTGTGGAGGGTCCTCCCCTTGGACGAGAGATTCAGGAGTCTTTCTACTTCCCGATTGAGGGTAATCAGCCAAAGTTGAGGCAAGTGTCTGATGAGTGGCGCGACATTCAGAGAAAGGGCAAGGTTCCTTTTGATAAGGTTAATAGCAAGTCTTTTCCTCCGTTTGATGATTGGCTTAGGAAGAGGATTGAGCTCACACATTTACCATTTCTTGGAGGTGATCCTTGGTGTCCTTTGATTGAGGGGCCACGTTCTTCTGTCAGCATGGAAGAGTTCCTTGAGATGAAGAAAGCCAGAGATCAGCTGCAAGCAGAGAAGACTGAGTTGGAGATGAGTGTTGCTAGGATGCAGATGGCTAATCAGGAAATCAAAGGGAGAATAGAAGATCAGGATAAGAGACATGCTCTGGAGGTGAAGCGCTTTGAGATAGACACCGCTTATTATCGGAAGATCAGCCAAGCGTTGGAGTCGTCTACAAAGGAGCATGACATTACCAAGGAGAAGTTTGCTAGAGCTTTGAGGGATATTGAAGATGAGAAGAGGAGGCAGATCCTTGTGAAGACCCAGAGAGATGCCAGAGTCAAAGTCCTTATCGCCGAGTGGGAAGCAAAGCTGAAGATTAAGGAAGAAGAGAATGTGAAGATTATTGCTTAGAGAGATCATTATATTGCCGAGAGAGATCATTATCTTGCTGAGAGGGATCATTACTTCCGACAGATGAAGATTCACTAGAAGGAGGTAGGAAGATTGCAGCAGGAGAACACCGAGCTTAGGTTCGCCGTGAAGTTTACCAGGATGGTTGATGATGCAGAGCCCTCTGAGGGACCTCCTTCAGTGTAGACTTTTGTTATCATGTGTTGGATTACCGTCAGGCCTGTGGACGGAATTCATTTGCTTGTATTTTCTTTATGATTCTGGAGAATTGTATTTGATTTGTATCAGCCTGATGTATGACTCTTGCACGTGTAGTGCACTTTTGATATACAGTGGTTATTTTCATTCAGTGATCGATCTTCGAGCTTTATTTGCTTTCTTGTGCACACTCACATCACACACACATGGTTGGGTGGTATCTTTGCTAAATAATATATCTCTGCTATGAATGGCAAAACTAGACGATTGATGTCAGATTGTTGCTGTCAAATTATTATCTGTCTCGATGAAACCAGGATCGAAAGACGGAGTGTTCCTCATATGGATAGACATTGCATTCATGCATGAATCATAATAACTTGTCTTATATTTTGCAGGTGTCGGTTTCTAACGTGCTTGATTGTTTCAGGAATCATTGCTCGCGCACGTAGAATCATTCCCTTGCACGCAACACGTCCAAACAGATACCCTACTAGACGCAATACATCCAGGCTGATGGATCTATCCAACGCATATTTTCTCGAGCTGAAGGAGAAAATGAATGAACTGATCAATGTCATGCAAGGGTTTGCCGTGGAGCAGAAAGCCCTTGCTGATAAAATGGAGAAGCTCGAGCGGGCTTCAGCTGCTAACAGTGGTATCAATTTAGAGGGTATCTCCAACCATGGCCTTGGTGGTTCCAGGGATGGAGGAAATCTCGGAAAGAAGACAACTGCTGGCGTGGTGATCAACAATGGGGGTGGTTTTGGTGTTGCCACAGGCGGTAGACCAGGTCCAATGGGCAATAATATGAAGGACAGTCTGTTTCCTCCTTTCTTTGGGGCTGAGGAGGATAGAGAGGAAGACAGAGAAGCAGATCAGTTCTCCATGTTGAATGAACAGTTCGGGCAATACGGTGTCCAACCACCAAATAGAGAGATTCAGGTGCTGGCGGAGAAAATCAGGGCTCTTGAAAGTCATGCTACTCCGGGGGTTGTTAACATGTCGAATATGGGGCTTGTTAAGGGAATTGTGATTCCACAGAAGTTCAAAGCGCTCGCGTTTGACAAATATAATGGGAGTTCTTGCCCGGAAACTCATCTCCAGGCTTTTGTCCGAAAGATTTCTGCTTATACAATGGACCAGAAGCTTTGGATGTACTTCTTCCAGGACAGTTTGTCTGGAGGATCCCTGGAATGGTACACCAAGTTGAAGTCTTCTGACATCAAGAGCTGGCAGGATCTTGGTGATGCATTCTTTAAATAATACCAGTTTAATGCTGATATGGCTCCTAGTCGTACCCAGCTGCAGGGTATGTCTCAGAAGCCTAATGAAGGGTTTAAAGAATACGTACAGAGGTGGAGGGAGCTGGCGGCCCGAGTCCAACCTCCGTTGGTGGATAGAGAAATGTCAGACCTGCTTATGGGTACCCTTCAAGGGACATTTGCAGAGAGGATGGTTGGATGTCCGGTTACCAACTTTGCTGATATTGTGGTGGCCGGAGAGAGAATTGAAAGTTGGTTAAAGATGGGGAAGATTCAGGGTAGAGCTTCGTCGTCTGGATCGAAGAAGCCCTTTGGGAATGGTCAGAGGAAGAAGGAGGGTGATACAAGTGCTATATATGCCCAAAGAGGACAGAGTAGGGATCGTTACTACCAGCACACTGCTGCGGTAACAATTCCTGCTGACAATCAACCTGCACAACAACAGCAACAACAACAACCACAACAGCAACGACAGCCGTTTCAACAAAGACCGCAGAGGGCCGGGTATCAAGTAAGAGGACGAATGACTGATCGTCAATTTGATAGGCCACTAGTGACATATTCCTTCTTGCTGAAGAAGTTGAAAGACTTGGGGTTGGTTCAGTTGAGGACTTTGGCTCCTTTGAGACCTGATCAGAGGCCTCCTAACTACGATGAGAACGCCAAGTGCGAATTCCACTCAGGTGCCCCTGGACACAATGTAGAAAATTGTAAAGCTTTTAAGCATGTGGTCCAGGACTTGGTGGATTCTAAGACAATCAATTTTGCACCATCTCCAAATGTGAATGCTAATCCCATGCCTGCGCATGGTCAAATGGGGGTGAATGCAATTTTTGAAGATGGTAGAAGAATTGGGCTGACAGAGGTAGACCAGTTGAAGACTCCATAGGCTGAGGTCAAGAGACAATTATTGAAGAATGGGGTCTTTCCGGGCTGTGATGGTTGTTGTGCTGCGTGCACTGTTGCCATTAATGGGTGTGTTGAATTGAGGGAGGCTGTCCAGAAGATGATGGATGAGGGAAGCCTCAGATTGGAGAAGGCAGATTTGGGGAAAGAAGATATCTCCACCATAACCATCTATTTTGATCCAGTCGATTTGTCAACGCTAGCAGATGCGGCTCCAGTTACCATCACGGTACCTGGGCCAATTCCTTATGACAACGACGATGATGTACCGTGGCATTATGGAGGGGAAGTATACTGTAATGGGGAGAAGCTGGAGGATCAAACTGCAGGTGAAACCACCGTTTCAAAGGTGGATAATGCCGGACCTAGTGGTTTCACTCGCAGTGGAAGGTTTGTTTGCACCTGACGCTTTAAGGAGTGGAGATGGGGAAAAAGGAAAGAAAGATAAGGCCGAGGCTTTAGCCAGGGCGAGAGGGAAACAGGTGGTGAGTGAGGGTACTCCTGTGGTGACACCGGCGCCTGGTGGGTCGGAAAGAGAACTTGATGATGAGGCTGAAGAATTTTTGAGAATCATCAAGAAGTCAGAGTATAAGCTTGTTGACCATCTACAGCAGACCCCATCCAAGATCTCAATCTTGTCCTTATTGCTGAGCTCCGAGGGGCATAGAGAGGCTTTGCTGAAGATACTAAAGATAGCCTATGTTCCCCAGGAGATAACAATCAATCAGTTGGAGACGGTAGTGTCAAACGTCAATGCCAGCCATGGGTTGGGTTTCACTGATATGGATCTGACGGTGGATGGGCGTAATCATAATAGGGCATTACATATCGCGATGGAGTGTAAAGGAGCAGTGCTTTCGCACGTGTTGGTGGATACCGGCTCATCGCTCAATATGTTGCCAAAGAAAGCCTTGGCGAAGCTGAACTGTGAAGGGTTGATCTTGACGCCCACGGACCTGATAGTTAGAGATTTTGATGGCTCAAAGCGGGCTGTGTTCGGGGAAGTGGAGCTCCCGGTGAAGATTGGGCCCGAGGTGTTCAAGTCGGTATTCTATGTCATGGATATTCAGCCGGCATACAGTTGCCTGTTGGGTCGACCATGGATCCATGCTGCTGGAGCAGTGACTTCGACTTTGCACCAGAAACTGAAGTACATCTGGGACGGGCAGGTCGTCACCGTCTGTGGAGAAGAAGACATCTTCGTCAGCCACCTATCATCGTTCAAATATGTTGAAATGGACGGTGAAATTGTCGAAACACCAAGTCAAGCATTCGAAACCGTCAAGGTGGAGAATGCTATTTTTGCTAAAGAGGAGAAGTCGTCCATTTCTTCGTACAAGCAGGCTGCTGAGGTGGTAAAGAATGGAGAAGCTCCAGGTTGGGGGAAGATGATGGACATCGCCGCCAAGAAAGACAGATTTGGAGTGGGTTATCAGCCGGGCCGAGGCTCGTCTGAACAGGGCAGAGGACGTCGTACGTCATTCACGTTCACTAGTGCTGGAATGCTGGATCCAGATCACATCTGTATGGTGGGTGAAGAAGTTGACAGTGACTGTGAGATAGATCAATGGATAAAGTCGTGCGTACCAGGGATGGAAGTCCAGAACTGGAAGGCTGAAAAGATCATCACTGTCACTCTACGTGAAAAGTAATATTTCCTGTTTTTTCAATTTTATTTGCATGGAAGCCATACGTTTTGCCCGAAACGTAATGGTTCATTGTAAGGGCCACCTCATGTTCCATTTTGCAAAATTTGCATCAGTAATAAAAGGATGTTTTTCAATTAAAAGCGGTGTTCCCTGTTTTTCATTTATTTTTGCAGTTTAATCAAAACAAAAATAAAAATGGCAATGTTTGTTTTCATTTTCCTTTTAATTTGTCTCGCTCCGGTTCTAAAACAATGCATGAATCAACATTCATGCAGATGCGATCATTCGCCGGATCTCATTGATAACAATCCTGTTACACCCTCATATGACTTCGACAATCCGATCTATCATGCCGAAGAAGAAGGCGAAGAAGATTGTGAACTGCCGGAGGAATTAGCCGGGTTGTTGAAACAAGAGGAGAAGGTGATTCAGCCGCATGAATAGCAGGTTGAGGTTGTGAATCTGGGTACCGACGAGGTCAGGAAAGAAGTGAAAATCGGGGCCGCTTTGGAGGCAAATGTTAAGAGCAGAATGGTAGCCTTGTTGAAAGAGTATGTTGATATCTTCGCCTGGTCTTATCAAGATATGCCAGGGTTAGATACCGATATCGTTGTGCACAAGCTACCATTGAGAGCATATTGTCCTCCAGTGAAGCAGAAGTTGCGCAGAACTCGACCCGAAATGGCCATGAAAATTAAAGAGGAAGTGCAGAAGCAGTTGGATGCTGGTTTCCTCGCTGTCACTAATTATCCGCCTTGGGTCACAAACATTGTGCCAGTCCCGAAGAAGGATGGGAAGGTGAGAATGTGTGTGGACTACCGGGATTTGAACCGAGCTAGCCCAAAGGATGATTTCCCACTACCTCGCATCGATGTGTTGGTAGATAATACAGCTCAATTCTCGGTGTTTTCCTTCATGGATGGCTTTTCTGGATATAATCAAATCAAAATGTCGCCAGATGATATGGAGAAAACAACGTTCATCACACCATGGGGCACTTTTTGTTATAAGGTGATGCCATTTGGTCTCAAGAACGCCGGTGCTACTTATCAGAGGGCCATGGTGACTTTGTTTCATGATATGATTCATCATGAAATTGAATGCTATGTTGATGACATGATAGCAAAGTCCCAGACAGAAGAGGGGCATTTGGTAGATCTGGCCAAGTTGTTTGACCGGTTGAGACAGTTCAGAATGAGGTTGAATCCGAATAAGTGCACTTTCAGAGTGCGGTCCGGTAAATTGTTGGGGTTTATTGTAAGCGAAAGAGGAATCGAGGTTGATCCTGCTAAAGTAAAAGCAATACGAGAAATGCCTGAACCGAGAACAAAAAAAGAGGTTCGTGGTTTCTTAGGTAGATTGAACTACATTTCACGGTTCATATCTCATCTAACAGCCACGTGTGAACCTATATTCAAGTTGTTAAGAAAAGATCAAACGGTCAGGTGGAATAATGATTGCCAAGCGGCATTTTAAAAGATAAAGGAGTATTTGCAGGAGCCTCCGATTCTGATGCCTCCTGTGGAGGGACGACCGTTAATTCTGTACTTGACGGTCCTCGAGGGGTCTATGGGGTGTGTATTGGGGCAGCATGACGAGTCTGGTCGAAAAGAGCATGCCATATACTACCTTAGCAAAAAGTTTACCGACTATGAAACAAGATATTCACTGCTCGAGAAAACTTGCTGTGCTTTGGTCTGGGCTGCTCGCCGACTAAGACAGTATATGCTGGTTCATACCACTTTATTGATTTCCAAGATGGATCCAATCAAGTACATTTTTGAGAAGCCAGTATTGATCGGACGGGTTGCGAGGTGGCAAATGATTTTGACCGAATATGATATTCAGTATACCTATCAGAAAGCTATCAAGGGGAGTGTATTGTCTGATTACCTCGCCCAGCAATCCATTGAGGATTATCAACCAATGAAGTTTGAATTCCCTGATGAGGACATCATGTTTCTCAAATCGAAAGATTGTGAGGAACCAATCCCGGAGGAGGGGCCTGACCCTGAATCCGAATGGATTCTGATGTTTGATGAGGCCGTTAACGTGAATGGTAGTGGAGTTGGTGTTGTTTTGGTTATGCCGAAAGGATCCCACATTCCTTTTGCTGCCCGACTAACATTTGAGTGCACCAACAACGTGGCTGAATACGAAGCTTGTATCTTGGGGATTGAAGAGGCGATTGATTTGCGGATCAAGAACCTTGTTATATATGGAGATTCAGCTTTGGTTGTGAATCAGGTTAACGAAAAATGGTATACACATCAATCTCATTTAATTCCATACCGGGATTATACGAGGAGATTGTTGACGTTTTTCACCAAGGTGAAATTGCATCATGTGCCTAGAGAAGAGAATCCTTTGGCAGATGTTTTGGCTACTCTGGCTGCCTTAATCAAGGTGCAGTGGTGGAATCAGTTCCCAAGTGTTGAGGTGGGACGTCTGGATAGACCGGCTTATGTGTTTGTTGTTAACACAGTGCCTGATGATGAGAAGCCGTGGTATTTTGATATCAAGCGCTATCTGGAAACCCAGGAGTATCCTGAGGGAGCATCCAAGAAGGACCGAAAGACTCTGCGGAGGCTGGCCATGGTGTTCTATTTGAACAAGGATGGGGTTTTATACAAGAGGAATTTTGACTGGGTTTTGCTCAGATGCGTTGATGATAGAGAAGCAAGCCAGTTGATGAAAGAAGTACACGAGGGGTCATTCGGTACCCATTCCAGTGGGAATGCAATGGTGAAGAAGTTGCTGAGAGCCAGATATTATTGGATGACGATGGAGGCCCAATGTTTCAATTTCGTGCGGAAGTGTCATAAATGTCAGATTTATGCTGATAAGGTGCACGTGCCTCCAAACCCGTTGAGTTTGATGTCATCTCCGTGGCCGTTCGCTATGTGGGGCATTGATATGATCAGAAAGATTGAGCCTTCGGCTTCGAATGGGCACCGGTTCATATTAGTGGCTATTGATTACTTCACCAAATGGGTGGAAGCCACCTCTTATGCAAACGTGACAAAACAGGTTGTCGCCAGATTTCTGAAGAGAGATATCATTTGCAGATATGGGGTTCCCGAAAGAATCATTACTGACAATGGTTCTAATCTCAACAATAAGATGATGGCAGAACTGTGCCGGGAATTCAAGATCGAGCATCACAATTCTTTTCCTTATCGTCCGAAGATGAATGGGGCGGTTGAGGCAGCCAATAAGAATATTAAGAAGATTGTGCAGAAAATGGTCGTGACCTATAAGGATTGGCACGAGATGTTGTCGTTTGCATTGCATGGGTATCGAACTTCAGTGCGTACGTCTACTGGGGCAACGCCTTTCTCGTTGGTGTATGGAATGGAAGTCGTGTTGCCGGTTGAGGTCCAGATTCCGTCGTTACGGGTCCTGATGGACGTAAAATTGCAAGAGGCTGAATGGGTAAGGACTCGGTACGAAGAGTTGAGCCTGATTGAGGAGAAGAGGCTGGCGGCCATCTGTCATGGGCAGTTGTACCAGCAGCGAATGAAGCGTGCTTTTGACCGAAAGGTACGACCTCGTGTGTATCACGTGGGAGATATGGTGCTGAAAAGGATCCTTCCTCCTCAGAACGATCGTAGGGGCAAGTGGACACCCAATTATCAAGGTCCATTCGTGGTCAAGAAGGTTTTCTCTGGCGGAGCCTTGTTGTTGACGACCATGGATGGCGAGGATTTTCCATCCCCTGTGAATACAGACGCAGTTAAAAAATACTTCGTATAAAGAGACCCGCTGGACGAAAAGAATAAAATAGTCCAGGTAAAAATGGGCATCCCGGCGAACCAAGGAAAAAAAAAAGAAATAGGTTCGGGAAAAAATTAGGGATAAAAAAGAAAAATTGTATACCCGGCAAGTCGAAAACCTGAAAAGGCGACTTGGGCAAAAAAGGGTATCCTGGTGGACTGAAAACCCGAAAGGGCGGTCCAGGCAAAAGAGGGATTGAAACGAACAACTGCGTCTGGCATGATCGTTTGTACTTTGGATATGACATTGTGGATAATCCCCGACAGGGATCAGTCGAAAGCGTCTTGTTCAGAAGGCAGAAAGCACGGAGAGTCTTGAGGACATATGGGGTGTAACCGAGTTGGAACTCGATGAGATCACGGTTTCACGTTGCCATTAGGATATATTTTTCCTTTTGTGCGTAATTACCTCTTTTCAGGAATTGCTTCCTGTGTATTGCTCGGTTTTGAGCCACCTTTTTTCAATCAATAAAATGCATATTCAGTCAAATAATTTTGCTTTTGTTTTCATTACCGCTTTGATTGCAAAAACATCCGTTTATTTTGATAAAGAATCTTTGCATTTTGAGACATGGAGATCCCTTCCAATGCATGCTTATAAGATGGAAAGCTTGAAATCTTATTCGGAAGGTTGAGTGACCCAAGTGTTGAAATTTTGGCACGCCTGGGGCACGTTTTTATCTAACGATCTCTTTTGCAGGTGCTGTTAGATATTTTCACTCACTTGCAGGTTATGATGTGAAGCTTTTGACAAAAGATCCCCGTGGAGTCCAATCAGGGACAAGGGATTGAAGAATGGTGAAAAGACGGTGAGGGATGACGACGATCCTGGATATTAATCAAGAAGACTCTTCAAAGTCTGAGGACTGGAAAGTTTGTATGAATCTAAGGAGCTCGATCCCCGTGGAGTACGGAGAAGGCGAGAATACAAGGTGATGAATCAGGAAAGTCCAGACGAGTCTGGGAGCTCTCAAAAGTGGAAAGCTGACACTGGATTTGGATGTTGAATACCAGGGTTCGACGGGTCGACGGGTGTTCTGTGCCAGACTTTCCTGGTTTCCCCAAGCAGAGTTGGGATTGTTACCTCCCCAGCAGATTCAAGGTCTGTGTCTCCTCAGCAGTTTTGAGATCGGTGTTTCCTCAGTGGCCAGGCCTGAAGGTTGCTATTTCCCAGCGGAGGTGTCTGTGGGTAGTTGTTTCCCTAGCATGGCGGAGCTTGTTAGTCCCCCAGCAAGTCAAGGATTGATGTTTTCCCCGCAGAATGCGTTGGTGGTTTATTCCCTAGCGAAGTCCCCAAATGGATCAGGTTCAGTGGAGGTCATCCCTGGTAAGGGTGGTCTTTTCCCCAGCAGCGGTGCTATTCCCCAACAGGGTGGACATTGGAGTATTGTCGAGTTCCTCAACAGAGTGCCTCGAACTCCCTAGAAGAGTCCCTTGAGGGGGATACTTTTTATGCATTCATCATTTAGATAAGCATGGCATATTGCATACCTAATTGCGTAGCATTTCCATGATTATGGAGCATTACGTTTAAAAAAAAATCGTCATGCATCGGCATTGCAAGCATAAGCTAGTCTCAAGCCGTGGTTACCATTTGGGATTTGGGTTCGCCAGTTGGTGAAGATGCTACTTAAGCCGTGGTTACCGTTTGAGAGGTGGTTTCGCTGGTTGGAAGATCAACATCAACATTGCAAGTATTGGTTACTCAAGTCGTGGTTACCGCCTGAGAATCGGTTTCACTGGAAGTTTGAAGATGTTACTCTGAGGAGTTTAGCATCGTGACGTTGGGTCAACGGTATTCCCCGGTAGTGTGATACTGGAGGAGATTTTCCGTCGGGCGGAGATAGAAATTGGAAGATGTTACTCCGAGGAGTTCGACATCATGACGTTGAAACAATAATGTTCCCCAGTAGTGCGATATTGGAGGGAAATTTTCCATCGAGCGGAGATGAAAATAAAATCAAAGAACGTTACGCGATCAGCGCGAAAATCGAAGAATGGAGAAAAGGAAGTGTTGCGGAATTTTCTGGAGAATAGGGTTCAAATGGAGATTGGAGTTGAAGATTGTATCCGGGATGAGGTCCTCAGGATTGTCTCCTGATCATGTGTCACCTTAGACTTTGGCTGAGGCCAATAGAGGTCGTTATGGGTATCTTCTGAGGAAGAAATGCACATGTTACCTTCCTGTCGTGAAGGTGTACCCTCTGAATGTCGCCATCAGAGTGGTGTTTTGGTGTTACTTCCGACATTGCCAGCGGAATTATCACGAGAAATGGAGAGCGGGGTTCAAATGGAGAGAAGGAGATGCTAGGCATTTTCTAGAGAACGGGGTTCAAATGGAGAAAGGGAGACACAGGGTGTTTTCTGGAGAGCGGGGTTCACAACGATGATCGTAAGTCATCATCGGGCGACTGGGGTTCAACTGGAGATCGGGGTTCATTGTTTGGCAGACAAGACTACTATGAAGGTGTCGGGGTTCAATTAAGGTGATCCGGGATCATCTGCATGAAAGAAAATATTTGTTCGGGGTTCAAGAAAGAAAAGAAAAAAAATCAATCAATCAGGAAATTCGGGGTTCAAGAAAAAGTAAAAATAATAATAATAATAATCCCCAGTGGATGCGGCGTTCAGGCCATGGTTATTCCTGTGTTACCATTTATTTTGGTATCTAGGTCAACATTCTGTTTCGGTGGTCAGGCCGACTGTCTCCGTACCAGACGGATTTTTCTTTTAAGATCACTTCTTTGCTGATTCTGACAGGCATTGTTAATTATTTCCCAGCAGAGCGCAAATTGTTCGTCTGTTCTTGGTATTCAATCACTTTTCACCTTGATCATCTGAAAGCCGAGGTTGTTCATATCGACAGGTTCACAGTGGATTGAATAGGGGCAGCTGTAACACCTCAAAATTTGCCCTCCTCTCTTGGGACTAGTTTAACATATTGCATTTCATTATTAGGTATTACATCTTTGCATATCATGTGAAATAGAAAGTCATCCTCCAAAGTCTTTCTCAGAAGATAGAGAGGTTGAGAGATTCAAGCCTGAGGGTCTTGTTGAATTGATCAATCATCTGAGGGTTGCTCTCCAATTGGGGTTTTATTGGTTCCTCAAGGAGGTTGAGTATTATCTTGTTGGCAAGGATATATCACCATCATCATGGTCTTTTCATCCTCAAGGGGTTCATTGTGCCTGATCATGTTCTTTAGGATTAGGGTTTTGACCTCTGGTCAACCCTAATCAATTGCATTCTACCAGTCAGGGTTTCTCAAGGAGATGGGGTTTATTTCTTGGATGGAGATCATATGGTCATTTTATTGAGCTTGTACAAGCTAGGGTTTCATTTTGGAGCCATTTCATCAAGGGGTTGAGGCTCAAAATCATCTGTGCATGTTCAAATCATCTAGGGTTCATAAAAGTCAACTGCAAGTCAACTGAGGGCTTGGAAGTGGAAAATGAGTTTCAACATCTCATTCATGTTCAAAAGAGGCTTATTTGTCATTACAAATGCATATCTTGAAGAATTTGAGGTCAGATCAAAAAGTTGCCAAAAATGGAAAGTGACCTGTAATTGAAAGTTTCCAAAAAATGGAAAGGTTTTGGTTCAAATTCAACTTGATCTTACATCATCAAAGAAGCTTCAAATGAATTTTTGTCCAACATGAAAGTTGAATATCTCTCTCTCCCATTTCCAAAAAGTCCAAGATCATGAATTTATGATGAATGGTTGAGGAGATATGGTCCAATCATTGCCAAGTGTGCATGGAACTTCAAAAGGGCATATCTTTTGATTCATAACTCCAAATTTGGTGGTTCTTTTTGCATTTTGCTTCTCATGACATGTAGTTTCCAAAACATCCATCACATTGCATGAAATTTGAACATATGATCACTTGCTTATTCAAGTCAATTTTGGAGGGAAACTTGAAAATTTAAAAATGGTGCATCATGAGAACTTTCTACCATTGCCAATGTGTTTAAAAAATGATTTTGAGTGACTTTGATCAAGCAAATGGCACTGTTCACGTATGCATGCTTCACACACCACCAAATTTCCAATTTTTGCCATGCACCCTTATTTTGCTTAATCTCTAATTAACTTTGATTAATTTTAATTAAAATGAGATTAGGACAGAGTATGAAGGTGAGAAAAACAAGAAAGGGGGGTTTGAATTGTTTTTGGAAAATAAGCGCTTTTTGCAAAATAAAATCACACAGGATTTTATACTGGTTCGCTTATAACACAAAGCTACTCCAGTCCACCCGACCAAGGTGATTTCGCTTTCAACAAGGACTTAATCCACTAATCTTGAAAGATTATTATAACCAACGTCTAAGAGAAGGATCTCTTAGTCCTCTCAAGTATACAGACTGCGCAGAGTCACTTGAGGAATTAAAACAATTGAGATAAAAACAGAATTTGTAATCTAGAGTGCTTCTAGGATAAAGCAAATATTACAGCAATTAGAGCAGATAAGAATTTTCACGTAATGAGCAAAAGCTCGTTAAAGATTAGAAAGAGAGTTGAGTAATTTTGTGCGTTCAGGTGTATCTCTCAATGAGGTTCGTCGTTCTTTATATAGAGGTGAAAAACGACCGTTGTAGTAATGATGGCAGATATTTAGTCTTGATGAGAGTTAAGTGCCATTACTTCGTTGTTTCTTGCCAAAACAAGTTTGTCTTCTTGAATAACTTCTTTCCAAATATAGTTCTTTCCATTTGAAGTTGAAGTTGCCGTTATTCTTTTTTGATAAGGAAATCCATTATCAGAGTCTGCGTTACTCTGTTAACCTGAGATCTTGAGATGTAGCTTCAGAGCTTCTGATAGTTCTGATCCCTTAGAATTCTGATGTTGTCTTCAGATGACGTTGAGAGCTTCTGGAATTCTGATGTACCGTTGCTCAGAGTCAGAGCTTCTAGATCGCGATTCTTCTTCAGATGCTTCTGATATTCTGATATGCTGTTTTGCTCAGAGTCAGAACTTCTAGAGCGCGTTTCTACTTCAGATGCTTCTGATATTCTGATAATTTGTATCTGATTTGATTTTGTCTCTGATGACGTGATCAGATTCCTTTCTTCTTGTTTAGAGTCCTGCACACTTTAGAACTTTTCGTTAGAGTGCCATTTTTGGTTTCATCCTTTGTTATCATCAAAATCTTGGAATCTGTTGTAGAACTATTTTTGTTCTTACAGAGTATATATTGATAATCATAACAGAATTTGAGGGAGCTTAATCATTTTTCACCATTTTTTAGATCTAGAAGTTTTTCCCTCCATTTTTTTCTCTCAACCAAAATTTGAAAAATCTTCAAAGAACCTTGCATTTTTATTCCATATTCTTGTTCTCTGGTGTGGATTTAGTGCAGATCAAGCTTTGGATTGGTGAATTCGTGTAGAAATCAAGCATTGAAGTTCAAGAACTCAAAAATGGCAAATGCAAATTGAGCTAGATCTACATGTTTCCAAGCCTTAATTTCATCATCAAACTTCATAACAAGTGATTTGGAGTGGATTTGCATGCTTGCCTGGCCTGGAATCTGCAGAATTCAAGAACTGATCTTCAAGAGGTCACATTTTCGATCACCTTAATTCTCTGTTTTATGTGTATAATATTGTAGAACATTTGATGCTGATCAATTTGATATAAATTTCGTGCGATTTGAATAATATGTTTGCAGAGTGCTTAAGGCATTAGGCAATTTCATCAGAGCTATTTGATTTCTCCCCCTTTTTGTCAGAATCAAAAAGACATAGAAAATTAAGCAGAAATATATATATATATATATATATATAATATATATATATATATATATATATATATATATATATATATATATATATATATATCCAGATAAGAAAAAAAACATCAGAGACAAAGACAAGCAAAAAACAACAAGCAAAAAAATCCTAAGTGCCTAAGGGTTGGGAGGAGGAGGCATTCTCTGAAGCAGTTGAGTCAGCAGGTTCTGGATGTTGGCGTTGACTGTGTCCTGTTGATCCAATCTGGCTCGGACTTCCTTCTGCTCTTTCTGAAGCTCCTCAAGGGTCTTGAGAACCAGAGGGGCAAAAGTAGAGGACTCCCCCTGAGTCAGAGCATTCTGTTCTTCAGCGGCTTTAGCTTTAGCTTCAGCAGCAACCTTTGCTTCAGCTTCAGCAGCAGCAGCAGCAGCATCAGCTAGAGCTTTGGCTTCAGCTTCTCGCACCCTTTGAAGTTCTTCTTGTCTTGCTCTTTCTTCTTCTATCCGTCTGGCTTCTTCTTCAGCTTCTCTGGCCAAGCGCTCCTGTAGTCTTGCCTTAGTGTCTCTGATGAAGTCGTTTCTGACTTGCTCAGAGATGTGCTTCAGTTTAAAGGCCTCAGATGTCATCCAGCCAATGACTCTGTTCTAGTGTGTCCTAACAGAGTCAGGATCATCACTGATACCAGAGTTGATGGTCAGAGACTTGACCTTTTCAACTGATGCTCCTGCAAACAGCATAATTGCTTCCTCTAGGGTTGGCAGGGAATGTTCTGGTTCAGATGGTTGAGGTGGAGAGTTTGGAGGGCTTAGGTTGAGAGTTGGAGGTTCAGCGGAAGTGTTTGGAGGGGTAATGTCAGAGGTATGGAGGTCAGAGGGTTGAACTTCAGATGGAGTGACGGTTGGTTGTTCTGTGGGTGGTGAAGTTACTTCAGGTTCAGGTGGAGGTTGTTGTGGTTGTTGTGAATTATGGTTTAGAGATTGAAGTTGGGCTAGAGTGGGAGAGGCGGGGTCAGAGGGTTCTGTGTCAGAGGAAATGACAAAGTAGGGAGGTGATTCTGGGGCTGAGGATGAGGAAGTGGTTTGATTCATTTCTTCAGCTTCAGATAGGGGTAAAGAGGTATTGGCAAGGTTGAATTTGGGTAGTGGTTGAGATGTTCTGGTTGTTGAAGGAGGGGTTTCAGATGTGGTGTAGATGGGTGTTGGTAGAGGAGTAGAAGAAGCAGGTTGCTGTACAGAGGGAGCAGTAGAGGCAGACTTACCAGAAGACTCTTGCATAGGTGCTGGAGGTCTTGATTCAGAGGATTCCCCTAGCTTTGCTTTCTTCGCCTTCGATGCCTTCTCAGATGGACCTCTTTTAAACCTCACGAAGTCTGGAGCTGAATCTGGCAGTTCGCTCAGTCTGAAATCTGATATGTCCACTCCTTCATCCTTCAGACGTTGGAGATAGTGGAGAATTGCTTCTTTGGGTTCATCCCTGTAGAACTTACATAGACCATTTGGCATATCCCTCTGATCTTTTAAGGCTTCCCAAGAAGTGTCCAGAGTAGGTTTAACGTGAATCTTCTCCAGAATCCCCATGCTCTTCAGATTCCTGGAGTTCAGAGGCCTTCCAGTTTCTATTGCCAAGTCTTCCATGAGTTTGTGTTTTATCAGATGGTCCACGAGACCATTTTTTATCAGCACATCTGAGAGGAGTCTTCCCAGAGGAATGTAAGTTCTGGGTTTCATGTTATTCCTGGTTTCCCGTACAGAATCTCTGAGGTATTTGAAGAGGAGTGCAGGGAGGCAAAGCTTCAGACCTTTATGAATACAATACAGAATACATTTCTGATCTGTATTGATGTAATCTGATGAGTTTGATGCTGGGCGATGATGAATAGTTCCCAGAATGATTTTGAGCCACACCCGGAGATTCTGATGTAGTTCCTTATTCTTTGAGGGGTTGCCTTCTGTGTTGAGTTTAAAGATTGTGGGGTTGATTTCATGAGCAATGTATTTCGCCCTGGGATTTATGTTGTAAATTCTTCTTCCTCCAGCTTTTTCCATGTTCAGCAAGGCAGCGATCGACTTTTCAGTAATCACAATTTTTACACCCAAAACGTAAGAGACGATGAAATGATCGTCAGCATCAGCAAACCTCCAGAATTCCTTAATAAGATTTGGGTAAACTGGACCGTAGAGGCGTTGAAAGTTGTTTCCCCAACCTTGTTGATGAAGTTCTTCAGTGAGGTCTACGCCATTTCTCTTCATGTTGTTAAAATCCACCAGGGATTCACACAGCACGTCCAGTTTCTCGAAAGGAGTTGCAAGATTTATATGAGGCTCACGGTCAAGAATGTGAGGCTCCTTGTATACTGGTGTTGTAGTTACGCCTGTAACGGTTGGAGTAGAGATGCTTGTGCTTTGAGCTGCGTTGCTGGAGTTCATATGCTGAGAATAGTTAAACACATATTGTTGTTGAGAATCCATTGTTGATGAAGAACGAGATGAAGATGAACTGTTTGCAGAAATGCCTGAGAGAACTTGGGTTGAACAAGTGAGTGAGAGTGAAGTGTGTGTGAAGTGTGAGAGGAGTGTTTAAATACCCAAAAGAAACGCATGCAAAACGAAACGCAAATCAGAGTATAGCACAAAAACCAAGTTAGCACGTTTAGAGGGAGAAATGATTATGGCTCATTAATGATGTCTAATCCCAACAGTTCTCACACTGCTCGAGGAGATCTCAAACGTCTGTCCCTTGATTTACATCTGGACAGCTGTCTAGAAGTTCCAAGGTTAGACGCAAATCACTCCACGTGGTTTGATTTATCTGATCTTCAGGAATACCAAAAGCTTGGTTCCTGGAGATTTCTAACTTAGATAGCTTCTAACTAGGTAGGAGTATCAGAGTCAGAGGCATAATCTATTTGTTTATGTCAGAGTCTCATTTTACAGCTTCAGAGGCACATTTTATTCAGGGCAGTTTTGAATGTTCAGATTTTCTAAGATAAATAGAAATTTATCTTCAGCTAAAGGCTTAGTAAAGATATCTGTCCATTGATGATCTGTATCAATGAACTTTAATGTTATTATCCCTTTCTGAACATAGTCTCTGATAAAATGATGTTTTATTTCAATGTGCTTAGCTCTGGAGTGTAGAATGGGATTCTTACTTAAATAAATGGCAGCAGTATTATCACAAAATATAGGAATGTTACTCTCGAAGATTTGCAGATCTTCTAACTGATTCTTCATCCAGAGCATCTGAGTTGTGCACAGTGATGCTGAGATGTATTCAGCTTCTGCTGTGGATAGAGCGATAGTTGACTGTCTTTTGCTAGCCCAGGATATCAAATTGTTTCCTAAGAGCTGACAATTTCCAGATGTGCTTTTTCGTTCCAATCTATCTCCTGCGTAATCTGCATCACAGTAACCCGAAAGTCTATACTCTGATGTTTTCTCATACATCAGGCCCAGGTTAGGAGTTCCTTTCAGATATTTGAAAATTCTCTTAACTGCTGTTAAGTGAGTTTCTCTAGGATCTGATTGAAATCTGGCACATAGACAGACACTAAAGAGAATATCAGGTCGAGTAGCAGTCAGATAGAGAAGGGAGCCTATCATACCACGATAGAGCTTATGACAAACCTTTTTACTGACTTCTTCCTTTTCAAGAATGCATGTTGGATGCATGGGAGTCTTTGCAGAGTTGCATTCAGCCATGTCAAATGTCTTCAGAACATCTTTTATGTATTTGCTTTGATGAACGTACGTGACTTCTGAAGTTTGGTTAATTTGAATTCCTAGAAAGAACTTTAGTTCTTGCATTAAGTTCATTTCAAATTCTGCCTGCATTAACTCAGAGAATTCTTGACAAACAGAGGCGTTAGCAGAACCAAAAATAATATCATCAACATATATCTGGCATATCATGAGATCATTGTTAAGGTTCTTACAGAAGAGTGTGGAGTCAACTTTCCCTCTGATAAAATTGTGTTCCAGAAGAAAGTTACTTAAACGTTCATACCAAGCTCTGGGAGCTTGTTTAAGTCCATATAAAGATTTTTTAAGTTTAAAAACATGTTCTGGAAAATTTGGATTTTCAAAAATGGCAAATGCAAATTGAGCTAGATCTACATGTTTCCAAGCCTCAATTTCATCATCAAACTTCATAACAAGTGATTTGGAGTGGATTTGCATGCTTGCCTGGCCTGGAATCTGTAGAATTCAAGAACTGATCTTCAAGAGGTCACAATTTCGATCACCTTAATTCTCTGTTTTATGTGTATAATATTGTAGAACATTTGATGCTGATCAATTTGATATAAATTTCGTGCGATTTGGATAAGAATTGAGAGAGATATGCTTGATTGAAGTTTTGAATGTCAAACTTTATTTGCTTCGATTTGCATGAATCATGTTGAATTAGGATGAATTGATGCTTGATTTATAATCTCCATTGCATGAGCTTTGATTTGGTATGCTTTTTGATGAAATCTGGAGAAATCTGGAAAATTCTGGAAAATGTGTATGAACATTCATACTGTTCATCTTCATCTTCATGAGGAAGATGAAGATCTTCATGGTAGCGACAGCTTAGTGACGGATTAGCGTCCAATTTGGCCTGGCTAGGGTTTTCAGGCAAAACGGCTCCGTTTTGTGTTGGCGCGCGCATTTCAAATTCGTACCGTGTTCGAATCCCACATGCGCCAGTTTTCAAGATGCATTCATATTTTCACATTTCCCTCCTTATTTTCCATGCTTGATCATGTTTGATTTCAATTTTTTCTTCCAACTTCAAAAATTCATATCTAATTGAAAAATGATTCAAATGATTCCAAATTTTTTGCAAAATGATCCTCTGTTTGTCTAGTTTTTTATGATGATGAATTTGGAAGTTGTGCATGGCTCGATTTCTGTTTGTGTTAGAATGATTGGACATATGTGCTTCTATGACCTTGCCTTTCTCTTTCTATTGTGAAATGCTTGATTTTAATCCAAATGCATTGAAATTTTGTATGATGTTTCTTGATATGTTGATGGATGTTTGAGACTTGGTTTGGTATTTTTCTCATTTTCCATTTCTGTTTTACACACATGTTTGTATGGTGTGAAAATTTGTGTCACACATTTGGTTGTTCAACTTGTGCAATTTAATTTCCATATCAAATGATCTCTAATGGTTCTGATTTTTTGTATGATGATCATGTTGGATGTGTTAAATGCTCATGAATTTTTCCAAAATTATTTGAATCATTTCTGTTTTGATTTGGAATTTTCATTCTCAATGTCCATTTGTGAGCTTTGAAATTGTCTTTGACTTCCCTTGCACATGAAATGCCTTTTCTTGATGATTTTGATGTGGCACTTTTTAGGACATGTTAATATGTGTTTGAAGTTGCATTGTGTTGAATTTCAGCTTCTGTTTTGAATTTTTTCTTCACCTTTTACCCTAGGCTTTGACCTAGGGGTTTGTACTTACATGTGAGCTTTGAATTTCAGGACCAAGCACTTAATCTCCATGGTTGATGTTGCTTCACCATTTGAATGTTGATATTTGTTATTAATTGCTAACATTGGTTTGTTTTGTAGGTTGATGATAATTCACTTGAGTGTTTGCCTTATGGCTTATATGTTGTACATTGGGATTGTCTGTTTGTTGTTGACTGTTGTCTGTTTGCCTGAATACTGTACTGATTTGTTTAGTTGTTTACACAGGTACCTAAGTTGCTTTAAGTTCATTTGAACTTTGCTTTGCTTGGCTTGTGGTTGGCATACCACTTAGGTATTATTCTTGATCTTCATGTAGTCTGGAAGACCTGTCATGTTATGTTGGCAGGCATCTGTCTGAAGCCCTCCTTAAGAGGCAATGTTTGTGCTTGTTTATCTTTGTGCCTTGTACATTTAAAGACCTCCTAAGTGAAGAGGCATTGGCAGATAAAAGGGGTGTGCAATCCACCCCCTGCTACTCAGTTGTGTCATTCATCTTGCTCACACCCTGTGTTGATGCACTTTGAATAAAAGCCCAAAATCTTGTTGTGTCAGTCATTGTGGAATAGAGTCCCACATTCTGGACTCCCACACTTTCATTGAGTCAAGCTCACCCAGGCCCAGGTTAAGAGCTATGAGGCATAACCATCATCTCCATTTCATCTGCTCACCCTAACTCTCAATGTTAGAGGTTAAGAGCCTGACTACCCTTTCCAGTTGGCTTGTTTGTCAAGGTCGATATGACCCCTTGACTAAAGCCCAACCTTGCCTGAGCCCCCTTGGTTGTGTATAGTGTGTGCTATTTGCTTTTGATGTTTATCTGCTTAGCTTCTCATCTCCTTTCTGTAGGAGTCGTATGATCAACTTTTGAGGAAGTTGACGTACGTAGAGATAGACTTGAGTTGACTCACTGCCTGTGTGAGTCAAACTCTTGTTAGAAACCTCAACCTAGGACTATTGTGGATTGCATGATAACTATTAGGCTCGAGTTAGTCTCCCTTTTAGTTTGTCATTTCCCAGTCTCTGGGTAGGATAGAAGTTTCTCCCCTGTTAAGGGGAACTACGTTGCCCTGATCCTCATACCAGATGAGGTACGTAGGCAGGAGATCGTGCGAGATCTCTCCGGGCACCCTTAACCTTTTTGTGTGTGTTAGGAGTTGGATGTAAGACCAGCGATTGGCATTCCGTTTCCTATTTGTTGTGTGTTTGGAGTCTGATGTAAGTCCAGCGATTGGCATTCGGTTTCCCGGTGTTGTGTGTGTGTTTGGAGTTTGACATGAGTCCAGCGATTGGCAGTCGGTTTCCTTGTTCGTATTTGTTGTTTGGAGTCGGACGTAAGACCAGTCATTGGCAGTCTGTTTCCATTTGCGTGTTTCTTTTGACGTCTCAGTGTCTGTGCGTGTGTTTTGTTTCGGCGTGCGTTAGCCGAACTACAGTAGCTCTGATTCTCATTCCAGATGAGATACGTAGGCATAGGATGCGATATCCTAGCGAGCCCGTTCCCGTTTCCCCGAACTACATCGACTCTGATGTTTGTGTCTGACAAACTACGTAGGCCCAGGATGCGACATCCTGCCGAGTCCGCTTCCGTCTTCTTCCATCTGTGTCTTATTCCAGTGTGTGTGCATTCTTTTTGAGCAGTTATTTAGCAACCTTTTTCTATTCTTTCTGAGCGTGGATCCCGTCGAGTACGACGAACGTGAGGGGTGCTAATACCTTCCCCTTGCGTAACCGACTCCCGATCCTTGTAATCTCCGGTCGTAAGACCATTTCCTTTCCAGGTTTACTTCGAGCGTTTCCTTTCCCTCTTTGGGATAAATAACGCACGGTGGCGGCTCTGTTTGTTTTGTTTTTTCCCGCCGGTTGTTTTTCGCGGATGCGACAATCTGGTGTTGATTGATCACATTCATCATTTAATTTAATTTTTCGTGACTTATTTTCTTCTGAAACTTATCTGAAATTCCCCATGCTCAGTTTAGATAAATGAATTTGGAGCATGAGGTTTAATTTATGATGGGGAGGCGATCACATTGGTGGTAGTCTCATGCTCTGAATTTGCAAAATGATGAAACTCCGGTGAGGGATCATCGGGAAAGATGACCAGAGTTATCTCAGGTCATCTGAGTTTATATCCACGCTAGCTATTTGAAATGTTTTGAGTGGTTTATTTTAAATTGGATCTCGTGTTTCATTTTTGCTAATTTCCATCGTGCATCTTAGCTTGAGCATTGTTGGATCTGGCACGTCAATTAATAAGGCCAGATTCAACGGTCTGTGTTTTTTCTGATTTTATTTATTTTTCTTTTTTTCATTTTTAATTACATTTTCTTTTAAAATTCAAAATAAATTCATTTTTCATCCAAAAAATCCCAAAATAATTTCTAAAATTTTCTTTTATTTTTTTCATCTGATTTTTATTTTTTAACATTTTATTTTCTTGATTTTCTATTTTTCATGAATTTTCCCTTTTCTTCTTTGTTTTAATTAATTTAAAAAAACTTTTAGGCATTTTAAAATTATGGAAAATTTATGTTACACTTCTTATTTTATTTCCAACCTTACATAATTCTCTTGACCATTTATTTGGTCTCATCAAACTCAATGGATCTTGGATGTTCATGGGGTGAAAACCCTAATCCACCAAAATGGATGATTGATTTTGATGATGACTTGATCAAGCCTTTGATCCAATTTGGGTGTGATCTCTCTTGTCCCCTTCTTCTTCATATCTTTCTTTTCCTTTTGATCAATTGGATGGTTTGTATCCATCTTGTTCATGATCTGTGGATTGGTGCTTGATGAACTTTCATCTTTTTAAATCTACCTCCTAATTGATCATGGATCATTTAAGGTACTTCAGATTGATGCATAAGTTTGTCCTAAGTATCATGAAGTATTGATTGATATAATGGATCACTCTCCTAGCCTTTGTGCTTGATTCATTCTTTTTTCTTTTTTGTGTAGCATAGCTTTAGGAGAATGATTTACATATCATTTCTCTAACATGTATTAACACAAATATTATTATTGCCTCACCTCAGATAATTGTGTCTTCTACATAAGTCCAATTACGATTGCTTAACATAGTGTTAAATTTGTCTCGAAAGTAAGAAATTTTCATAAGTGAGGTTGTAAGTCTCCTACTCCTAATGGTATTGTGTGAAAAATATTGTTTCTTTTTCACCTATGAGAGCTAGTGGCATACTTGTTAATTTTATCCAAGTTGGAGTCCTTCTCATGATGATGTAAAGTTCCATATTTTCATACTTGTGGGTGAATAATTGAGTGTTCTCCAAAAAATGATAAATCATCTTTCTATTTTTGATTATTAACATCACTTACTAACATTTATTGTATTAACATTACTTTAATGTCATTTATCTTATGCTCTCTGTTTCTTGCTATATACTTTATGCTTTTATTTTAGCATCTCATATCATATTTGTTCTTTGTCTACTTGAACCTTTGTTTATGCTTATGCTATTTTTCCTTTGCTCATTTGAACTTAATTTTATTTTAAATACATTAATAAAGGAAAAACATCTAAAAAATTGGTTCTCTTGATTCATGGACTTGTGGTTACTATCCTTAGCATTGTTACGGAGTTGTGGAGTTAGAACCAAGACATTGACCATTACTTTGGGAGTTTGTGATTTGAGACTTTGAGATCCATCTGATACCTTTGACTTTAGACTTCTTTTGAATGACTTGATTACTTTGGTTTCATCTGATACATGGATTATCTCTTTGTTTATTTGACTTGCTTGAGGCTTAATCCAAAAGAGGGAATTCTTGCTTGACTTATGTCATAAAGTTTTTTATCTCTTGGTTAGATCTTTTCTCCATAACTTTTACTTTATGCTCTAGGATGGTCTCTTCTTCTCCTCTCTTTCTTTAATTTTCAAAATCTTCTCTTTTTTCCAAAACCTTGTTGTTTTTAAACTTGAACCACTTTCTCAATAAGCCTTGACTTTTGTCAAGTGATTTTCAAAATCTTTTCATAAATAAATGTTAATACATCTCAAAAAAATTCAAATAAATTTCAAAATAATTATTAAAAAAATGCATAAACTCATTCAAACTATTTTGTGCCCTTTGTGCATTTTTTCTTTTAAAACTTTTCCTCAAAGTTTAGACATGAGTCATTTCCATAGTTGAGATGTAATTCTCTTATCTCCATAGTATTGATGATAATTCTTTCCCACCTAAGAGAGATAGTGACATATTTGTTGATCTTTATCCAAGTTGGAGCCCTTCTCTGTGGTGATGTAAAATTCTCATTCTTGTGGGTGACTAGTTGAATATACTCCTTAAAATGACAAAATGTTTTTTCATTAAAAATGAATCAAAACAAATATTTTTGTTATTTTTACCACGAACTACAAGGTTTTGATCCTCCATTGCACTTTATTGGTACGTAGGCATGAGACCCGGGAAGTCTTGGCAAACACAAAAATTATAAAAAGACATTTCTCTTCTCATCTCCCAAATCTTTTGCAAACAACATTATTTTTAAGTCAAAATGCACATATTTTCAAAGAGGTTCTTATAGAGTATTATAGATGTTTAGGGTGTTAATACATTCCCTTTGCATAATCAATCTTCGTACCCTTATCTTTTTTTATTAGTTTTGTTTTAAAACTTATTTGGGTTTTGTTCGCTCTTTTTTTCTTTCCTTTGAAAATAATAAAAGCGCGGTGACGACTCTAGCTTTTGAGTTAAGTTAATCAATAATTTAATCTCAAAAAATTTCCCATTACAAATCAACAAGAACTCTCACTGAGAATTCAATTCTTAAGTTCTTGATTGATCATTCTGTTGGCAATTAGTTTGATTTCTTTGGGTGCATTGAATGTATTTTATTACATTTTTAGGAAATATTTGATTTTATTGTGCAACTTTATTTTTATAAAAAACTTGATTTCTAATGAATGAAGAAGAATTGTTATTATTTTTTTTAACATATTATTAATAATTTACAAGAATTTTAAACTTTGAAAACAAAATCTTCAAATTTAAATAAAATATTAATTTTAAAAATAAATTTACTAATTATATTTGTCAATTTCGTAATTATTATGTTGGCAAAAATTAATATTTTTTTTAAAAAAAATTAATGAAAGAGTTTTTAAAAAAAATAAATTGTAATATTTTTCAATTAATAAATTAAAATGAAATATTAAATTAAATTAAAAAATTTAATGATTAATTATATCTTTTATTTAATACTATATCATATATGTGAGTGTAGGAGAATGAGGACTATACATGCGTTAAAAACAGTTGCACGATGCGACTCGGCATCATATCCTCGAAGAAATCAAAGAACATGATCGTACAGCAAGTGGCTGCTAAATCCACGACTACAACCAAACCAATTTCTTTTCTTTGCCACTTTGCACACACGACAAAACCACTTATCACATGTTCATATGTATTTATAATATAAATTCTAGTATATCATCATCATCATTACGTAGTATTTTAACATTTTTAAAATGACTAAGATTGTAGCTTCGTGTGTAGTTTCAAATCTATTCCTAATTCAATGAATGTGACTTGCAATAAAGTAACACGAACGAAATTTGTAATTAAGAATTAAATCACTTTCGACTCCCATGTTTCGTGCGGTATCTACATTTATCCATGTTTGTGTTATTAAATGTGTGAATTAAAGTATTCTTTTTTTTCCAACTAAATCAACTTAATTAATAATTATGTAGAGATATGGAGTGTGAGGGCATAGATTCAAACATGCAATATTCAATTTATTCACCTTTTTTTAAAAAAAATAATCTCAACCCCTGGATTAATTGTAAAAAAAGGTACATCATTTTAAAAAGTTTGACTTGGTGTGTTACTAATATATCTAAAAGTCTTATTTATACAATTCTTTATAAATGCTTATGAATATACTGGATCTCTTGAAAAAAGTAAATATAAAAAGATAAAATAAAATAATCACAACGCAATGATATAATAAAAAAAATTAAAATTGAAGAAAGTTTATGATTGTTGTCAAATCACAATAAAAAAAATAACAAAAAAAAGTAAAAATTATGATAACATATAATTTATTCTAAAATATTTTCACGGTTCTAGAAGACTCACTCTCTTCAAAATAAATATTTAATTATGTCTCACAACACTCTAACATTATATAAAAATTATTATAATAATAATTTATTCTCAAATATCTCCACGGTCCCTGAATACTCACACTTCTCAAAACAAATATTTAATTACATCTCACGACACTTTAACACAAGAGTATAAAAGAAAAAAAAAGTCAAATACAAACTAAAAATGTTTTTGACTAATGCATTTTGTAATGAAGAACTTAAAATTTTTATATAGCATTGAACTATTTATTCCTTTACAAAATTAAGTGTTGTGAGACTTCTTCAACATGTATATTTTCAACCAATATCGACAATCTCCACCTTGGTTAAAAATAATACATCAGCTTCTATTGTCTTCACCGACAATCATAGTTCAAAAGAACTATCATACTTCATCATAAAGAGTATTGTCACTTGAAGTTGCATAACTTCAAGAATTTTTACATTGTCTTCATCGACAATCATAGTTCAAAAACTATCATACTCCATTGAAAGAAAATTATACTTCACTTGAAGGTAAATCACTCGAAGAATTTCTATATGTCAAAAACTATGTTGAAAATTTATGGTACAACTTCCATGTTGGCAGGAAGCTTTTAAACCACCGACATAAACTCAAAACACACTTTATATCAACGTCAATCAATGCTCACGTATGTTAGCTCATAATTTCGACGCCCATTTTAGAGTTACCAAAATGGAAATCCCATGTGAAGATGTTTTTGACAGAATCTAATATTAGGGAGATCCAATCGAAAGTCCCTAGGTGAGAAGGGCCAGCGTGCAGTTAGGACTTAGAAATATTTCTTTAAATGTTTTGAAGACGGCTTCGAATGGAGATTCAAAATTCAAATAAATGAGGGAACTTTGTTCTTATCTGAAACTGTTGAAGGTACACGTGGAGCATAATGGATAATTGCATCCATGCAAAGTGCCATGTGTCTCGACGTGATTGAGGGGCCGCTAGAAACGGTTATTTCGATTAAGTATAAATAGAGTGTCTTAGTGTTAGGATTGTGTGTATAAAATTGTGTACAAAGTCTGTAAAATTTACCAAGTACCCGTGTGGAGAGAAATGGTAAATCAAGAAATGTACGTTCATTCTACACCATTGTCAGTTACTTTGAAGTAATACAATTTGTCTTTATTTTCCAAAAATACTTCTTTTCAAATATTTATCTTCATTGAGAGTTATTTTCATTTCTTTTATAATCTCTCTCTCTCTCTCTCTCTCTCTCTCTCCCTCTCTCTCTCTCTCTCTCTCTCTAATTTGTGTTAGTATTTACTAGAATTTAATCACCATTACCATAAACATTCTCGAAGTGTTCATATTTACTAGAATTTACTTTAAAACAATTAGCACATATCATAGGATCAATCTGATTGATCCTGTAAGTAACCAAATTTAGTAATTTGGAAGATCGGCGGTTGTTTACCAATTTTCATGGTAAATAATGTACTAACCACTAACCAATATCTTATGTAATCTTGATTATATCAACACATTTTTTATTGTAAAAACGATTCTTACACAGATAAAAAATGAATTTTCCATCAACTTTCTCTAGTCCAAAATGCATAGTGAAACTTATGACTGCAACTCAACAACATTTTCATAACCCACCCTTCTTTTATGATGCGGAAGATCACATAACATGCTACGAATATCTCCAGATCAAACCAAAAGCTTTGATACCAATTGTTGGGAAAAATCGACATAGAGAAAACAAAAGAACACAAACACAACATAAGGACATAATGTGAAAACTCCAAAACTAGATAAAAGACCACAATCGTTATCAAATAACAACCAATGAATAACATTATGTGAAAATTATTACAACATATAATATACCCTTAAACACCCCCATGACCCCAATTACATTTGCACTCCTAAAAGAAAATATGGTTTTATACCACGCCAAACAGATTGATAAAAGGAATTCTGACCATGTTGAGACCAATTAAAGTTACAAGGTCTATCATTTTAGATTTAGAGATGGCTCCCGCATAAAATTTATTTTTTGCATTATATACCTTTTGACTAAAGGTTATACCATAATCAATAAAAATCTGTAACACAACTCAAATGTTTTTCCTATAAGCCTTACAAAATATCATGATGCATATGCATATAGCCCCTCATTAGGCATAGACTTCCATTACTATAAGTTATGGCTTAGCTTTGACTCAATACTACTTCATCTATACAAAATAAGAGAGATGAGAGAGTGTCACCTTGTCGCACACCCCTAGTACAATTAAAGTATCCCACAAATTTACTATGAAATCAATATTCATCTTTTATCTAATACAGTTTTGATGAAGACAAAGATTGATGATGATCAAAGAAGAAAAAGATTAAGATATTGATGAACAAGTGTTAACCTATGGTAAAATTAATCAAGAGAAGAATCAAACTAATGGTTCCCATTTAAAGGTTCATTACAATTCATGTTATATCACTTTAGATGCTCAGAATATCATATACATTTTCATTTTATAAGTTATAAAATATCATACATTAAAAACCTTTAAAATAGTTGTAATTGGTTACCCCACACTACTATATAAAAGGAATTTGACCTCGGACGTGAAAGGACTTTAACCTCGGTTACACATGCGAGGTAACAAAGGGTATCATGAAAAGTTACCACTTTACTCATCGGTTTTGGAATATTCGAGGGATAAAGTGTTCTTTACATCAGTTTGATCCCCAACTTATGCATTTTTATTATTTTCAGAACTAGGTGGCACTTCCCCCATTACCTCTCGGTTATTTGAGAAACTGAGGCAATAAATTTGTATTATCACCTCAGTTTAAAATAATAACCAAGGGGAAAACATTGGTATTTGATTTTTTTTTTTTTAATTTTCTATATTTTGGTTTTAACTTGTATTACAAAACCATATTTTGGTCATTTCAGAAACATATACTTTGTACATTTTGCCCATTTCTCAAACAAAATCATTGTACCACAAATATTCATTGTTTACATTATTTGCAAAGCCAAAATGGCACATGTCCACCTTATAATTATATAACAAATTAAAACTAAAATGCAATAACCATTTGCAAATGATAAACCAACAAAATCAATAACCAAAATACAAAGTCTTGTAGGTTGTCCAAAAGTTCTCTTATGTGATTTGCGGTTGTTAAGTAACTATAATTTGAACCATATTTGAAACCAATTAATATCATCAGCAATAACAACATTAAATCTTTAGTAAAAGTAATATAAGTGATATAAAAAATTTACTTACTATTTTCCCCATACTCCCTCTTGATGACCACGATGAATAGTATGCACATCATCATGGGAATCATTTTCTTCTGATGAGAGACGTACATGTGTTGTAAAATAGGGGATATCAAAATTAAAGTCTTGATTTTCATCACTATTAGGAACACATCTTCCTTAAAGAACAATTGACTATCTTTTGTTAGAAGGACAAATGACATAAAAACTTGTTTTTGATTGGGATGCCATGATGAATGGTTTATTCATATAAGTCGCCTTTCAAAGATCAACCTACGTGAATCCTAATTCATCGGTTTCTACACCAGTGTTACTGTCAATCCACTTGCACTCAAATAAAGATGATTTTAAAGTAACATAATCAATATCCATAATCTCCTTAATGACCCTAAAGTATGCTCTAGATGCTAGTACAAGACTCTTATATTTGGAATAGAGAAGTACATGGATCCAACTTCAACCATAACCCCATTATTTTACACGGTACTATGATCATCCTTTGATTTTATATAGAATAAATATTTAGTAATGTCGTATGCACTTAACGTTATTACGTTAAACTTAGGCATACGTGACATCCATTTAATTATCTCTGATGCATTACTCTCTTTAGAAACCCTTTCATTAAACCAAGTTATGAAAGTTTTGCTATGCTTTGTCAACAATATTTTATCACTCATTAGGGGAAATTTTTCCTTGATAATACTTCTGTGAATGGTCAAGTAAGGTTGAACTTCACTAAACGTTATTCAATATATACAAATGTGCTTGAAGAACTATATTTTGGTCAAATGTCTTAACAATTAAACCTTGAATACATCTCCCACCATATCTTCCATTGTGACGAGACTCGAGAATTCCTATAGAGTTTGCTTCTGACAAATAGTATGTACAAAAATCAATAGCTTCTTCTATGATGTACCCTTCAACAATCTAAGATTCCGATCGATGATGATTCTTTGTATACCCTTTAAATATCTTCATGTATTGCTCTACCGGATACATCCACCATAAATACACTGGACTAAAAATTCTAATCTCTCTTACTAGATGAATAATTAAGTGAACCATAATGTCAAAAAGTGATGGAGATAAAAACATCTCTAATTGACACAAGATAATTTTAGCTCATGTTCCAAATCATCTAAATTTCTAGGTTCAATGACTTTACTATATATAGAATTGAAGAATAAGCACAATCTGATTATAGTTACCCTTATATTTTTTGGTAGAATGCCATAAATAGCCACTGGTTAAAATTGTTGCATCAAGACATGGAAATCATGAGATTTTAAGCCAACTAATTTGAGATCATTCATTTACACAAGTTTCTTCATATTTGATGAGTACCCTTGGGGAAATTTGATACCTTGCAAACAATTGCAAAAACTCTTTTCTTTTTCTTTTTTAGATCTAGTGTGACATGCAGGGGGTAAATATGTTTTATTTCCTATATCTTCTAGAGCTAACTCTTGTCGTATACCCATCAATACCATATCTTCACGAGATTTTTTAGTATCTTTTGTCTTGCCTTTAATATTTAGAATTGTACCAATCAAACTATCACATACATTTTTCTATACATGCATGACATCAAGACAATATCCTATGTCGAGGCTAGACCAATATGGAAGATCAAAGAACATCGACCTCTTTTTACAAATATTTTTTCCATGGTCCCTTTTCATTTCATTCCAAAGACAACATTAATGTATTGTTGTCTTTTATAAACATCCTTCCCGCTTAAGGGCTTTGGAGCGATACCAAGCTCTTTATTTCCATTAAAAGCCTTATGCAATCTACGATATGGATGATTAGGTCTTAGAAATTTTTAATGCCCAAGGTAAATAGTCTTTTTTTCCATTTTATAATTGGTGGAATCATGTATTATCTTAACATATTGGACACACTTTATGTCCCTTGACATTGTACCCAGACAAATTACGTATGCAAGAAAGTCATTGCTTATGCAAATCAAGATGACATGTAGCTTAAAGTTATCACATGTATAAGCATCATAAACATCAATGTATTCCTCCCAATAAATTCTTAAATATTCAATCAATGGAGTTAAATAAAAATTTATTCTGTTCCCTGGTTATTTTGGATCTGAAACCATCATTAACGATATCATATATTTGCGCTTCATGCATAACAACAAAGATAAGTTATAAATTATGAGAAGAACATGCCATGAAGTATGACTAGTATTCAAATTAACAAATGGGTTCATTTCGTTGGTGGAAAGTCCAAGCCTAAGGTTCCTTGGTTCAAGGGAAAAATCTGGGAACAACATATCAATTTTCTTTCATTGAAATAAATTAGCTACATGGCGAATTTTTCCATCGCATAATCTTTCATCTGCATGCTAACATACCCCAATTTCCCCCCTAGATTAATACATCAATGCATTCATAAGACATTTGCATCATCTTCATATCATATCATGCATTTCTTTCAACATAGTGCTTAAAAGGTCAACCCAAGTAAATTTTTGATCTTTTAGACAGACAGGTTGAATCATTTCTCAATTGAGCATCAAATTAGCGGGCAGAAAATTTTGAGATCGAGCCTACAGCTGTCAGTTGTATTTATCTATGATTCACGTAGTTTAATATGACGTGCTTGTTTTATTTTTCGGTCCCGTTTACGTTTGCATTTTGATTAGCTTGAGACTTTTCAACCGGACATTTTTTATTGCAAAATTTGATATTTACCTATCCTTTTCCGGAACTTTATTTTGCATAGATAATTTTAACGCGTTCATATTATTTTTTCTCGCGTTTTCGCGCCAAATTTTTATTAATTTTAATTACTTTTATTTTTGTTTTTTTGTCCAAATGTCAAGGAAAACTAAATAGAGGCAAATACTTAATCAATTTAATTATATTTGTTTTTATTGAAAAATAAATAATCTATACTCTTTGATCTTATCTTAACCCCAAAAATATCTAGAATAAGTATCTAGGGGCAATGTGGACATTTTTATAAAATTAGAGAACCCTATGTTATACTATATATGGACACATGGCTTGTGAATAAGACCAATCATACACCAAGCAGTGGCACCCGTCTCATCGACTAAACATAAGTCTGATGTAACACACACAAAAACACCATTCCAAACTTCATCCATCTCACCTCCCTCTTTTAATGAAAATGAGAAACAAACTAGAAAGAACAACACAACATTTTCTTTCTTTGAAGTTGTAGTAAACCATATCAACACCATAACTTTTCAGCACACTAACACTCATTAAACCTCAATACACCATACTAAGACTCACTAAACCACCCTTCAAGTAACAACAACACCATGTCGAAGAAGTTGAAAGTGTTGATGATTTGAGAGAGGAAGAGAAGAACGAAACGCTGCTCCACCAAGCTGTGTCGACCATCACACAGATTAACACCACCGTCGTCACTCCGATTGGTGAGTTTTCTTCCCTCATTTTTTAAAATGATTTATTTTTGTGTGATTTTTGTTCTGTTGAATGTTTGAGTTTTTAAAGAAGGATAAAGATATTTTGTTTTACTGTTTGAATAGAGTAAGAGAGAGAAGAGAGTGAGAGAGGATAATGGAGGTTTCGCCGCCGTCGTCGCTGGTCGGTCGGCCTCCCCTACTCATGAATCATATTGAGAGAGAGAGAGAGAGAGAGAGAGAGAGAGAGAGAGAAAGAAAGAGAAAGAAGAATTTTTTTTTTCTTTTGTTCTGCATTTTGTGTGGGATGAGGGAATAAGAGGATTTTTTTTATTTAATTAATAAGCCAAGTGACATTGTTTGATTGGTGATTTTGAAATTTTTGAAAATAAACTTTCTTTGAATGCATATGAATGGAGCGCATCATCTCCCTCTCTCTCCACAATCAATTTCTTTTAATTTCTTTTTCTTTTGTTTATTTTAGTATTTTTATTCATCATTTTTATTATTATGTTATTATTATTAGGGTTAGTGTGGTTGGATTGGCCCTTGGGCCCTTCCCACTCTTTACACCCCACATACGACTTTAAACCCCCTTGTTTTTTATTTAGTTTCTTTTATTTTATTTTAAGATCATTGTTTAATTAAAAAAAATCATAGTCTCACTTTATTTTATTAAATCAATAAAATCAAAAACAAAATACAATAACTTTATTCTTTTATTAAAAAAATAAAGAAAGTTTAACCAAAAAGATTATATCCTTTTTAATTTGTAATTGATTTACATTTCCTTTACTTTTATTTATTTTTGTTTAGGTACTTGTATATAGTTGTATATTATTTTCTTTATCTTTATTTGAATTATTCCTCAAATGACAAATGTAACCCCATCCATTTGATTATAATTTTTATTTACTTGCTTGCTTTTATTTTATTGTCATTATTAAGATAAATGAACTAATTAAAAAAATCAACAAAAAAAAATCACTTTTTCAAATGATAAAAACACTTGGTCAACACCAAAGTTCATTTTCAAAAACATTTGGTCAACACCAAGTTTCCATCACCCCAACTCCCAAAAATTTCATGCAATTTCAATTTCAAACCATTTTCACACTAACTTCACTATTATTCAAACATTTTCAAAACCATTTCAAAATAATTTCTAAATCATCAACCATTTTCATGTTCACTCCGCAATGCAAATAAAAACACTTGATCCAACATCAAACTATGTTCTCAAATAAAATAGGAAATGACTAATCTAAACAACTTTGACCATTTTCAAATAATGAAAGAAAAAGAATACCTGCATCTAAGGTCCAGTCATAGTTCCGAGTGTTATACCCAAGTTGTAAGAGCTTTCTAGTCATAAATACTCGTCTTCCACCCAAAATTAAAATTCATCTTTTTTTTTTGCAATAAATTGGATGAAAAAGACTACATAGGTGTAAGGTCCAGTCATAGCCCCGAATACTAGGCCTAAGTTGTAAGATCTTGTAAGCCCCAAGTGTTTGTCTTCCCCTAAAACACTTATAAATATTCTAACACTTTCATAATAAAGTTGGAAAAATAAGACTACTTGGTTGTAAGGTTTAGTCATAGACCCGAGTATTATACCCAAGTTGTAAGAGCTCCAAAGTCATAAATCTCCGTCTTCTAATCCAAAAATACATCCAACACATCCAAACCATTTTGCCTCTTGGCATAACCTTCAAACTCGTTTTTAAAAAGAAAATATGTTTTCGTCTCGAGACGAGGAAAAACAATTCCTCGTACACATATTTGTGAGTGAGATAAGTGGCGTTTTTCCATGAATGTTGATATGTAGAAATCCATTCAATGTGATACAAATTCCCGCTCCTCTAACTGTTTTGGGTAAGCAATGTTTTCCGTTCGATTGCGAAAATGACAACATCCCCTAAAACCGACCAACAAACAAATATTTTCTATCCAGAACTACGTATCCTTGAGTTCTCCATCACATCCAGAAATACGTAGGAGCAAGACCCGCAATCTTGTCAGACACATTAATAAAATAACTTTTTGCGACCCTTTTTATTTTCCTTTTTAATAATCGAGGAAACCCAATATATTTTAAGCTAACACTTATGCACAAGCTAACTAAATGGTCCTCGTTGAGTATAAATGACGTGAGGGTGTTAATACCTCCCCTTGTGTAATCAACTCCTGAACCCGATTTGGTTGCGATGACCATATCTTTGTCATTATTTTAGGTGTTTTATCGATATTTTCCCTATCTCTCTTTGGGAATAAATAAAGTTCGGCGACGACTCTCTTAGTCATTTCCGCGAGCATGCGACACGCCTCACGAAGGTCATATTTTTCGAGATGCGACAGTTGGCGACTTTACTGGGGAATCCTGATTCCCTGAAGAGAGTTAATCCTAGTTTGGTGTTTTTTATGCTAAATGTTTGCTTTATTTGTATGGCTTTCTTCTATCTTGTGATTTTATCATCTCATGTGTTATTATCCTATAATATGTTATATGGCTACATTGTGTTATGGTATTGGATTGGATACTCTAATTGCAAACACCTTGTAGGAAGGCTCTATACCCGAGTGTAAAGTACAAACATAAGATAAGACAATGGTTACATAATGTGGGTCCACGAGATGTAGTTCTTGTTAGGGTCAACACAAAAACCTCACTTAGAGTAGATCCTTTTGAAAGTTTTGTAGCCTGAAAAATTGAACCACCTCTTGCCGACAAAGAACTAGATGATTGGTTCATGGAGATAATGTAACCTGCTATCTATGAGAAAATGGTGGGGAGTTTGTCTTTAGGTTTCTTCGACCTTGTCATTGTTGGTATAAGGATTGAGCAAGGAATGAAGAATGGAAAGATCATGATTGTCGTTGGAACCTCCAACAATCCAAAGAAAACCCCTAGAAATTTCTAAAAGAATGAGGGAGAAGCAAATGTTGTGTTTGTTAATAGAAGAAGACCTCGTCAAAGGAAGAGACAACAACAATTTTCTTACCAATAGCCTACATGTCCAGTGCAATATGTTGAGAAAACTTACATAGCAGTTATTGCACCAGTTTTCAACCAACAACAAGCACCAGTCTATCAACGTGCCCAGGGCGCGCCTACATATAAACTAGTTCCTGTAGCACCTACATATCAACAACCAAGATTGAAACCCCCCTCATTAGAAAAACACTCTTAACCATAATAAGAATCAGAGGAATATGGTTACTTTTGAACCAATTCCCATGACCTATAGTGAGCTATATCCCTCATTGCTGCAAAAGGGTTTGGTGGTCCGAGACCTCTAGCTCCTCTTCCTGAGCCTTATCCTACGTGGTATAGCCCTAGTTATCGTTGTATTTTCCACGAGGGAGCTTTGGGGCATGACCTGGAAAGTTGTTATACTTTGAAGGCTAAAGTACAAGAGTTGATATGAAGTAAGGTTTTGACCTTCAAAGACATATGTCCCTAATATGGGCAATTGTTCCTTACTCTAACCATTGCGAAGACTTCAGGAAGCTCATCTTTAAGCCAGTGGGTCATACAAGAAACCGCATCTTTAGCGCTACTGATCATTTAACATTTTAACTTTGTAATTTATTTGCATGTTAAGCACTTGGTTTGCTTTTAAATTTGTGTATTCTGAATGGTAAGATTAATGAAATGTTTGTGCATCTTTTGAATTAATCCATTTGTATTCACCCATTTTTATTTTTTTTAAACAAAAAAGGAAATACCATATTTCTCCCATTCACTTATCTTTATCAAACTTTTATTTAAGCAACGACTGGAGGGAGGAGGATGAAAACGAAATACCTGAAACTGCTATGGTATGTTTTCATAGAAAATTTTGTTGATGATGTAAGGGATTGTTTCAATACCAAAACACCAAAGAGATAAGGAGTTAATCCTTAGTCAACCACTTTGAGCCTAGAAGTTGGTGTTTCATTTAGAATAGAAAACCTTTAATCTTAACCTGGGGCAGGGTAGTTTATTCAGTTAATTTAACTATGCGTTCAAATTGCAAGAGGAACATACCATCTAGGGATCAACCACACGCGTCACACACATCTTGAAATGTCAAATAAGTTGTGAAAATCCAAGAGAAACTATAGTGTTTGATCCTCGTCGACCATTAATATTGCAGTCACAACTTTTCGAAGAAGAAAAGAAAAAAGAGCATGTTAAGTCGAATACCACAAAAGACGACTTAGGAAAAAGTCAAGGCATCCCAGTGGACCGAAATCTTCAAATAAGCGATCAAGGAAAAACTAGGGATCTAAATAAAAAAGAGGTTATCAGATCCCCAACAAAAACAAGATTAATTGACCGTCATAGCAAGAAGCAAAGGGTCACCAAAATCCTTGACAAAAAAAAGTTGACTGCCATTTCAAGAAAATTTTATCTTGAATCACCATCTTTACTCTTACATTGTCAAACTCTCTTAATATTTGAATGTGTATACTGAATTAATAGAACATAGGATTGTAGGTCATCAAGAATAACGGGTGGGTTAAAATTAAGTTTTGAGCCTTATATCCTTTTGTTTTGAAAATCGTGAACCTCAGACCACGTCACAATCCTTAAGAGGCCTAATTGAGGCAGGGTTTATTCTAAAAGCATACTACAACAGAGTTACATTAACTTGACTCTAAACGATCTTTGTTGATCATTTGTATTGATTACACCACCTTGCAGACTATGAATGGCTAGATCAACATTGTGTTATGATCATTGACATGTTCACTATATTTCACCAAGTTGATATTAATAAATTTCGATTTCAAAATTTTGCATAAGCACTACATTAAAATTACAATTTTTGAATGAACTATTTTAACTGCAAACCGGAACTTAGCATAAAAGGAATCCCAACAATGTGCAGTCAGTTGAGGAACTTGATAAGGTGAAAGAAGTTCAGTCAAGGGAAAATCACTTTGAGTATCGGTCAATCCAATCCAATCACCCCAAAAGTCGGATAGTAAAGATTGAACATTAATCCTAAATACATCGAGAGCGCTTTAGGATTAATTAGAACTATTGGTTTTCAAAAAGTATTTCCTGATTCAGATGGGTTAGCGAGAGAAAACATATGGTATAGAAGTATAGTTGGATTCAACAACACAAGAGTGTGAGATAAAGGTTTTTAAATTAATACTTTATACTGAAAAGTAATTTAATACGTTGACACACACCAATAAATGATTGAGTCCCCGAGGTACACCGGAATCCACATTTCGGTCTCTTCTTTCTGTTATATTTTCTAAACTTTATTCTAATTTTAGTCTTAATTTCCCCTAAATCAAATTAGCATAAGCCTTTGATTTACATAGCATCAATAGATAGTGATAAGTTTGATTATTGGTCCCTGTGGATTCGATATCTTTTAAAACTACACGATTCAACGATGCACTTGCAGTTAGATATTTCGATAAACTCACTAAGTCGCGATCAGGAGCATTCATATCCTCATTCTGAATATTTTGGGTACGGGATGAATGACTCAATTGCTCAGAGTATTCACCTATATTCATAAACTTTAGTGCAATTTCAGTCAATTCATTGTCAAGTCTGCAACTGACCTTGTGGCCCCTTTTATCTCTCATTTTGGTTTAAACACCAATGCAACTCCTTTTGGATTGACACCTTCATGGTTATATACATCTCTTTTGGGGCACACCTTTATGATTAATCCCTTTTTTTCTTGGTTTAAACACCACACTCCTTTTTTCTCTTTGGTTTAAACACCATAATTCAGGTTGACACCGTCAGTGGTTATACACCTCTTTTCTTGGTTTAAATACAATTCCCTTACCATATCAGTCCCAGTGCTTTGGTAAGATCCTTGTCATGTCAGTCTCAATGCTTTGACAAGTCCCTGCTTTCTTTCCTTACCATGTCAGTCTTCGTGCTTTGGTAAGCCCTTCATTTGGCTATATATATTTATTTTTCTTTCTTGGGTTGACACATTCATGGTTATACACTTCCTCTCTTGGTTTTGACATCATTTTCTTACCATGTCAGTCTCTGTGCTTTGGTAAGCTTTCCTTTCTAGTTTAAACACCAACCCCCAATCATCTATCCTTTTTTTTCCAGTCTTAGTCCTCTGAACTACGGAGCTCTGACTTCCTTATTGCACTATATTGATACGTAGACACGAAGATGTGAATCCTTAAAGAGTACTTTTCTTTCTTTTCTCCCCTTTCTCTCTCTGATTCCACGAACTACGAGGCTCTGACTTTTTCATTGCACTATGATGATACGTTTGCATGAGGGCCCCAATCCTCCTCGAACATTCTCTTTCTAACTCATTTTCTATTTTCCAGGTACATGAGGATAGCAACACCCATTCGAGCAAGAGCATTCAAAATGGTTCACATGGAGTACCGCGGATGTGAGAGATGCTAATATCTTCCTCTTGCATAACTGACTTCCTTACCCGTTTATCTGTTTTCTCTGGATTTTATCGATATTCTGTTTCCTCTTTTTGGGATAAATAAAATTTGATGACTACTCTATTATATGATTAACCGGGTACAATTCCGTCCAATTTCAATATCTTTAAGTGATAAAAATATTCTTTACGGATATTTTACATATGTTCAACTAACTTCTAGTATTTATATTGTGTGTGTGGGTTCCTTTGTTTCGAAACCAAAACAAATATCACTCTGCAACTTTTAAGAAACCATGTGAGCAGTATCTTATATATATCATTGTTGAAACAAATATATATATAAAATTAAATCCATTCAGTATCTTATCTATTTCATTGTTGAAACAAGTATATATATATAATTGGATTTTATAGGTTGGTATTCTACATTCGTATTGGTTTGTTATAATTTCCTTTTAGATTTATAATAGTATGCATTTATAGGTATATTTTAATTGCATTTAATGTTAATAGCATTTTCGCTACATGTATACCTAATTATGTGAATATTGGAAGATATGAAATTTTCTATTGATGTCATAAATTTGTATAATAATTTTAAAGTTAAACTTGACTAAAAGTTTTAATTTATTCATTAAATTTTAAATAAAATATTATATTTAATTTTGAAATTATATATGAAAGTAGAATTTGTTAATCATGAAAGTTATCAAATTTGTTAATTTATAATTTAAAATTATACAATTGAATTTTGTTTTGAATTCTATGAAAATAACATGTTTGTGTTCAATAAAATTTATTATTATAAGACATATAAAGATCATATGAAAATGGATCATGACTTATAAAGACTTCTGAATTTATAGTCTAATGTAACTATTGAATCCCGAGATGTGAAATTTTGAGAACCTATCACGGAGGATAAGAAATTCAAGATTTCCACAAAAGAAGAACCTCGTAAGGAGGGTTCTCCACGGATTAGTAAAACACAAACCGAAAGTCAGTCACTAATGAAGAATCTTATGAGGAAGATTCTTCATGGATTGTTGAAAAATAAACCGAATTTTGAATAAGCAAGAGAGTCCGAAAGGCTAAGGATCTAAGATCGAACAAAATTGATATTCAATTTATTTCTTTTATCTAATGAAAGAAAATAGTAAGAATTTTGTTCGTAAGATTCCTATTACTCTTCAAGTGGAAGATGATCCTAAGACTTATAAGGAAGCAATAACTTCAAGGAACTCCTCTTATTTAGAAAGAAGTATCATAGTGTGATGGTACACTAAACACATACGAATCTAGATTAATGATCAATGGTGTTTTTAAACAAAAAGAAGGTGTTTATCATTTGATACATATGCACTAGTAACAAATACAACGAAAATTAGAGTACCGTTTGTATTAGCTTCTTTGCACAACCTTATAATTCCCGAAATGGATGTCAAAATAACATTTCTAAATCGAGATCTCGATGAGGAGATTTACATGGACCATATAGAAGGTTATATTGAAATGAACAAAAGGTGTGCAAGTTTTGACAAATCTTTGTATGGATTAAAATAAGCACCGAAACAACGACATCAAAAGTTTGACTCTGTCATCGTAAGATTCATCAATTAAGGGGAGACACGCAACTTAGGGGAGACTTTTCAATCATTAAAATTGTTTGTCATCATCAAAAAAGGGAGATTGTGAGGAATACATCTTATATCTAGTTCAATTTTAATGAAGACAAATATTATCAAAGAAGAAAGGGTTCAAAAGTGTCAAACACATCAATTATGAAGTTAATCAAGAAGGTTTTGCATATAAATTTAAGTCAAGAGTTGAGACAAGTGAAATTAAATAAGGTGCTCATTACAATTTATACTATACTACTTTAAATTTCTCATAATTTCATATTTCACTCCATCTAAAACCTTCTTGAATCATAATTCATTATTATCTAAAAACCTTCTTCATCTAATTCTTATTACAAGTGTTTGTACACAAAGTTGTGTGAGAATATTGTGATATTAATTTGTTTCCATATTGATTACATGTTGATCAATAATAATGAGATGAATGTAACTTTAGAAACAAAGAGGTTTCTAACTTCCACATTCAAGATGAATGATCTTGGACTAGTTGACACACTTTTGGGGATCAAAGTAAAGCGAAATAGTGGGGGTTATGAACTTAGTCAAACATATTATGTTGATAAAATTATTGATAAGTTCAAACACTTACGCTTTAAGGAAGTGACCACTCCATTTGATCCTAGTGTCAAACTTCAAGAGAATGATGGAAGAGTTGTGGCTCAATTGGAATATACAAGTGCATGCATTGTACTAGACCCGACATAACATTTGCAATTAGTAAAATGAGTAGATTTTACTAGCAATTCAAATGGTGAGCACTGGAAGGCCGTCATTAGGATTTTCAGCTATCTTATGACAACAAAAATCTTGGTCTCTATTATGGTAGATTTTCTGCCATATTAGAAGGATATACCGATGTGAGTTGGATATCAAGTGTTGAATATCATAAATCTACATTTGGGTAGATATTTACACTAGTCGGGGTGCAATTTTTTGGAAGAGCAAGAAAAAAATGTGGACCACTCTCTCAACCAAAGAATTAGATTTTAAGGATTTTTCTTCCGCTTGTGAAGAAGTTGAATGGTTAAGGGACCTTTTGTTGGAAGTTTCATTTGCTAAAGACTATGTTTCAAAAGGTGTTGATACATTGTGGTAGTCAAACCACTTTACCTAGAGCATACGAAAATTGTATAACAGAAAGTCTAGGCAAGTAGGACCTATACATTCTTTCGTGAGAAAATTGATTAAGGATGTAATCATTTCATTTACATATTTACGATCAAGCTATAATTTGCTTGATCCATTTACTAAACCACTGGCCAAAAATTTAGTAAAGACTTCCTTAAGAGGTATGTAATTGGAATTCCTTGATTAAGGGTTCCGATAACGATAACAACCCAATCTAAAGTTAACAAACCTTAACCTAAGATTCAATGGGTAACAACAAGTCATTGAATTAGATGTTTGTGCAACATTATGTGACAATGTTGACTATTACAAATTGAGGGTTGAGTTTTTCAAACTCTTAATGAAGTTCTATATCGAGGATAAGTATCTCTAGAGAATAAATACAATATGAACTTCACCTATGTGAATTTCAAGATGGTGCTGCCTCAAAGTGAGAATTAGAGTTTTCCTCATGAAAAATTCACGAAAAACAAGAAAAAAACATGACCATAAGTAGTGATAGGCGAGAGATGTAGGCGAAGAACCACTAAAGAGTGTGTGTAAGGTAAAACCGGTTTAATCACAAGGGATAACAATTCAAAGTATTGCTACCTAACATTCTGATTAGTCTTTGTATAATCCTTACTAAGGTTAAATTCAAATTGAAAGATACTTAACTGTATTAACATTCTTTGTTTCTCTTTTTCTGTAATTGGTCTTATCATTATTAGAATAAGTGGGGGATTATTGTAAATTATTATAAATTAATAATATTGAGTGTGTTCCAAAATGACGAGAAAATATTCAAGTGAAGATTAATTTTTAAATTCAAAAATAGGCAACACTTGTGAAGTGTTGCAATAGGTTTGAATTCGAAAATAGGAAACTCTTGTGAAGTGTTACAATAGGTGTGAAAAGTGTTGTTGTAGGAGAAACAATGCAACATTTAGAAAAAAAGTGTTGCTGAAAGTGTGTGTTTCATCAAAGGTCGTAACCTTATGAAACAACACCAGTTTAGTCTATAAATTGAGCATTTCGGGTTCAGAAAGACATATTAGAAAAACCTATCATCTTCACACTAAATTCCAGATTTCATCTTCTTTATATTCTAGTTTTCATTCGTCTTGTGCAAACTCGAGTATAGACTGAATTATCCTGGGTATTCCTACGCATAAACTCTAAGACGATTTGAGAGTGTTTGAAATATTATAAGAAAAATGATTTGTTCACGATTCTAGCCTCGACCCATTTGATTTGAATGAATAAAATATTTAGTTTATCATCCAACTTATCCATATGGACCACAACTTTATCCACCCTAACATATCCATTATCTAAAGGCACCTCTCGTGATCCATAATTCACATTCTTTTTGTTCTTAAGTGAGTACCCCCTCAGACCCAACAAACCTAGTAGCCTAACTCATTACGCCGTTCAGACCCAACATCATCGACAACCTGAAGGCTCCAAGAATTCCATGCATTTGATGGAATAAGATATATCTATATCAACAATAAAGATGGGGAGGAAAAAGGATGAAAATGTAGATCAAGAGGTATATGAGCATCTTTGGAGTGTTGGCGACTTGATAGCTACCTAGATTTAAGTTATATGTGCATGAACGATCATGTGAAAACACAACTAGATCATTAACACATGGCCTCAAATTTTATAGGACCCCAAAACTAAGTATCATATATAGTTTAGAAAATTTAATTGTTCAGTAGAACTTGAGACCATCAATAAAATTTCTCATGTTTACTACCACTAGGCAAAAAAATCTTTGATATAGAATAATATGTAGAAATTGTATTTTATATAATATTAAAACAATTGTATTTAATATAATATTAAAACAATATACCAACCAATTGCACTTGTATATTCCGATTGAGTCACAACTCTTCAACCATTCTTTTGAAGTTTGATATTATGAACAAATGGAGTGTTAACTTCCTTAAAGTGTAATTGTTTGAACTTATCCAATATTTTCTCAATGTAGGGTGTTTGACTAAGTTCATAATCCCCAATATTTCTCTTTACTTTGACCCCCCCAAAATAGTGTCAATTAGTACAAGATATTTCATCTAGAATGTGGAAGTTAGAAACCTTTTTGTTTATAAAATTCCATTAATCTTGTTACTAATAATCAACATGTCATCAACATAGAGACAAGTACAATGTTCTCACTCACCTTTGTGTACAAGCATTTGTCACCTGAGTTAGGAACAAATGCATTTGAAAGCATGACGTAGTTAAATTTTTGGTGTCATTGTTTCAGTGATTTCTTTAATCCATACAAGGACCTGAAGAGCTTGCACACATTTTGTTCATTTCCATGAAGCATGTAACCTTCTAGTTTCTCCATGTAGATTTCCTTATTGAGATCTCCATTTAGGAATGTTATTTTAACATCCATTTGATGAACTATAAGGTCGTTTAAATAATCTAATGCAAATAATATTCTAATTATCGTCTTTCTTACTACTAGTGTATATGTGTCGAAATAATCAACATGTTCCTTTTGTCTAAAATCCTTTGCTACTACTATAACCTTGTAGGTGTTTAATGTTACATAACTATGATACTTCTTTTTACATATCCACTTGCTTCTAATGAGCCTTGATCTCTTAGTTAAATTTACAAGTTCCCAAGTGTGGTTTAACATAATTGAATTTGTTTCGTCTTGGATAACATCCTTCAAAAGGAAGAGTCACTCGAAGCTACTGCTTATTTATAAGTTTTAGGATCATCATCTACTTGAAGAATAATATGATTTTTTCTAACACAATTCTCACAATTTCTTTAAACTATATAAAAGGAAATGAGTTGAGAATCAATTTTTGTGTGTGTTCTAGATCCTTAGCTTTTCGGGCTCTCTTGTTTACCCTAGGCTCGATTTGTATTTCAACATCCCGTGAAGGACTTGCGGGTTGTATTTAAATAAACCGTGAAGATTCTTCCTCACTTGATTCTTAATTTGTGGGAATCTTAGATTCCATGTCCTTTTTAATAAGGTTTTCAAAGAATTCTACATCTCAGGATTCATTCATTACATTCGACTCCAAATTTAAAAGTCTATATACTTTATTGTTAGGTGCATATCCTACAAAAGCACATTTGATCCCCCGAGGACCCAATTTAGTTATTTTAGGATCCATGTTATTATAATAGGCTACACACCCCCACATTCTAAAATAATCGATATTTGGTGCTCTTCCTTTCCATACCACATATGGAGAAATATCGTTTTTCTTCAAAGGAATTATATTCATTATATGACAAGAGGATAGTAAGGTTTCGCCCCCATAAATTAAATGTCAATCCATAATGCATTAACATGACGTTTATCATTTCTTGATATGTTTAATTATTTCTCTCATCTAGACCGTTTTTTTATGGTGTACATGGTGCAAAACATTCATATATAATGCTATGTTCTTCACAATGTGCATAAAATTCAGTAGAAAAGTATTCACCGCCCTATCACTTCTAAGGACTTTTATACTTCAACTTAATTGATTTTCTAATTCCTCTTTATAAATTTTATAGGCATTAAAGGCATTACCTTTATGCTTTAAAAGATATTCATATGTGAACCTAGAGAAATCATCGATAAAGGTAACGAAATACCTATTTCCCCCACGGGTTAACATGCCATTAAATTCTCACAAATTTGAATGCATAAGATCAAGCAAGTTGGTCTTTCTTTCTACACTTTTGAAATGTTTCTTAATCATATTTTATTTAACACATTTTTCAAAACCATTAACATCACACAAGATCAAACCAGATTTAATTAGTCTATTCATAATACTAATACCAATATGTACCAATCTAGTATGCCATAAAGAAACAAGAAAAATTAGAAATTTTATTTATAATATTTCCAATAGTACAAAGTTTGACCATTCCCTCATTAGAATAACCTTTTCCTACAAATACACTATTATAAGTCAAGATTAATTCTCCCAACTCATATACAAATTTAATGCCTGGTTTCCCTAAAAGATCCCCACTAACAAGGTTCATATGCATGTCGAGAACATGAAGTAAATTTACAAGAGTAACTTTATTTCCATAAGCGAAGTTGAGTTCCACGGTTCCTATTTCAACGACCCTTGATCGTCCTTTATTTCTCATTTGAACCTTTTGGTCATCAATGACTTTAGAAAAGGTTTTGAATGTTGCTTTTTCATATAAGACATGGATATAGAACATGTATCATACCACTATACTTGTACCTTACCTTTGATTTCCATAATTTTGCTCACTATAGCAATTATGTCGTCGTCATCACGAACATGTTTTTAGACTTGTTGTGCCTACAATATCAAACATAATGGCCAATTTTTTCGCACACATAACAACTTCCTTTTGGTCCTTTTTTCCCACAAGAATTCTTGAACTTATCGTGTTCCTTCTTTGGTCCAATATGGTTCTTCACGCCATCATGTTTCTTCTTGACTTTTGTGCTCATTGCATTGGCTTTACAATATCCAACAAACTCAGATTTCTCTTTATCTTTCAATTCCTCTTAAGAGGTTTTTGGATTTCCTCCGGTGAGAAGTCCTCGGAACTATGAAACAATTTATTTTTGTGGATTTTCGATGAAGATGGAAATCTTGAAATAATTGCACCAACTTGGAAAGCTTCGGGAATGTATATAGTTTTTAGTTTATTTACGAGAACCTGTAACTCGTGTACTTGTGTAAGAATGAGCTTTAAATCCAACATTTAAAAGTCAAAATATTTAGAACTTAATTATTTTAGTACCTTCCTCTTTAACCTTGAATTTGAACTCGAGTGCTTTCCAGATTTCTGTTGTAGATTGTGTGTTTGTGTAGAGACCATAGAGATGATCGGATAATGTGTTCAGAAAATGTCCATAACATAGAAATTCATCCTTCATATTATTCTTGCGTTCTTTCTTGATTTCATTAGAGTCATTTTCTGCTGGTTTTGGAATTGATGTCAAATTAGGATCTAAGACATAGTGAATCTTCAGAGCAGTTAGGAGAAATATAATTTTATCTTGCCAGCTAGTGAAGTTTGTTCCATCGAAATAATCCAACTTGACAAGGTATTGGATCATCACATTGATGCTTGAAATCGAAGCATATGTAGCCATTATTTGAGAAACTATTATACCGTTAGCTAATGCTTCTAAGTTGAATGCATCCAGGCTTAAATCCTGAACGAAATCATTATCTTAATAGTATTTCAAGCACTCTTAAATGTTTTAGAATTAACGTGCAAGAATATACAAGATAATTAATCCAAATTCAAGTTTGCACAAGACCGAGAAAACTAATGTTTATAAGCCAAATAGTGTTGTTTCACAAGGTTTCTACCCTTGATGAAACACACCCTTTTAACAACACTTTTACTAAATGCTCAATTGAGAGGCCTGATTGATCCAATGTATCGTGCCTAAGTACTCAAGTTCCGATACGCGCAGGAATATCTAGGATAATCCATCCTAATTCGAGTTTGCACAAGACCGATGAAAACTCAAATGTTTATAGGCCAAGTAGTGTTGTATCACAAGGTTGTGACCCTTGATGAAACACGCCATTTCAACAACAATTTTACTAAATGGTTAAATGAGTAGTCTGAATGCTCTTATGTGTCGTGTCCAAGTGCTCAAGTCTCGCCTACAAGCCGAATATTGTAAAAGATTTCAAGTTTGTCATCTTGTTGCTAATAAACTAATTAGTTTTTTGTTTTATTTAAAAAAATAATAAATACAAAATTAAATAATGTTAAATAATTAATATTTTTTTGTAGTTCATAAAACATATTTCTCTTATTTTTAAAATACATACACATATATACAATAGAGTAGAATAATCATGATTGTAATTTTTTATATAAATTAAATATTCTATTGTCACAAATGCAAAAATTATTCTCTTGACAAATTAAGTGTTGTTCCTTTTGGATTGACTGCATTGTGCAAAATAATGTGGAGTTTGTTCAAGTTGTTTCTGGTGCAGAAGTGACACATGTGGAACACGATGTTCCAACATGTATGCTGCAACATTTGATCTCTGACAACATGTTATTGCAGTTTTAGTTCAAGGTTATTTAATCTAAGATTCACTCTAAAGAGAATATTGAGAATTCATAAAGAGAGATAATTATGACGTTCTCATGCAACATGTGGAATACGATGTTCCAACATGTGTTCAGTGCAACATATGGCCTTGTTCAGCAGGTCATGATGGATATTGTTAGGTGCGAAATTTCTGATTATTTTTAATCAGATTGTTGCTATATTTTAGAAATGCATTTATGTGGATTTATTTGTTAAAGATTGGCTGAGATCAAATCAATTTAAATTGGATATTTATATTTGAATTTGAATCATAACAAATCATATCTTTGAAGATTTTTGTGGAAGTACAAATCAACCAAATCTTCTATAATTTTGGACGAAATCCGAACTGCCAAAGCCCATTGGAAAATGCTCAGAATTGGATTACTATTTAAGAAGATTCAAACCTCAAGTTTGCGGTGTGCACATTTTGAAGGTTTCTTGTGTTAGGGTTTATCTTTTAAGTCTTTGTTTGTTTTATTTTTGTGTACCACTCTAGCATCTCCATTCGCATCTTAAGGCATGGAGTTTAGTTCGTTAGTTGAGATTTAAAGATTTGTACCAAGACACTAATTCTATAAGCTTGAGAACAAAGTGATTGTGTTTATTGTACATCACACTATTGCTTCAGTCACATGGCATGTTGTTGATATTGTTTTGTTGAATTATATTAAGCATTCTATAAGTTTTTTATTGAAGTTTATCACTTGGGATTAATGATTAAAAGAAAGTGAGAAGGGTTCTCATATTTAGTGGGAGACCTAAATAGAAAGTAACTAGGATTAGGAAGAGGAATTGAACATCATGGGGTTGATGTTTCTATAAGACTAATTGTACTAATGCGAAGTAGTGAATTTCCTTTTGTAGGTAGAGTGCCCCCCAGACGTAGGTGCAGTTTCACCTAACTGGGCTACCAATCTCTTGTGTTATAATTATTGTTATATTGTTTTCTTTATGGTTTAACAAGTCAGATTAGTTTTCTCAACATTGACCATAATTCATTTGCCTTAGGAGTGAAGATTTCAGAAGAGAAGCTGGTCAGAAAAATCCTCTAATATTAGCCTGAGAAGTTTGAAATGAAGGTAAAAACTATTGAAGAAGCTCAAGATTTAAGCACCCTTAAGGTTTATTAACTCATTGGTTCTCTTCAAACCACTGAAGTGGCTATAAATGGAAAATCAGAAAAGAAGAACAAAAGTATAGTTGTTGTGTCCAATGCTGGAGATAATGAAAATCAAGGAAGAGAATTTTTTTTAAAGAGGATAGAGCTCTTGTTGGGAGAAAGTTTAACAACTCTCTGAATAAAATTGACAGAAGATGAATGACAAATGTCCCAGACAAGATGTCATACGTCAGTCCCTTGAACATATGCAAAGGAGTTCAATGTCATGAATATGAAACGTTTGGTTGCATTAAAGCTTAATGTCCTAGTTTTCTAAAGAAACATAAAAAGGGATTGTAAATCACTTGGACTAATTATGATGATGAAAGTGAAGGAGAAATAGATGATAAAGTAATGGCTTTTACTAGGAAATATGACTCTTGCAGTGAGTCTAGTGATGAAGACATGCTAGTAGAAGAAATTGTTGAAACGTATAGAGATTTGCTCACTAAATGGAAGGAATCTTACTTAAGATAAGAGAGACAAAGACCATAAGTGCTCTAGTCCTTGAAAAAGACAAACTTGGTTCAACCATTACATGTCTGGAAGAGGAAGTCACATTGTTAAAGTCCAAACTTGATAATATGACAAAAATATGTTTGTATGTTGAATAATGGTTCTGATATGTTAAATGAGATCTTAGAGATTGGGGAGAAGAAGGATATAGGGTTTGACTATAGTTCCATGAACAAAAAGGTCAAATTACACACTAAGAAGTTTGTTGCTCCTAAAAATGAAACTGAGTTTTTGATGAAGGACCAAATGTCCCAGCATCCCGCTCAACTTATGTCCCCTTACATCAAAGGCATGGAGAAATCATCTTTGAGGTGTAACCACTATGGAAGATATGGCCATATAAGACCATTTTCTATAGATTATATGGATATCCTCATACTTATAGTTAGCCAAGCACAACAAAATTAAAGGAAAGAAAACTCAAGCAGAGAAAGTTTGGAAACCCAAGGAAACTATCACTTGTCTTATAACCCATACATCTCTTAGAGTCCCCTCAAGAGAAGATTAGAATTTTGATAGTGGATGTCCAAGGCACATGATTCATGAAAAGATCTATCTTGAAGATTTAAATCCTTACTCTAATAGTCATGTTAACTCTAGTAATGGAGCTAGAGGAAGAATCAAATGCATATGCAAACTGATTAGTCCATGTTGTCCTTGCATTGATGACGTGTTATTGGTAGAACGATTAATTGCTAACTTGATCAACGTAAGTCAATCATCTGATCAAGGTCTGAATGTTAGCTACAACAAGTCTGAATTTATTGTCTCTAGTAAAGATAAAAAGGGGCTAATGAAGGGTTCAATATCCAAAGACAATTGTTACATGTGGATCTCTCAACCCTCATCCAAAGTTAAGAGCATGAGAGATATCATATTTGGGGATGCTGTCAAGAGATTACCAAAACTCAAGATTGAAGAAGGCAAAATCTGGGGAGAGAGGCAAATCGGGAAGCAAACCAAGATGCCATATAAGATGCTTCAACATATTACTCTTGTTTCTGAATGACCATTTATGGAATTTATGAGACTCGTGCAAGGAGTTATCATTGAAGGGAAGGCTGATGGTCAGGTTAGAGATCCTCCAAACATTGAACAACCAATAATGGTTCAGAAGAATAAGCTAAAAAAGATTAGTGATTATGGCATGATTCATCCTATTAGGGTTCCTTCTCATAATTCTGGAATTGTTACTATTCAAATTCAAGATAATGTGTTTTGTGAAGCTGAAATTAGTGTTCCTCTTGGTGTGTTGAATCTCAGGTATAAGTTGTATATCAAGAAACATGTCCTAGACAATGTTCCCTATATTATTCCACGTTTTGATGATGTGACCCCTGAGAATAATTTTGTGAGTGGTGATGATCATGTCCATGAAGAGGTTGAGTTTTATATTATTATATCCCATGAAAATAATAAGAAAAGTCGTGATATTATTACTATAAAGAAGGCTCAACTTGTAGCACAAGGCTATGTTGAAGACTCTACTCCTATAGCTCATCTTGAAGCCATCAAAATGTTACTAGGTTTGTATTGTATCCTTATGTTCACTCTTTATCAGATGGATTTGAAAAATGCCTCCCTCAATAGTTACTGGAATGTAGGTTTCAACCAGAATGTGCCAAACAACCTATATAACATGTTGGTGACTGAGTTTCCAATTCAGAGGAAGGATGGGAAACATGCCCCTGTTAATTCTGAAGTTGGTGGTGGTGTGAATGATTATGTCAGTGCTGATGATGGTTCTATCCATAAGAACAATGGAGTTCATGTTGGATATGCTTTTATCAATTTAGGTATTACTAAAGATGTCGGTCTTAGTAGAAGGTGTGACAAGAAATTAAGAAAAAGGTGGAAAATAGAAAGGTTTCACTGAAGGCTAAAAGGACTCATACAAAGGCAAATAAGACTCCCAAGAAGAACAATAAATATGTGGTTGATAGTAAGAAATTAGCTAGGAAGAAAATGAATGTTGCTCATCATAAGAAAATGTCTCTTCAAAAGGAACATTATGTTGAAGCACTGGAATATTATGAAATTATGGAGCTCCTTAGTGATGCTTAGTATTTAAAGATAATGTTGAAAGATGGATCTGATTATCTTAAGTTGATAAAGGAATTTGTGATTATGAATGATGACATTTCTCTTGAGTTGTTGAATTTCATTTACAAGCTGTTAGTTGGGAAAGATATCCTAGACATTGTGTTACACATTTGTGCACTTGTTGATGAACCTAATCTATTTTTTTATGGAGAAATGTTTGAGCATTATCATCTCAACTTGTTGTTGCTGCTACGTAAAGTTTGTGGTATGTGCTCTTGGGTTCTTGTTCTCTAGTACTTTTTCCCATACTGAGCTAGTTTGTTTTGTTACCCTTTGCCCAGTTTGAGAAAATTAGGGGGAGATGATGATACTTAAGAAATGATCTTCCTTTGATTTGGCGTTCATAAGAAGTTGTGAGTTGCTGTCATATCTAAGCTAATGCTTATATATTTTTATTTCAATTCGCTTAAGAATATCCAGAAGAAAGTTTGGAACATGTTATGTGACATCTTGACACACAATTTGCTCCTTCTGCACTAAATAATTGCTTCAACATTTGGTTAGAAAGATTGTATTATTTCTAATTTGGATTGGCACTGGATGAAGAAATCTCTAATCTCAATTAAAGATGATTTAAAGTGTGGTTCAGTTTCTGAAAGAAGTTTTATTTTGAATCATTTACTTGAGAAGTTGGAATTATGTTTTATATAAAGTAAAGATTTTATTTGATATTGCCAAGATTCAGAATTGTGTTACATTGATAAATGTCATGCCAAATGTTCCACGGTCCATGAGACATTTGTCTCAGATTGGTTACAAAGATCTTAATCTTCCTAATAAAGATTTGGTTAATCATGTGTTTTTGAAGGATGTAATCTGAATCAAATTCAGTAAGAATAATCAAGAGATTCATAGTTATTCAAGGAGATTGATCAAGCACTATTAGAAAAAGAACATTTTATATCGGATACGAAATGCATTTAACCTCAACTACAGAGGCGAGATAACGAAGGGTGTCATGAAAAGTGCACACTTTACCTCTAAGTTTTAAAAAAACCGGAGGGTATGTGAAAAGGTCATGAGTTTGATCCCTAGGGAGACCTTTTTGGAATTCTAAAATTGTGAAAACACATGTTCCCTCGATTTTCTAATTTCACTGACGGATATACCACATTTTCACCTCGGATGTCTAATAAAATCGAGGGGTAAAATAATTTTGAGTTTATTTAAACTAATATGGATTGATTATTTCACTAAACCTTATACTAAACATATAATTTTTCAAAGTTGGTTAGAAAAATAATTATATGAACACTTGTGTTATATTTGAAGAAAAACTTATATTAATTAGTGATTTGAAGCATCCTGCAACTCATCATTCATCTCACACTGTTTTATGGTTAAAATCTCTCAAATATTTCAAGTTCTTTATTCAACACTTACTTTTATGCTAATTCATTCTTGAAAGCATAAAATGTGATGCTTTGAAAAATGAACAAATATGGAATAAAGTTGAACGAAAACTAGAAGTATTGGAGAAATTGTAACGATAAAACAACATGAGATGAATGATGAGTTGCAGAATGCTAGAAAATCATTAATCAGTGTAAGATAAGTCTCAGATACAACATTATTTTGCATATGATTATTTCCAAAATCAATTTATTAGGTTATATGTTCAAAGAGGGGTTAGTGAAACAAATAATCGACATTAGATATAATAAACTTAACTCGACGAAACAAGATGAGAGTTGCGTAAAGAATCACAAAAAGCATAAACTCAATATCAATATCAATCTAAAACGCAAACTCAATAACAACAAATAAACTATAACATATAGATTTTCATAACTTTGGGTAGTAGAATAACTAAAGAATAACAACAATAACATCAACAACTCAAAAATAACAACTTACATTAAACAACAACTCAAAAAAACATTCTCTTAACAAAACTACAATAACATGATTAATAAACCTATAACATGAATCAGTTTATACAACAACAACCAGATTAAACCTATAAGGTTTAGAATCTCAACAACGAGTCTCAATAACAACAATAACAACAACGTCAATAAACCTATAACATAAATTTGTTTAAACAACAATAACAATATTCAACCTTTAGGATTTAGGGTCTCAATAACAAGTCTCAACAACAATAACAACAATATCAACAAACCTATAAATAAATCTATTTAAACAACAACAATAATAACAAGATAAAACCTCTATGGTTTTGAATCTCAACAACAAAAACAACGACAATAAGAACAATATGAGTAGTATTGTTGGACGTACCAGATCTGAAGAAAAAGTAAAAGAAAATGATTTGGATCTCTGAAGAAGAAACGAGAGCACTAACCACACAACATCTTCGTATTGAAGATGATATGTGTTTATGACTCTCATTGTTTAGGGCTCTTTGTTAGGCTTCTGTTTGTGTTGTTTAGACAAATGAAACTGGATGCTATAAGCTAAAGCTATATATATCAGAGAAATATATTCACCTCGGTTGGAAAGAAAACTGAGGTGAAAAGTAGCTTACTTTTAGATTAAAAATAAAATATTCAAGAATGCACCACTTTTAATGAGATAAAAACATAAACTGAGGTTGATGGGATTTGAAGCATGTATACTGAATAGGTTTACCCATCGATTTTCAAAATAACATACAAAATATATTATACATATTTATTTTTAATAAAAACATGGCGCATCCAGGAATTATACCTCGTTTTTTCAATATGTAAGGTAAAATCATTGTCAAGAAATGTATTATTTGTAGTAGCGAAGATTGGAAATCATCAGTATTGAATATTGATCTCATGTATTTTTTAGAAGTCTAACTAAATTCATGAGCTAAATCCTTATGTGATTTTAGAGTTATATTTTTATGGATATATAAGGAATTCATTTCCTTTATGAAGACTCAGACCTCAAGAGTAAAGATCTACTTTATGAGGAAGATGCAAAATCCTCAAGAGAAGAAGAAGGATCAAGCTCTGAAGAATGAAGTCATCAGTTTTGTGGTATTTCTCCAATTTTCATTTTTTCATACCTTAGCCAAATTATGGAAAAAGGGGGGGAGTAATGATGGGTGTAGTGGAACGGTGTAACTACTGACTTGACTACTGATTTGTGGTATGTGAGGTTCAATTGATATGTCATGTTGTGTTGATGTTCTATGTGAATACATCCTGAAGCATCTGCCCCAACATTTGACCCTTCAACCTTGTTGACTATGTGTGCTGATATCTATTTGTGTTAAAAGTAGCTTCTGGCCTTTGACTACTGACTACTAACTGTATTTGCATGCATGACTAACCTATCATGAATGATTTCATGTTAACTGCTTATGGGAGCATCTTTGTGTCAAATGACTAATGTATAGCAACTGGTACACTACTGATATGTGTTGTTGCTCAGACTTTTATTGTTGCTGATGTATACTCTGATGGATATGCTTCCGTTGCCACTGATGTTTGTTCTTAGTATATGATTCCTTTGATACTCAGTTGTATTTCTGCTTGTAGAGTTAGTTTATCAAAATTTGACAAAGGAAGAGATTGTTGTTCCTTTTGGATTGGATGTATTATGAAAAATAACATGGAGTTTGTTCAAGTTGTTTCTCGTGCATAAGTGACACATGTGGAACATGATGTTCTAACATGTGTGCTGCAACATCTGGTCTCTAACAACAAACATATGCTATTGCAGTTTTAGTTCATAGTTATTTAATCCAAGATTTACTTTACATAGAAGATTTAGAATTCATGAAGAGAGTTACTTTGGATGTTCTGGTGCAACATGTGAAACACGATGTTCCAACATGTGTGTAGTGAAACATCTGACCCTGGTCAGTAAACCATAATGGATGTTGTTAGGTACAAAATTTCTGATTGTTTTCAATAGGATTTGTTAATATATTTTAGCAATGCATTTATGTTGATTTGTTTGTTAGAGATTGGTTAAGATCAAATCAATTTAAATTGAAGATTTAAATTTTAATTTGACTCATAACAAATAATAACTTTTGGAAATTTTTGTGGAAGAAATCAACCAAATCTTCTATAATTCTTGACGAAATCAAAACTGCCAAAACCCATTGGAAAAATCCCAGAATTGGATTTCTATTTAAGAAGACTCAAATCTCATGTTTGTGGTGTGTAAGTTTTGAAGATTCCTTGTGTTAAATTTATCTTTTGAATCTTTGTTTGTGTTAATTTTGTGCATTATTCTAGCACCTCCATTCACATCTTAAGGCATATAGTTTGGTTTGTTAGTTGAGTTGTAAGCTTTGTTCCAAGACACTAATTCTATAGGCTTGAGAACAAAATGGTTGTGTTGATTGTACATCACGTTGTTGCTTTGTCACATGGCTAGTATTGATATTGTTTAATTGAGTTGTATTCAACGTTCTATAAAGTTTTTATTGAAATTTGTCATTTGAGATTAGTGATTAAAAGAAATCGGGAGGACTTCTTATATTTAGGGGGAGACTTAAATATAAAGTCACTAGGATTCGAAAGAGGCATTGAATATCATTGTGTGATGTTCCTATAAGACTAATTGTACTAATTTAAAGTAGTGAATTTTCTTTCTTAGATAAAGTGTCTCTTAGACGTAAGTGTGGTTTTACCGAACTGGATTACCAATCTCTTATATTATTCTATAACTCTTTGCATTGTGTTATTACCGCTTTTATATCATTGTCTTACTGATTTAATAAATTTTATAATTTAAAATATAGCTTAAAATAATCCATTAAATTCTTACCTTTCATATATTTTCAAACCATTTGTTTTATTTTTCACAAATATTTAAACATTATCCAATAAAATTATTGCATACATAATTAGTAAGAAGGAGGAGTAATCAGGATCTATTTTAAGATAAAAATTCATCCAACTTAAATAAAATAATATAGTTTTTATTATTTGCTATAAAGTGTTATCTGGTCTAATTTAATTTCATGTTATTTAATTTAGATTTTTTCTTAGATATTCAAATTAAAATATATATTTTTTATTATTATAAAATTCTATAAAATAATAAATTTGATGTAATATATAATATATAATATATAAAAAAACTAACATTATAAAATGAGAATTTTCTATTATGTTGAAACAAATAAAATAATAAAAATAAATAGATTAAATCAAAATAATAAATAGTAGGTTTAACTATAGTTTTGATCTCTTTATTTTATCTATTTCACGAAATTGATCCCCTTTATTTTAAATTTAAATAGTTTTGGTCCCCCTCATACTTTTGCATTTAAAATTAATAATATTTCCAATTTTTAAAAACAAATTTTTTTAAACATGATCAATTATCATATATAAATATACTATAAAATTTTATAGATAAAAATATAAACTAAAAAATTAATATTACATCAATTTTTTATGAAAAATATGAGAGAGGAACCAAAACGATTTGAATTTAAAATATAAAGATTAATTTCGTGAATTAGATAATAAAATTATAATAAAATCTAAATAGTATTAAAAATAAATATCAACACAAAATAAATTAACACAATATATTATTATATTTATCAAAAATAAATAAATAATTTTAAATATACGATTCGGTTTGATTTGAATCGATTTAAAATTCTCAATCTCTAATTAAATCTAATTCAAATGACTTTGATAAAATAAAAGTCAAATGAAATAATATTCGACTTTTTACCATTTACAATTTTGTATATCTATTTGGAATTTTCATTAAGATTAGTAACATCCCATAGTACCAAGACTATTGGAGAAAGGGTCCCTCAATCCTTCAATATTATTTCTTTACTATACAATATATTATAGGTGAAGTGTTGCAAAATTGTCCAAGAAAGTAAATTATCGGTTAAGGTTGTTCTTAGCAATAAAAGAAAATATTGAACTTGACGCACACAAAACAAAAACAATAGCTTACATATAAACTTTATTGGACAATAACTCAATATCAACAGATCAATACAAAACTTTTAAATATCAAAATATTACATCTAAGTTATTTCAAGGGAGTAATTTTCACAATTATACGTGAAAGATGACTTCGTTTACAAAAAATCTTTATATATTTTTTTGTTTTTCTTGAGATCAAAACATCTTTACCGTGTTTCAAATAATCTTGTAATTTTTTTCTCAATGTTATAAAATTGTATTAGATATAAATTAGTAATAAGTTTTGACAAAAAAAATAATAATAATAAATAATAAATTCGGTCAAAGATTTTTTTTTTGTGTGATGCCTTTGTTAGCAATGGTCAACATGTGTAAAGATAGAGAGATAGGATTTCAATAGAATGAGTAAAATTTGGAAACTAAGAGTTACAAGAAAGAATAATTAGTAGATATAAGAAAAAAAACTAAATTATCATTATTAATATATAATAAAATAATATAATAATATTATCTAACATTTTTCTTCAAACTCCCAAAATATTAATAGAGTCTATGGTAAGTTTTTCAAAAAAAATAATAAATGAAAATGTTCAATAGAATTTGTATTCGTGAATAAATTAACAATATGCAAAGAGGATGAGAAAAATGGTAGAGTAATCATTCCATGTTTAAAATGACGGCGAATGAAGTAACAATCAATCTCAATGTATTTGATATGTTCATGAAAGATCAAGTTGTATATAAATTGAATGACACTATTAGTTTCACAATACATAAGAGTTGGCTCAATACAAGCAACACACATGTCAAAATATAACTAACACATCCAACCTATTTTAGTAGTGGTGGATATCATAATATGATACTCATCTTTTATAGATGAACAAAGAGAATATATTCTTTCTTACTCATCCAAGAAATAAGAGAGTCTTCAAAAAAAGATGCAAAACCTTGTGACCAACTTATAATTTGTGGGGTCACTGATCACAAAACTAACAAGTGTACTAGTATGTGTCGAAGTAATAATAAAAGATTTTTTGTCTTCACAAGCGTTGGATTTTAACAAGGAAAACGAGTGTGAGCTAACGTAACACAATGAGGGATTTGTTCGAAATTGTTTGTTTTGATACGGAAAAAAGAGAAATTTGACTTTAAGATACGATGATAAGGGCAATTAGGTCTTTTTGTTAGAATCCCCTACTTCTATTCTATTGATGAAATGCACAATAACATACATGCAGAAACATAAAAGTTACACGAAATATTAACCCTACAGCTTCACTCAACCCCTTTATGTGCACCTCACTAGTATAAGCGTTAATTCCTTGATCCCTCGTACCAATTGAAACGTTAAACTAGGCACTAGAGCACGTTAATCCCTAATTCATAATTCCTAATTAGACTATCCCTAGTTAATTATAAAATCAAATAATAATCCTATTTCCGATAAGCAGCTCTACAATTAATATATGTCACAACTTACCTAGATCAAATTATGTGTCATAACATATAATAAGCAATGAACACAAACAATAATTGAATAATAGCATTTACATCAACCACTCATATGTTCCAGTAGAATAAAAATAGGTTCATCATACAAAAAACCTAAGTTAGGAGAAATCTAGCTACTCGTAGTGTAAAATAAATATACAATGAGTTTAGATTCAGGGTACATAAAAAATAACTAAAGAAAATGCTCTTCAATAGCTTCAATGGCCTCCAAAAGCACCAAAAATTTCCCTTGCCATCACTATTAATATTGGAGTTTGGCACCTCTTAAAAGTGGTCAAAAATTGCTTTTAATAGAAAAAAATGTGTCAGCTGAAAAAGAAGCATCGTGTCCACGATAGTCAGCACCGCGACATGATGTAAGCTTTATCACGTTGCGATGTGATGCATCGCGTGCGCGAGAGTTCCACTAGTTATCACGGTGAAGAATCGGAGACCAAGCTATTGATTAGACTTGACTCATGAATCAAAATATCACCACCAAACTTTAATTTATCCAAGGGAAGGTGAAAAGATTCAAAAATAACCCAATATGTATATGCAAAGCTAGAAGATTAAACTTAAGCTAAGCAAAAAGGGGGGAGATTCTAAAGGTACGAGGGTGTGTTATGAAAACGGAAGGTATTAGCATCCTAATCATCTGTAGTACTCTACAAGAACCTTTTAAATATATGTGTTTGGTTTAAAATTGTTTGCTATTTGATTGGGGAGATGAGAAAAAGAACATCTTTTTATTGTTTGATGATTTGGAAAGACATTGAGTCTTATGCCTACGTACCCGTGAAAAATCAAAACCTCGTAGTTCGGGTTCAAAAGTAAGAAGGGAATTGTTGGGGTTGATTTTATGAGAAAGAGACAAATTGTCATCTTAAGGAGAAAACTCACTTTTAAACCACCACAAACATGTGGAAGATAGATCTTTGCATCAAATTGAAAGAAGGGCTCCCACTTGGATATAAAATCAACAAGTATGCCACATACCTCTTCCAAATGGAAAAGAATCAATATCAGTCTCAACAATGTTATGAGGTAGGAGATTTAAATCTCAACTAGGGATGACTCATGTCTAATCCTTTTATGAAAAGGTTTTAAACATGTAAAAGCCAAAGTGGCAAAAGGGTTTGAATTAAGTTTGTATTTTTTAGGTCTTATGAAAAGATCTTTGAATATGCTTAAGTATTTTGAAGCATTTGATTAAGAAATAAAAGGGAAAACAATGACCTAAGTCAAAGTTTATTATGAAAGTGGTTATAAAAAGGGGAGAGAGGTATAATCCTAAGGTTTACATTGAGGGGAACCTAAGATTATATCTAGAAGTTTTTGGATTAAGGGGAAGCAAAGTTGTATACAATGCAGATGAACACACACATGCAAAATGACAATAATGTCATGCTTCCTTTCCCTTGGGTATAAACAATAACACAGTTGAACATGCATTAACATTAAGGCACAAAATATGGCTAAATAAAATTAGAATCACAAGGTGAGTGAGGTATAGATGACAATATTAATCATGGTTTTTAGGCATTGAGATAAACATAAACAAGACATGACGAAGTTTCACATAGCACCATAAGACACAACATATTGATGGTGAAGGCAAAATCATATTTGACATGGTAAAAGCATTCATTGGTACATGGTAAACACAACACGAATCAATTTAGATAAAACATGCATCACATTATAAGTCTTCACAAAATAAACATTAGACTTGAATCAAAGTTCATGATAAGACCAAACTTAATTGGAAACCTAATCACCTCCTAACCATTCATTCAAGCATGTTTTCAAGGTGAATCAATTGATACATTGTATGAAGATAATCAAGTTTAAATATGTTAAGGATAACAATCAGCATTTAAAAGAGTATGCTTTAATCATACAAAGTTTCAACATCAAGAACAAATAAGACATAAGCCAAAAGAATCAATTAAGACAAAAAAACCACTTAAAACACATGTTTTCCATCCAATCAAAGGTGATGAGATAAATAATATTTTTGGGATTTTTTTGGTGTCATCATAAAATAGACATTCTCATGAACACGTGACAAAAAGAATGGATAAAAAACGTTAAGGGATCATGAAGTTATGGATATTCGAAGTTATGAAGAAAAATGAACATTTAACAAGTGAAAACAAAAAACATTACACTACCCAAATTCGAATCCATGCCTAGTAACTTAACAAACCAGTGTTTTACCACTGGGGCACAATGTCAATTCTTGTATTCAGTTACATCAATTAAAATATATATTAAAGTGACTTTTAAAATTTAAAAATGGCTCCAAACTTCATCTTCCTCATTCATCCCGCAGTCCATAATTTCCACCATTTTCACATATTGTTAAAACTCTAACTCTCTCAATTCTTAACAAAATCAAAAGTTGTAAAGACAAAAATTGCTTAAATTTTGCAAGGAATCTAATGGTACTCACCAACTTCATTTATTTTTCATAAATATCCAGAAACCAAACAAAATGCATATGAACCCTAAAAATTGAATTTAAAATTAAATTCCAAACATCACCGATTAAGACCAATGATCATAGGGGTTTTGTTCTTGACATCTTGGCAAGTATAATGGTAACAATAATGATGCAAAATGGTGCTTTAAATCATAAATTGCATAAATGAATACATACCTCAAAAATGAAAGTCTTCCTTTGGAATCGGGGTGTTTTAGATGTGATTTTATGATCTGAACAACTTCCTTACACCCCTGGGAAGGTGTTTGAATGTCTGGCTTGAGCTGGGGGTACTTGGTTCTTCCTTTCCAAATCAAGTTGCAAGCTATGAAAATGTGATTTGTAAGATGATGGCAGGGCTGTTCCAGAAATTGTTCAAGTGTTTGGACAACTTCTAATGGATGTTTAGAAGTTGTTTGAAGTGTTGGTTTGGAGAAAACACAAGCACAGTGGAATTTGGAAGTTTGAGGTTTGGAGAATTTGCTACAACGGAGTTTTTGTGCCAATTCTGGTGTATTGAGTTATGAGACTTGTCTCTCTATTTATAGAGGCTCCATATGGTTCATGTAACTTGCAGAAATCAATCTTGGTTCAATTGGAATGCTAGTTTGGTGACTTGGTTTCATTTTGCACAAAAAATCATAATGAATCATGATGAAAAGGTGGAGTGAAAGGAGGAGTTTAGAGGTACTTTTAGGATGTTGCTTATAGTTTAGAGTTTAAGTTTGATCATAAGAAATAAGTTAGAAGCTCAATGCAAGAGTGGTTGGAAAAGTTGGCCTTTATCAAAATGGATATGAAGCTTTTTGCAAAACCTTCCAAATATGGCATCATGACTTGGTCAATGGCTCAATCCCTTGTGTAATGCATCAAAGGTTTATGTAATCTTCTGATTAAGGTGATATTTAGAACCAATATAGCCTGTAAAGCAAGATCATGTAGCTTTGGCTCAAGGTTACACGATGAATTTGTCATGAAAATGACCTAAAATTCAGATTTGGAGAGCCAACTTCAACTCTTAGAAACTCCTAGCTCAAATATGATAGTTTCACGCTCTTGGACTTTTTGGAAATCTAAGAAAATCCTCTACAACTTTAATGTTGGTAGTTTTCCATGATTAAATATGGATCATGCTGAAAAGTGATGATCAAGTAAGCCACTTTTTGAAGGCAGATTTGGTTGAAGTATTTTTAAGTGTTTTAATTTTACGGTACCAACTTCATGGCTTTATAACTTGAAATCCTTGCATTTTTTGGGAATAAATCATAAAGGACAAAGTTAAATTATGAAGTAAGACCTTTAATATGATCATTGGAGCAAAGAAAATGGTGGCCTGGATCAAAAGTTATGGCCTTGGAAAGATGGGTACTTGAACATGTATTTTTTCATAACATAGAAAAATTTACAAAACCAAATCTTGCCCTTTTTGCAAGTAACCTCAAATTTCTTGTTTAATATTGATAAAATGCATCCATATACCATATTTTCATTATCCTTGAGTTGAGAAGTCCATGGTTGACCAAAAATGTCGAAAGTCAAACTTTGACTTTGTCTGAGTTGACTTTGTATCGGATGAATCCAATTCTTGCAATCTTTAATGAATGGGATATCTTAGGCATATTGGATGATGTGAATGGATCACTTATGATGTATTTGAAGTATTTTAACCATACTTAAATCTTTGGGATCATGCCTTTGCTAAAAAGTCAACCAGTTGACTTTGGATCAAAACCCTAGTTGAGGGTATCAGGTGAACTCTGGCCTTGATAAATTTGAGATGAAACGATCTTGAAATTGATTCTTATTGATGGAAGTCACTTGATTACTTGGGAAGGATGAGGATTTTTAAATGTTAAAACTCATGCCAAGTCTTGATTGATCAATCTTTGAAAGCTCTTGGTGCAAAACCCTAGCTTAAGACAAACAAAGTAGAAAATCTTTTTGTATTTTCAATAAGTTAGTAGTGCAAAGATTCTAGATGTCATGCAAATGATACAAATGATGGTGGCATCTTAGGGTTGAAAATTAGGGTATGACAGATGCCCATATTTAAGTTTTTTCAATCCGGAGATATGAATATTGGAATTTTCATCTCGACGTGATTGAAGAGATTTAAATACAAACATGCACTATTTTTGGCCCTGAGAGGCCACCAAATGCTTATGATATGATATGCATGCAGGACTCAGGAATTCTGTGAGGAACAATGTCATAGGGGAGTAATATTAGTTGAGAAAACATACAGGGATAAAGGAACACCATTGTGGGGACATACAAAAGGAATTCCAATGAGGAAAAGACTACAACTTCAGTTGAGGAAGAAAATTTGCAAATTCCAATGGATCATGGCTTCCTGGGGAAAAGATCATTCCAAAGGATCGCGACTTCAACTGAGGAAGGGGCGATGTCTCCAAGGGGGTGAGATTATCAACCCTACTAGGCAATGAGACTACTGACTACCAATCACGGGGCAACTTAAACAATAGGGTAGCTCAATGAGGGAGGTATATTACCTACTACCAAAGATGTGGTAGCCTAAGCAAAGGTAATCATCTTGTTATAATTATATTGGATCGCAATAGGTTTCTCAAAGGTAGAGATGACCGCTTATTCAAATAACGAGTCAAAATAAAAGTACGCTTCACCGAGGAAATATCTTCGGAACAGGATTCTCAAAGGTAGAGATGACCTCCTGTTCAAATAACGAGTTTTAACTTTCGCAACAGGTTTCTCGAAGGGAGAGATGATCGCCTGTTCAAGTTTGACCCATTATCAGTGATGATTCTGCTTGGCACACCATAACGGCAAATAAGTTGATTCTTCATAAATCTAACCACTACCCGCTTGGTCACATTTGCGTATGAGGCCGCTTCAACCCACTTTATGAAATAATCAATAGCCACCAGATTGAAACGATGTCCGTTGGAAGCTTTGGGTTCAATCATACCAATCATGTTGATGCCCCACATAGAGAAAGGCCATGGAGAAGAGAGAATGTTGAGGAGATTCGGAGGTACATGTATCTTATCAGCATAAATCTGGCATTTGTGACACTTCTTCACATACTTGCAACAGTCAGCTTTCATTGTCAGCCAATAGTAACCCGCTCTTAACATTTTTTTAACCATTGCATGTCCGTTGGAATGAGTACCAAAGGAACCTTCATGAACTTCTTGCATCAATTGGTATGCTTCGTGTCTATCCACACATCTGAGCAGAACCATGTCAAGGTTTCTCTTGTATAGCACTTCTTCGTTCATAAAGAAGTTATTAGCTAGTCTTCTTAAGGTCTTCTTATCTTTGTTCGATGCCCCGGGTGGGTATTCTTGACTCTGGAGATAACATTTGATGTCGTGGTACCATGGCTTGTCATCAGAGACTTCTTCCATTGCAAATACATGAGCAGGTCTATCAAGACGCATAACATCGATCTTAGGCACATCATTCCAACGATTCACAATGATCATGGAAGCCAAAGTTGCCAAGGCATTTGCCATCTGATTTTCCTCACGAGGGATGTGATGAAATTAAATATTGTTGAAGAAAGTAGATAATCTCTTTGCATAGTCTTTGTATGGGATTAGGCCGGGTTGACGAGTTTCCCATTCTCCTTTAATTTGATTGACAACTAGAGCTGAGTCTCCATAAACATCGAGATTTTTTATTCTAAGATCAATGGCTTCTTCTAAACCTATGATGCAGGCTTCATATTCCGCCATGTTGTTCGTGCACTTGAATGTTAATCTTGCAGTAAAAGAGACATGTGAGCCATAAGGAGTGATGATTACTGCCCCAATACCATTGCCATAAGCATTAACTTCTCCATCAAATATTAAACCCCATTGAGAACCTGGCTCTGGCCCTTCATTTGGCAGTGGTTCATTGCAATCTTTGGCTTTTAAGTACATCACATCTTCATCTGGAAATTCAAAATTTATAGACTCATAATCGTCAATTGGATGATGAGCTAAATGATCGGCCAAGACACTTCCTTTGATAGCTTTCAGGGTGTGATACTCAATGTCATATTTGGACAAGAGCATCTGCCAACGAGCAATTCTTCCAGTCAATGCAGGTTTTTCAAAGATATACTTAATTGGATCCATCTTGGATATCAACCAAGTTGTGTGATTCATCATATATTGACGAAGACGTTTGGCAGCCCAAGCTAGAGCACACCATGTTTTCTCTAGCATGGAATATCGGGACTCGTAATCAGTGAATTTCTTGCTTAAATAATAGATGGCATACTCGTTTCTTCCTGTTTTATCCTGTTGACCCAAGACACAACCCATAGATTCTTCTAGTACAGTCAGATACATAATCAATGGTCTTCCCTCAACTGGAGGGGACAAGATAGGAGGTTCTAGCAAATACTCTTTGATATTGTCGAAGGCTTTTTGACAATCATCCGTCCAAACACAACCCTGATCCTTTAGGAGAAGCTTAAAAATGGGAGCACAAGTAGCAGCCATATGAGATATGAACCTTGAAATGTAGTTCAAACGTCCAAGGAATCCCCTCACCTGCTTTTCTGTTTGAGGTGCTGGCATTTCCTGAATGGCTTTAACCTTGACGGGATCAACTTCAATACCCTTTTGACTGACGATGAAGCCTAAAAGCTTTCCTGAACGAACCCCAAAGGTGCATTTGTTTGGGTTCAAACGGAGTTCGTATTTTCTCAAACGCTGAAACAGTTTTGAAAGATAGTCAACATGATCTTCCTCAGTCTTTGATTTTGCTATCATATCATCTACATAGACTTCAATCTCTTTATGCATCATGTCATGAAAAAGAGTAGTCATAGCTCGTTGATAGGTGGCGCCAACATTCTTCAAGCCGAAAGACATTACTTTGTAGCAAAATGTGCCCCAAGGTGTAATAAAAGTTGTTTTTTCCATATCTTCGGGCGCCATTTTGATTTGATTGTAACCGGAAAATCCCTCCATGAAAGAGAAGACCTTGAACTTGGCGGTGATGTCGACCAACATGTCAATGTGTGGCAGAGGAAAGTCATCCTTAGGGCTTGCTTTGTTTAGATCTCTATAGTCAACGCACATGCGAACCTTCCCGTCCTTCTTGGGAACTGGCACAATGTTGGCCAACCACTGCAGATACTCTGATGTGACAAGGAAACCTGCATCAATCTGCTTTTTCACTTCCTCTATGATTTTGATCGCCATGTCCGGACGAGTTCTTCTTAACTTTTGCTTGATCGGTGGGCACTCTGGCCTCAACGGTAAACGATGCTCCACAATATCGGTGTCCAACCCTGGCATGTCTTGGTATGACCAAGCAAACACATCGGTATATTATTGGAGAAGCTCCATCATCCTCTCTTTGACCTCTGGCGCGAGCAGTGCTCCAACTTTGACTTCTTTTCTATCCTCTTCAGACCCCAAGTTGATTACTTCCACAAGCTCTTTGAATGGCTGAATGGTCTTTTCTTCATTTTTGAGCAGTCTAGAGATTTCATATGGAATGTTTTCCTCCTCTTCTTCTTCTTCCTCTTCGTACACAGGGAATTCAAAGTTGCAAGAGGGCATAGGGTCATTGGTTTTAATGGATGTGTCATGAATTAATCTGCACATGTGATTTTGTGCTTATTTTAGAAACATATAAAAGTGTGAAGTCATGTGCAGCTATCTGGAAGTGTTTATTTGTTTTATTTATTTATTTTTAGATTACCATTTTTCCAGAAAAAATAGCAAAACAATAAAAACGACAATATGGAAATAAAATAACATTTCCATTGATTTAATTCTTGAAACATAAGCCCAAACATTGTCACTTTCGCCTTAGGCATAACGAAAGGATTTTTTTAAAAAGAAAACAGACAATAAAATATTACTTTGAAATGTGAACAACAACAGGAACATCAACAGAGGTCCAGTTTTGGCGAATTACTCCGCGAGCTATGAAGTCGGCCGTAACATCTTTAGGATTGTCTTCCACAATGACATTGGCTTCAACTGCTTCATCTTCTGACCCCGGGATGTATTCAAGTTCTCTATGATGAGGAAATTAGAAAGGCACATATGTATCTTCCGCCTCAAGATCATATTCAGGATCGTCGTAGTAGGGTTCCCATGTTGAATCATTATCTTCAGTGACGACACTAACTTCTGGCACAGTGGGATTGATGAACCCTCCACTATGGAAAGTTTCTTTGATTGAATGAACAAATATACTTCCTTCTGCAATCTTCTTGGAAGTAGGAGAAAATCCTAAACCTTCTCGGTGTTTTTTTTCTGGGAGATCCAAAACTGTTCCCCAACCATTGGTTATACCATCATTTACTAGCCGTTGTGCATCCTTGAATGAAGAGATGGATACTCATCTCTTAACATCTTTGTTAATCAAAGAAAGGGCTTGTAATTGAGTTCCAAAAGCTTCTTCAGGTTCAAGATAAGAGAAAGATGATAAGTGACTCACACCCAGTGTTTTCTCCCCACAAATTGTCACTAGCTTCCCGTTCTTCACAAATTTAAGCTTCTGATGCAGAGTGGAAGTGACTGCCCCAACTTCATGGATCCAAGGTCGACCCAATAAACAACTATACGCAGCTTCTATGTCCATCACCTGGAATGTTATCTGTAAATTATGAGGTCTGATGGTCATAGGAAGGTTAACTTCTCCAATGACTATTTTTCTGGAACCATCAAAAGCTTTGACAATAATCCCACTACTCCTCATAGGAGCACCTTGAAAAGAAAGTCTAGAAAGTGTCGACTTTGGCATGACATTGAGAGACGATCCTGTATCCACTAACACACTTGACAAAGAGTCATTCATACATTTGATTGAGATATTTAGTACCATGTTATGATTTCTTCCTTCTTCGGGGAGCTCTTCATTACTGAAACTCAAGTTGTTGCAGGCCGTGATGTTAGCGACGATACCATCAAACTGTCCAACCGTCATATCATGGTCTACATAAGCTTGTTCTAATACTTTCTGCAAAGCTTCACGGTGAGCCCTAAAGTTCATCAACAAAGATAATATAGATATCTTGGAAGGTGTATGTAGTAATTGTTCCACCACATTGTATTCACTTTTCTTGATGAGCTTCAACACCTCATCATCATCAGTTTTCGGATTCATATTATCAGATTGGCCAACCGGTTTAAAAGGGATATCAACATGAGCTTGCTTTCCCACTGCGACATCCTCAGTCCTTTTTGCAAATATACGCCCACTCCTTGTGACTCTGCTTACATCAGCGACGTTAACAATGGAGGGTAGAGGAACATCCTTTCCATTCTCAGTCATTGTAGCATTGTACTTGTAAGGTACGACTTTATCAGATTGGTAGGGAACTGGGCCGGGTAAGTTAATGACCAGAGGAGTCACAGAAGTCTTCTGACTGTCATAAGTAATCTGTACAGTCTCAGAGTCGTTGAACTGAGTAACTATGACATTCACTTCGTTGTCACTATTAATCATATTGACTTTATTATAATCTCTGACTCGATAGGCTACAATGTAACCTTGGTCCATTTGATCCTAGAGATCTGTTACAACAGTTAGGCATCCTTGAGAGTTCCTAGAACAAACCCTGCAAGAGGCATAGTTATGTGGAGGCACAAAACCATTCTTGCTATATCTGGTGTGTTTCTTTACTAAGTTTTCGCCCAACAACCATACATCATAGATCCAGAAACTTCCCAGGCAACCATATACCATGTTAACTGCGGCTGAACCATGTTACGGTAGAGGATTAACTTGAACATTGGGGTTTACGTCCTTAAATGAAAGGATACCACTCTTGATGAGCCTCTAAACATATGACTTTAGACCAAAACAATTTTCAATGCTATGTCCTGGTGCCCCTTGATGGTAAGCACAAAATTGATCTGCCTTGTACCAATAGGGAAGGTCCTTTGGCACAGGTAGTGGAGACCTTGTCTGGACATGATTTTTAGCTAGCAGTGCAGGAAATAATTCTGCATAGGACATTGGGATATGATCAAACTGTGGCCTTTTTTGAATACGATTTTGATTGTTGAATTGAGAGCAAGCATGTTGTGGAGGTTGTTGATGTTGTTGATTTGGTGGTTGTTGTTGAACATGTTGTTGTTGCTGATGTTGTTGAGGATAATGTTATTGATGTTTATGCGAGAACTGCGGTTGATAAATTGGCGCTACCAATGGTGGACTAATGATTGGTGAAACGGCTGCAACATGTTGATACTTTCTTCTTTGTCTGCCATATGAAACGACAATGACATCTAATTCTTTCTTCTTGGAGAAATTTTTGGCGAATTTCTTAACATGACTAAAAGCTCCGGCTTCCTTAGTCAAACGTCCCTCTTGGACTGCTTTCTCAAGTCGCATGCCCATGTTTACCATCTCGGTGAAATCACTGGGTGCACTGGCGATCATGCGGTCATAGTAGGATGAACTCAGAGTTTTCAAAAATATTTTAGTCATCTCTTTCTCTTCAAGTCAAGGGAAAATCTGTGCAGCGATTTCACGCCACCTTTGAGCATATTCCTTGAAACTCTCATTGTCTTTCTGAGACATGGCCCGAAGTTGATCTTTGTCTGGAGCCATATCTACATTATATTTGTATTGACAAACAAAAGCTTTACCAAGGTCGTTGAAAGTACAAATCTTTGCGCCGTCCAAGCCCATGTACCACTTAAGAGTGGCACCAGCTAAACTGTTGAATGTAATGGATCAAAAGCTGATGGTTGTCAGTCTGAGTGGACATCTTCCTAGCATACATCACCAAATGACTTTGAGGACATGAATTTCCTTTGTATTTCTCGAAGTCTAGTACTTTGAATTTAGGCGGGATTAGAACATTAGGAACCAAGCAGAGTTCGGAAGCGGTCTTTCCAAAAAGATCATTACCTCAAAGAGCGTTGATTTCCCTTTGCATTTCTAAGAATTGATCTTGAAATCCCTCTAACCTTTCATTTACTCCCATAACTTTTCTTGGAGCATCGCGAAAAATGTTTTCTTCATTATAAGGAGTTATATGCACCACAAGAGGAGGTACAGACATCACAACAGTCACTACTGGAACTTCAATGTTTTAAGGGCGGTATCCTGTTGGCATATAACCGTGAGGCATGCCCCAAGGGAAACCAGGTGGCATGTGATATTGTTGATCATTGACGGCCTCCACTAGAATGGGCGTCGAGACGTTCTCAGAGATTATTGTTCGTTGCAATGGATCTTGAGAATTGTTCGATGACTGATTCTGAGCAGCCACCAAAGTGTCCATTATAGCAGTAAGCCTTTCCAAACTGTCTTTCAAGGTGATTACTTCCTCCTTGAGCTCTTGGTTTTCTTGTTCAAGCTGACTCATCCTTCTCCGGAAACTGGCTTGAGTATTATACTGGTGATTCAGTTTGACTATTGGAGGGAGAAGACACGTGTAAGTTTCTTGAAATGCAAGAACTTGTGCTTGAATGATGCATGATATGCATATGCAAAATATGAGTTTTAATTTTTAAGAAACTCAATAATTTATTGCAAATATTATAGAGACAAAATTTGGTATAAGCTGAACAAAAACCTCTTTTTATTAAACAATTGAGGGATTACAAAGGATGAAATACAATTTCAATGATCCTAAACAATACGAGGAAAGCAGCTAAGTCTATGAGTCCTAAGGAATCTCATATGTAGAAGGTCCTGCTGCTGGCTGATGCTTCCTTTTCTGCCTCTTTAGCTGAGCATTCTCGATCATAAGTTTGTCGATGATTCCCTTCCAAGCACCTGAGGTGGGAGGTATGCTGAAGTACTCATGAAAAGGCTGGACTTTAGATAGAAGTAAAACTTCTTGTTCCTCATGTTTCTTCACAGCTTGTTGTCCCAAAATCTCAATCAAATCATCCTTCTGCTTTAGTTGATGCTCTCTCTTCATCTTCTTATCATTCAAGACATGGTACTTGCCTTCCCAAGTGTCTCTTTCCAATTTCAACCTATCCAAAATTTCTTGAAACTCTTCCCTATTCTCAATAGGAATGGTGGATGATGATGTTATAGCAAAAGGTAAAAAGGGATTCTCAAGAGCATAGGGCATCTTAAATTCACTGGCTCTAGCACAAACCCATTGGGTGTAGCGCTCAAAAGCAACACAATCCTTTCTTCCTAATCAGTCTTTTCCTTTACTGTGAATGTTGTGCCAAGCATGTATGATTCTATCCTTCAGACTGAAATTCTCTTCTTCGTTGAGGTAAAAGAAACCTGACAACAGAAGGTTATCGGGTTTATCTGCCATAGGATATCCTAACTGGAGTCTGGCAAGGATGGGGTTGTAGTTAATTCCCCCATGTACACCAAGGAGAGGTACATTAGGAAATTCACCACAACTGTCAATAATTACTCCAACATCATAGGAGGAGTCATACCAATGTATACTCCCTTGATCAATGGACATGACCCCTGAGACCATCTGAGCTTCTGCGGATTCTCCTTGAAGAGCCTGGATCTGGGTAAGTGAGAAATAAACCACTTATATAGGAGAGCTGCACAATAAAGAATGGTTCCACCACCTTTCTTAGTCCTATGATGGATAGAATGGTAGGTATCTCCAAGTAATGTGGGTACTGGGTTACCAATTAAGAAGATTCGTACAACATTAACATCCACAAAGTCATCAATGTTTGGGAAGAGAACAATTTCATAAATGAGTAGAGCAAAAATGGCTTCAAAGGCATCTCTACTATCTGCTTCTGCAAAAATAGAGGCTTTCTCCAACGGGAATCTAGAGGTTAGACCTAGTATCCCTCCTTTTTTAGTGAAGTTGGCCTTCATAACAGACGTTTATAGGTGAAGTGCTTCTGCAATAGCTGCTGATGTAGGGGTCTTCTCTGAACCACTGAATGGTAATTTGTCAGAGACTGGCAAGTCGAACCAATAAGAGTATTCTTCTAGAGTAAGCATAAGCTGGTAGTCTGGAAATGTGAAGCAATGGTAGAGTGGATCATAAGACTGTACCAGGGTGTTGAAAACTCCATCTTCAACCTTGGTCTTCAAGATACCCAAAAGTCTTTCATACTGAGCTCTGAAATCCTCTGGACTAACTATCATAGAACCAAGCTTTTTCAACTCTATTAAGTCAGGACATTTGAAAGTGTATTTCTTGGTATTCCTCCTTCCAAGTTCCATTTTACCTATCGATATTTGCAAAAGAAAACTAGTGATTTTCTTGGCTTTTATGCAAAAGGTTGTTATGGATGCATGAATGAATGTTTCACAAATACGAGTTTAGGGTTTTGACATTAAGCATGGAGCCAGGGGTCTAACCATCCCACAATGTATGAACTAATAGGTTTATTTTATACCTGTAGAATAAGGTTCTAAAGTGGTCCCCAGAGTCATAGATTCATCTTTCAGATATTATCAGTTTAACGACTCGCTCGTAGACCAATAATATTCTCAAGAGAAACTCGTCTGAGTGTAGCATCACGTAACAATTACCTCAGATCTTAAACCTGCATAATCTTCATACTACATCCTAAAAAGGCTCAGAGGGGTTGAAAGGGTTCTAAAGTTCCTCTGTTTCTTATACTCCCAGATCGAAGATGATAATGCCACTATGATTTACTCGTAACAACAAATATTACCATCAAAGGGGTCTCCACTGAGCAGGATTATATCATATGTTAATCATGCTTAGGATTACTCCAGACATGTAACTTTGATTATACCACCATCCTATCTTATTTGTATTCTCTAATCCGGGTTAGGATTTCCTCACCACTTATAGATCTTCATAATGAAACCCAAGAAAGCATAGCAACAAATAATAATAAACACATATAAACAAGTTAGGTATCGCCCACTTAATATTCAAGTCCCCAGTGAAGTCGCCATTTCTATCGCGGTGAAGAATCGAAGACCAAGCTATTGATTAGACTTGACTCATGAATCAAAATATCACCACCAAACTTTAATTTATCCAAGGGAAGGGGAAAAGATTAAAAAATAACCCAATATGTATATGCAAAGCTAGAAGATTAAACTTAAACTAAGCAAAAAAGGGGGGAGATTCTAAAGGTACGGGGGTGTGTTATGAAAACGGAAGGTATTAACATCCTAATCATCTGTAGTACTCTACAGGAACCTTTTAAATATATGTGTTTAGTTTAAAATTATTTTCTATTTGATAGGGGAGATGAGAAAAAGAACATCTTTTTATTGTTTGATTATTTGGAAAGACATTGAGTCTTATGCCTACGTACCCGTGAAAAATCAAAACCTCGTAGTTCGGGTTCAAAAGTAAGAAGGGAATTGTTGGGGTTGATTTTATGAGAAAGAGACAAATTGTCATCTTAAGGAGAAAACTCACTTTTAAACCACCACAAACATGTGGAAGATAGATCTTTGCATCAAATTGAAAGAAGGGCTCCCACTTGGATATAGAATCAACAAGTATGCCACATACCTCTTCCAAATGGAAAAGAATCAATATCAATCTCAACAATGTTATGGGGTAGGAGATTTAGATCTCAACTAGGGATGACTCATGTCTAATCCTTTTATGAAAAGGTTTTAAACATGGAAAAGCCAAAGTGGCAAAAGGGTTTGAATTAAGTTTGTATTTTTTAGGTCTTATGAAAAGATCTTTGAATATGCTTAAGTGTTTTGAAGCATTTGATTAAGAAATAAAAGGGAAAACAATGACCTAAGTCAAAGTTTCTTATGAAAGTGGTTATAAGAAGGGGAGAGAGGTATAATCCTTATGTTTACATTGTGGGGAACCTAAGATTATATCTAGAAGTTTTTGGATTAAGGGGAAGCAAAGTTGTATAGAATGCAGATGAACACACACATGCAAAATGACAATAATGTCATGATTCCTTTCCCTTGGGTGTCGCATTACGCGAAAAACAACCGGCGGGCTAAAAACAAAACAAACAGAGCCGCCACCGTGCGTTATTTATCCCAAAGAGGGAAAGGAAACGCTCGAAGTAAACCTGGAAAATACATGGTCTCGCGACCAAAGAGAATGGGATCGGGAGTCGGTTATGCGAAGGGAAGGTATTAGCACCCCTACGCATCTGTCGTACTCGACGGGATCCACGCTCAGAAAGATAGGACAAGGTTGCTAAAACTGCTCACAAACATCACACACACACACTGGAAACAACACAGGTGGGGGAAGAGAGGAAAGGGCTCGCTAGGATATTGCATCCTATGCCTACGTATCTCATCTGGAATGAGAATCAGAGCTACCATAGTTTGGCTCACGCACGCCGAAACAAAACACACGCACAGACGCTGAGACATCAAAACAAACACACAAACAGACAAACATGGAAACCGAATGCCAATCGCTGGACTTACATCAGACTCCGAACCAAACAAACCCATACTGGAAACCGACTGCCAATCGTTGGACTTACGCCGGACTCCACATAACAAACACCAATAGGATACGAACTGCCAATCACTGGGCTTACATCCATATCCTAACACACAAGAAGGAAACAAACAACAAGTTACTAAGGAGCCTGGCACTCGAGCCTAGCAACTGTCAAGCAAACACACACAAAAAGAAAAAGGGTGCCCGGAGAGATCTCGTACGACCTCCTGCCTACGTACCTCATCTGGTATGAGGATCAGGGCAACGTAGTTCCCCTGAACAGGGGAGAAACTTTCTCCTAACCAGAGACTGGGAAATGACCAACTAGAAGGGAGACTGACTCGAGCCTAATAGTTATCATGTATTCCACAATGGTCCTAGGTTGAGTTTTCTATCTAACTTGCATAGGTAGCAAGCTATCCTAAACAGGCAAAGCAAAGCATACAAGCAAAACAAAGCAAACATACACACAATTAGCACACACTATATACAAGCAAAGTGGGCTCACACAAGGGTTAGTCTGCAAAAGCAAGTCAACTGTATCAGGGTGATGTTAGCTCTTAACCCTAACATTGAGAGTTAGGGTGAAGCAGATGAAATGGGAAGTGAGGGGTGTGCCTCACAACTCTTATCCCTGGCCTGGGAGAGCTTTAGACAAAGGAGGTGTGGGTTCAGAAAGTGGGAACCCTTCTACACTTATGACTGACTCAACATGGATCTTGGGTTAATATCCACAATGCATCAACACCAGTTGTGTGAGCAAAGGGATGACTCGACTGAATAGCAGGAGATGGATTGCACATCTCTTGTATCTGCCAATTGCCTTATCAAAGGACTTTTCCTGCTTGGCACAAAGATAAACAATCACAAGCATCGCCTCTTAAGGAGGACTTCAGACAGGTGCCTGACCAAATAACAGGTCAGGTCTTCCAGACTACATGAAGTCAGTGGGTTATACCTCAATTGGTTAAGCAACCCAGCAACAGCAAAATCAAGTTCACAATGAACTATAGCAACTAATGTACCTGAAAACAATCTATCTCAGTCAGTACACAACTCAAACAGTCAAACAAACTAAAAGTCAACAGTTAACTGTACAAAGTCAAACAGACAACAAGTGCAAGCTATGCATCAAAGCAAAGCACAAGCTCAACTCAAAAGAGCTAATCCACCTACAAAACAACTCAAGATTAGTTCCACATTGACCAATTAGTCAACTCAAGCAAGTGAATCATTTCCCTCATAGCCATATGCTCTTTGTCCTGAAAACACAACTCAAACATAAACAAACCCCTAGGACAAGGCCTAGGGTTAAAGAGGGAGAAATAATTCAAAACAGAACATGAAAATTGACAATAATCAAGTTCAATCAAATTAAAACATCATCCAAAAGGTCCCATGTTCAAATCATGCACCAAAATTATTTCACAATCCAAATATGGTAAAGCATGCAAGTTCAAAGCTCATTGGACCAAACAGAATGAATCAATCCAAGCTAACTCAAAAATAATTCAATAAATCTCCAGAAAAATCATGTCTAAACAAAATTCATCACATGATCATCATACCAAAATTCAAGTCATTTGGATAAGTGGAAGCATGTCAAATAAATTCCATAAGGCAAGGTATGCACAAACAAGCTCAATTAGGGCACAATTTCATGCATCAACTTCACACAATGCCTCTTTTTCAAATTGCAATTTTCCCTCCAAATTCAAATGGAAATTCAATTTTTTTTGTGAGCAAAATGCATGAATTATGATGTGTAATTTGGATAGTACATGACAAGAGAAGAATGTGGCAAAAAATCCCACTCCATTTGGCCTTTTGGTTCAAAAGTTATGCACTTTTGAAGTTCAAATTTTCTTGACCAAGATTGATCCATAACTTGTCAACCACACATGAGAAATTCATGTTCTTGGACTTTTTGGAAATGAGAGAACAAGATCTACAACTTTCATGTTGGACAAAATTTCATTTGAAGCATATTTGGACATGTAATCTTAAGGAGAAGACCTTTCCATTTTTGGCAATTTTGAATTACAAGTCACTTTCTATTTTTGGAAAGTTTTCATCTGACTTTATTTTCTTCAATGTTGATGCTTGAAATGTCAAATGAAACTTGTTTGGACATGAATGAAGTGTTTCTAACCCTCTCCCATCTCCAAATCCATCAGTTGACTTGTGGTTGACTTTTGTTGACTGATAGATGAATTGGCTATGCACAGATGAACTTGAGCCTCAATCTCCTGATGAAATGGCTCCAAAATGAAACCCTAGCTTGCACAAGCTCCATAAAACCATATAATGATCCCTCATCTCAATGAAAGACCTCATCTCCTTGACAAGCCCTGATTGGCACAATACAGATGATTAGGGTTGACCAAAGGTCAAAACCCTAATCTCAAGGAATCTGATCATGAATAATGAATCCTTTGTTGATGATAAGACCATGATGATGATGATGTACCATTCCAATCCAAGATAATATCCATCCTCCTTTAGGAACCAAGAAACCCTAATTGGAACACAAACCCTTAGATGGCTAGTGATCAATTCAATGAAACCCTCAAGCTTGAATCTTTTAACCTCTTTATCTTCTGAGCAAGACTTAGGAGGATGACTTGCTTATTGTTGCCACATGATATGCAAAGATGCAATGACTAATGTCCTACAAAATGAAATGCAATATGCTAAGCTAGTCCCAAGAGAGGAGGGCAAATTTTGAGGTGTTATAGCTGCCCCTATTCAATCCACTGTGAACCTGTTGATATGAATAGCCTCAGCTTTCAGATGATCAGGGTGAAGAGTGATTGAATACCAAGAACAGACGAACAATTTGCACTCTGATGGGAAATAATTTAACAATGCCTGTCGGAATCGGCAAAGAAGCAATCTTGAAAGAAAACCCGTCTGGTACGGAGAAAGTCGGCCTGAATACCGAAACAGAATGTCGACCTGGATACCAAAATAAATGGTAACACAGGGATAACCATGGCCTGAACACCACCTATCCGTTGGGGATTACTATTTTTCTTTTTTTTGCTTTTCTTGAACCCCGGAACTTTCTGATGATTTCCTCTTTTTATTTTCTTTTCTTGAACCCCAAACAAATTTTCTTGCGTATGATCCCGGATCACCGCGGTTGAACCCCGACAACTCCATAGTAGCTTTGTTTGCCAAATAATGAACCCCATTCTCCATTTGAACCCCAGTCGCCTGACGATAACTTGTGATCGCCATTGTGAACCCCGCTCTCCAGAAAACACCTCGTGTCTCCCTTTCTCCATTTGGACCCCGCTCTCCAGAAAACACCTCGTGTCTCCCTTTCTCCATTTGGACCCCGCTCTCCAGAAAATGCCTCAACACTTCCTTTTCTCCATTTGAACCCCGTTCTCCAAAAACTTGTGATAATTCCGCTGGCAACGTCGGAAATAACACCAAAACACCACTCTGATGGCGACATATCAGAGGGTACACCTTCACAAAAGGAAGGTAACATGTGCAGTTCTTCCTCAGAAGACACCCATAACGACCTCTGTTGGCTTCAGCCAAAGTCTAAGGCGACACATGAACAAAAGATAATCCTGAGGACCTCATCCCGGATATAATCTTCAACTCCAATCTCCATTTGAACCCCGTTCTCCAGAAAATGCCTCAACACTTCCTTTTCTCCAATTGAAACTCCCTTTCGCGCTGATCGCGTAACGTCCTTTGATTGTATTTCCATCTCCGCCCTATGGAAAAGCTTCCTCTAGTATCGTACTACTGGGGAACATTGCTGACCTGGCGTCATGATGCTAAACTCCTCAGAGTAACATCTTCACCATCCGGCGAAACCAAATCTCAAGTGGTAACCACGGCTCGAGTCGCGCTGATCGCGATCTTCATTTCCATCTCTGTCCGACGGAAAAGTTTCCTCCAGTATCGTACTACTGGGGAATACCTTTGATTCAGAATCACGGTACCAAAACTCCTCGGAGCACATCTTCACCTTCGTGAAACCAAATCTCAAACGGTAACCACGACTTGAGATTAGCCTATGCTTGCAATGATGATGCATGATTTTTTTTAGCGTAATGCTCCACAATTATGGAAATGCTACGCGATTTATTATGCAATATGCTATGCTTATTCTACATGATGAATGTATAGAAAGTATCCCCCTCAAGGGACTCCTTTGGGGAGCTCGAGGCACTCTGCTGAGGAACTCGCCAACACTCTGATCTCCACCCTGCTGGGGAATAGCACTTCTGCTGGGAAAAGGCAACCCTTGCCGGGGAAAACCTCCTCTGTACCCGATCTGCTTGGGGACATCACTGGGGAAGAATCCACCAATGCACTCTGTGGGGAAACAACGGTCTCTGACTTGCTGGGGAATATCAATCCCGACTCTGCTTGGAAATACCATTACCAACAGATACCTCCGCTGGGAAATAGCAACCTTTGGGCCTGGCTGCTGAGGAAACACCAATCTTCAACCTGTTGGGGAATAACCATCCTGACCCTGCTAGGGAAGCCACAGACCTTGAATCTGCTGGGGAATCAGTTATCCCGACTCTGCTTGGGGAGATGAGGAAATTTTGATACTGAACACCCGTCGACTCGTCGAACCTTGGTAGTCCCCGTCTAAATCCACTATCAGCTTTCCAATTTTGAGAACTCCCAGCCTCGTCTGGACTTTTCTGATTCATCACCTTGTATTCTCGACATCTCCGTACTCTACGGAGAGCGAATGCCTCGGATTGGTACAAACTTTTCAATCTTCAGACTTTGAAGAGTCTTCTTGATTAATTCCCAAGGATCGTCGTACGTCCTCGCCATTTTTTTCACCATTCTCCTATTCATTCGTCCCTGATTGGACTCCATGGGGATTGTTTATCAAAAGCTTCCACATCACAACCTGCAAGTGAGTGAAAATACCTAACAGCACCTGCAAAAGAGATCGTTAGATAAAAACGTGCCCCAGGCGTGTCAAGATTTCAACACTTGGGTCACTCAACCTTCCGAATAAGATTTCAATTTTCAATCTTATAAGCATGCATTGGAGGGGACCTGTATGTCTTAAAATGCAAAGATTCTTTATCAAAAATAATTGGATGTTTTTGTAATCAAAGCGGCAATGAAAAACAAAAACAAAATTATTTGACTGAATATGCATTTTATTGATTGAAAAAGTGTGACTCATAACCGAGCAATACACAGGAAGCAATTCCTGAAAAGAGGTAATTGCGCACAAAAGGAAAAATCTATCCTAATGGCAATGTGAAACCGCGATCTCATCGAGTTCCAGCCCTGTTACACCCCATATGTCCTCAGACTCTCCGTGCTTTCTGCCTTCTGAATAAGACGCTTCTGATTGATCCCTACCGGTGATTATCCATGTCATATCCAAAGTAAACGATCATGCTAGACGCAGTTGTTCGTTTCAATCCCTCTTTTGCCTGGACCACCCTTTCGGGTTTTCAGTCCACCGGGATACCCCTTTTTACCCAAGTCGCCTTTTCAGGTTTTCGACTTGTCGGGTGTACAATTTTCCTTTTATCCCTAATTTTTGCCCGAACCTTTTTCTCTTTTTTCTTTGGTTCGCCGGGATGCCCATTTTTGCCTGGACTATTTTATTCTTTTCGTCCAGCGGGTCTTTTTATACGAAGTATTTTTTAACTGCGTCTGCATTCACAGGGGATGGAAAATCTTCGCCATCCATGGTCGTTAACAACAAGGCTCCGCCAGAGAAAACCTTCTTAACCACGAATGGACCTTCATAATTGGGTGTCCATTTGCCCCTTCGATCGTTCTGAGGAGGAAGGATCCTTTTCAGCACCATATCACCTACGTGATATACTCGAGGTCGTACCTTTCGGTCAAAAGCACGCTTCATCCGCTGCTGGTACAACTGCCCATGACAGATGGCTGCCAGCCTCTTTTCCTCGATCAGGCTTAACTCTTCGTACCGGGTCCTTACCCATTCGGCCTCTTGCAATTTCACGTCCATCAGGACTCTCAAAGAAGGAATCTGCACCTCAACCGGTAGTACCACTTCCATTCCATACACCAGCGAGAAAGGCGTTGCCCCAGTAGATGTACGCACCGAAGTTCGATACCCATGCAATGCAAACGGCAACATCTCATGCCAATCCTTATAGGTCACAACCATTTTCTGCACAATCTTCTTTATGTTCTTATTGGCTGCCTCAACCGCCCCATTCATCTTCGGACGATAAGGAGAAGAATTGTGATGCTCGATCTTGAATTCCCGGCACAGTTCTGCCATCATCTTATTATTCAAATTAGAACCATTATCAGTAATGATTCTCTCGGGAACCCCATATCTGCAAATGATGTCTCTCTTGAGAAATCTGGCAATGACCTGCTTCGTCACGTTCGTATAAGAGGCTGCTTCCACCCACTTGGTGAAGTAATCAATAGCCACTAATATGAACCGGTGCCCATTCGAAGCTGTAGGCTCAATCTTTCCAATCATATCAATGCCCCACATAGAAAACGGCCACGGAGACGACATCAAACTCAACGGATTTGGAGGCACGTGCACCTTGTCAGCATAAATCTGGCATTTATGACACTTCTGCACGAAATTGAAACATTGGGCCTCCATGGTCATCCAATAATAACCTGCTCTCAGCAGCTTTTTCACCATCGCATTCCCACTGGCATGGGTACCGAATGATCCCTCGTGAACCTCTTTCATCAATTGGCTTGCTTCTTTATCATCAACACATCTGAGTAAGACCCAATCGAAATTCCTCTTGTACAAAACCCCATCCTTATTCAAGTAGAACACCATGGCCAACCTCCGCAGAGTCTTTCGGTCCTTCTTGGATGCTCCCTCAGGATACTCTTGAGTTTCCAGATAGCGCTTGATATCGTAATACCACGACTTCTCATCATCAGGCATTGTGTCAACAGCAAACACATAAGCCGGTCTATCCAGACGTCCCACCTCAACACTGGGGAACTGATTCCACCACTGCACCTTAATCAAGGCGGCCAGAGTAGCCAAAGCATCTGCCAACGGATTCTCTTCTCTCGGCACATGATGTATCTTCACCTTAGTGAAAAACGTCAACAATCTCCTCGTATAATCCCGATATGGAACTAAATGAGATTGATGCGTATACCATTTTCCGTTAACTTGATTTACAACCAGAGCTGAATCTCCATATATAACAAGGTTCTTGATCCGCAAATCAATCGCCTCTTCAATCCCCAATATGCAAGCTTCGTATTCAGCCACGTTGTTGGTGCACTCAAATGTTAGTCGGGCAGCAAAAGGAATGTGGGATCCTTTCGGCGTAACCAAAACAGCACCAACACCGCTACCATTCACGTTAACGGCCCCATCAAACATCAGAATCCATTCGGATTCAGGGTCAGGCCCCTTCTCCGGGATTGGTTCCTCGCAATCTTTCGATTTGAGAAACATGATGTCCTCATCAGGGAATTCAAACTTCATCGGTTGATAATCCTCAATGGGTTGTTGGGCGAGGTAATCAGACAATACACTCCCCTTGATTGCTTTCTGAGAGGTATACTGTATATCATATTCTGTCAAAATCATTTGCCACCTCGCAACCCGTCCGGTCAATGCTGGCTTTTCAAAAATGTACTTGATTGGATCCATCTTGGAAATCAATAAAGTGGTATGAACCAGCATATACTGTCTCAGTCGGCGAGCAGCCCAGGCCAAAGCACAACAAGTTTTCTCGAGCAGTGAATATCTTGTTTCACAGTCGGTAAACTTTTTGCTAAGGTAGTATATGGCATGCTCTTTTCGACCAGACTCGTCATGCTGCCCCAATACACACCCCATAGACCCCTCGAGGATCGTCAAGTACAGAATTAACGGTCGTCCCTCCACAGGAGGCATCAGAATCGGAGGCTCCTGCAAATATTCTTTTATTTTTTCAAATGCCGCTTGGCAATCATTATTCCACCTGACCGTTTGATCTTTTCTCAATAACTTGAATATAGGTTCGCACGTGGCTGTTAGATGAGATATGAACCGTGAAATGTAGTTCAATCTACCTAAGAAACCACGAACTTCCTTCTCTGTTCTCGGTTCAGGCATTTCCCTTATTGCTTTTACTTTAGCAGGATCAACCTCGATTCCTTTTTCGCTCACAATGAACCCCAGCAATTTACCGGACCGCACTCCGAAAGTGCACTTATTTGGATTCAACCTCAGTCTGAACTGTCTCAGCCGGTCGAACAACTTGGCCAGATCTACCAAATGCCCCTCTTCTGTTTGGGACTTTGCTATCATGTCATCAACATAGCATTCGATTTCATGATGAATCATATCATGAAACAAAGTCACCATGGCCCTCTGATAAGTAGCACCGGCGTTCTTGAGACCGAATGGCATCACCTTATAACAGAAAGTGCCCCATGGTGTGATGAACGTCGTTTTCTCCATATCATCTGGCGACATTTTGATTTGATTATAGCCAGAAAAGCCATCCATGAAGGAAAACACCGAGAATTGAGTTGTATTGTCTACCAACACATCAATGTGAGGTAGTGGGAAATCATCCTTCGGGCTAGCTCTGTTCAGATCCCGGTAGTCCACACACATCCTCACCTTCCCATCTTTCTTCGGGACTAGCACAATGTTTGCGACCCAAGGCGGATAATTAGTGACAGCAAGGAACCCAACATCCCACTGCTTCTGCACTTCCTCTTTAATTTTCATTGCCATCTCAGGTCGAGTTCTGCGCAACTTCTGCTTCACTGGAGGACAATCTGCTCTCAATGGTAGCTTGTGCACAACGATATCGGTATCCAACCCTGGCATATCTTGATAAGACCAGGCAAAGATGTCGACATACTCTTTCAACAATGCCATCATTCTGCTCTTGACACTTTCCTCCAAAGCAGCCCCGACTTTCACTTCTTTCCTTACCTCGTCGGTACCCAGATTCACAATCTCAACCTGCTCCTCGTGCGGCTGAATCACCTTCTCTTCTTGTTTTAACAACCTGGCTAATTCCCCTGGCAATTCACAATCTTCTTCACCTTCTTCTTCAGCATGATAGATCAGATTGTCGAAGTCATATGAGGGTGTAACAGGATTGTTATCAATGAGATCCGGAGAGAGATCGCATCTGCATGAATGTGGATTCATGCATTGCTTTAGAACCGGAGCGAGACAAATTGAAAAGGAAAATGAAAACATTGCCATTTTTATTTTTTTGTTTTTATTTTTAAACTGCAAAAATAAATGAAAAACAGGGAACACCGCTTTTAATTGAAAAACATCCTTTTATTTATGATGCAAATTTGCAAAATTAAACATGAGGTGGCCCTTACAATGAACCATTACGTTTCGGGAAAAACGTATGGCTTTCATGCACATAAAATTGAAAACAGGAAAATATTACTCTTCTAGCAGAGTGACAATGATGATCTTTTCAGCCTTCCAGTTCTGGACTCCCATCCCTGGTGCGCACGGCTTTATCCACCGATCAATTTCACAATCACTATCAACTTCTCCATCCACCATACAGATGTGATCTGGATCCAGCATTCCAGCACTGGTGAATGTGAACGACGTACGGCGTCCTTTGCCTTGTCCAAACGAGCCTCTGTCCGGTTGATACCCCACTCCAAAGCGGTCTTTCTTGGTGGAGATGTCCATCATCTTCCCCCAACCAGGAGCTTCCCCATTCTTCACCACCTCAGCGGCCTGTTTGTACGAAGATATGGACGACTTTTCCTCCTCTTTTGCAAAAAGAGCATTCTCCACCTTAACGGTTTCGAATGCTTGACTCGGCGTCTCCCCATATCTCACCATCCATCTCCACATATTTGAAAGATGAAAGGTGGCTGACAAAGATGTCCTCTTCTCCGCAAACGGTGACGACCTGTCCATCCCATATATATTTCAGCTTTTGGTGCAAAGTCGAAGTCACTGCCCCAGCAGCATGAATCCATGGACGACCCAACAGGCAACTGTATGCCGGCTGAATATCCATGACATAGAAAACAGACTTGAACACCTTAGGTCCAATCTTCACCGGGAGCTCAACCTCCCCGAACATAGCCCGCTTTGAACCATCAAACGCCCTCACTATCAAGTCCGTGGGCATCAGGATTAACCCTTCACAGTTAAACTTTGCCAAGGCCTTCTTTGGCAACACATTCAAAGAGGAGCCAATATCAACCAGCACATGCGAAAGCACAGCCCCTTTACATTCCATTGCAATGTGTAAAGCCCGGTTATGATTCCTACCATCCACAGTCAGATCCATATCGGTGAAACCCAGCCCATGGCTGGCATAAACATTAGACACCACCGTCTCCAATTGATTAATGGTGATCTCTTGGGGAACATAGGATCTCTTCAGAATTTTCAATAAAGCCTCTCTATGCCCCTCGGAGCTTAACAACAAAGATAGAATTGAGATCTTGGATGGAGTTTGCTGCAGATGGTCAACAAGTTTGTACTCAGACTTCTTGATGATTCTTAAAAATTCTTCTGCTTCATCATCAAGTTCTTTCTCCGACCCAATAGGCGCCAGTGTCACCACTGGAGTACCCTCATTAATCACTGCTTGTTTTCCTTTTGCCCTGGCTAAAGCCTCGGCCTTTTCTTTCTTTTCTTTTTCTCCCTCCCCACCTCTCAAGGCATCAGGAGCAAACAGCCTTCCACTACGAGTGAAACCACTAGGCCCGGTATTATCCACCTTTGAAACGGTGGTTTCACTTGCAATCTGATCCTCTACCTTCTCTCCATTGCAATATACTTCCCCACCATAATGCCACGGCACAGCATCATCTTTGTCATACGGAATTGGTCCAGGTACCGTGATAGTAACTGGAGCCGCCTCCGCCAAAGTTGACAAATCAACCGGGTCGAAGTAAATTGTTATGGTGGAGACATCCTCCTTTCCCATATCCACCTTCTCAAACTTAATACTCCCTTCGTCCATCAGCCTCTGGACAACCTCCCTCAAGAGTATACACCCATTCTGAGCGACAGTGCATGCAGCACAAACAACACCACAGCCCGGAAAGACCCCATTTAACAACAACTGCCGTTTGATCTCAGCCAACGGAGTCTTCAACTGATCAACATTCAACAACCCAACTCTGTTCTCCTCAGAGATTGCATTGACCCCCATTTGACCATGCGCGGGCATGGGATTAGCATTCACATTGGGAGATGGAGCAAAGTTGATTGCTTTAGAATCCACCAGGTCTTGAACCACATGCTTAAAAGCTTTGCAGTTTTCTACGTTATGCCCCGGAGCACCTGAATGAAATTCACACTTGGCATTCTCATCAAAACTGGCTGGCCTTTGATCAGGTCTCAAAGGTGCCAGAGTTCTCAATTGTACCAACCCCAAGTCTTTCAACTTTTTCAACAGGAATGAATAAGTCACAGGCGGCCTATCAAACTGTCGATCATTCATTCTTCCCCTGACTTGATATCCAGCCCTCTGAGGTCTCTGCTAAAACGGTTGTCTCTGTTGTTGCGGTTGTTGCTGTTGCTGTTGTGCAGGCTGATTATCAGCGGGAATAGTTACCGCAGCAGTGTGCTGAAAGTAACGATCCCTACTCGGTCCCCTTTGAGTGTATACAGCACTGGTATCCCCCTCTTTCTTCCTCTGGCCATTTTCGAAGGGCTTCTTCGATCCTGATGACGAAGCATTACCACCTTGAATCTTCCCCAACTTCAGCCAACTCTCTATTCTTTCACCGGCCACCACAATATCTGCGAAATTTGTAACCGGACATCCGACCATCCTCTCAGCAAATGCCCCCTGCAGGCTACCCATAAACAAGTCCGACATCTCCCTGTCCACCAATGGAGGTTGCACTCTAGCAGCCAACTCCCTCCATCTTTGAGCATACTCTTTAAACCCCTCACTAGACTTCTGAGACATACCCTACAGCTGGGTACGACTAGGAGCCATGTCAGCGTTGAACTGGTACTGTTTAAAGAATGTGTCACCAAGATCCTGCCAGCTCTTGATGTCAGAGGACTTCAGCTTGGTGTACCATTCCAGGGATCCTCTAGACAGACTGTCCTGGAAGAAGTAAATCCACATCTTCTGATCCATTGTGTATGCAGAAATCTTGCGGACAAAAGCTTGAAGGTGAGTTTCTGGGTAGGAACTTCCATTATATTTATCAAATGCGGGCGCCTTGAACTTCTGCGGGATCACAATCCCCTCAACCAGCCCCATATTTGACATGTTTACGACCCCGGGAGTGGCATAGCTTTCGAGAGCCCTGATCTTTTCTGCCAGCAACTGAATTTCTTTGTTGGGTGGCTGGACACCATATTGCCCAAACGGCTCATTATGCATAGAGAATTGATCAGCTTCTCTGTCTTCCTCCCTATCATCCTCAACCCCAAAGAACGGAGGAAACAGACTGTCCTTCATATTATTGCCCATCTGACCAGGTCCACCACCTGTGGCAGCACCAAAACCACCGGCATTATTCACTATACCCACAGTCGTCCTCTTTCCACCTTCCCTAGAACCACCAAGCCCCTGGTTGGAGACACCATCCAGGTTGACACCGCTGTTGGCAGCTGAAGCCCGCTCGAGCTTCTCAACTTTATCGGCAAGTGCTTTCTGACCAACTACAAACCCTTGCATGATGTTGATCAGCTCATTCATCTTATCCTTCAGCTCGAGGACATCTGCACTTGGTAGATCCATCAGTCTTGGAGTGTTGCGTCTGGTAAAATATCTGTGAGGACGTGTTGAGTGCAAAGGTACAACTCTACGAGCACGAGCAATGATTCCTGAAACAATCAAGCACGTTAGTCACTGATACCTGCAAAATAAAAAATAAGTTATTATGATTATGCATGAATGCAATGTCTATCCACATGAGGAACATTCTGTCTTTCGATCCCGGCTTCATCGAGACAGATAATAATCCGGCAGCAATATTTTGACATTCATCGCTTGATTTCATCATACAGATCAGAGATATATGATTTAGCAAAATACCACCCAACCATGTGTGTGCTGTGTGAGTGCATACAGTAAAGCAAATAAAGCTTGAAGATCGATCACTGAATGAAAATAACCATCACATATCAAAAATGCTCAATAAGTGCCATAGTCATACATCAAAGCTGAGACAAATCAAATACAATTCTCCAGAATCAGAAAGGAAAAACAAGCAAGTGAATTCCGTCAACAGGCCTGACGGTAATCCACACAAATAAGAAAGGTCTAGCCTGACGAAGGTCCCACAGAAGGCCCTACATCATCAACCATCCTAGCAAACTCTGAGGCGAACCTGAGCTCGGTGTTCTCCTGCTGCAATCTCCCCACCTCCTTCTGGTGAATTTTCATCTGCCTGAAGTAATGATCTCTCTCAACAATGTAGTGATCTCTCTCGGCGATATGATGATCTCTCTCGGCAATGATCTTCGCATTCTCTGTTTCCTTAATCTTCAGCTTTGCCTCCCACTCAGCGATAAGGGTTCTGACTCTGTCTTCCCTCTGATCCCTCACGAGGATTTGCCTTCTCTTCTCATCTTCAATGACCTTCGAAGCTCTAGCCAATCTCTCTTTGGTGATGTCGTGCTCCCTTGTGGATGACGCTAAAGCTTGACTGACCTTGCCATAGTAAGCGGTATCCATCTCAAAGCGCTTCACCACAAGAGCATGTCTCTTATCTTGATCTTCCATCCTCCCTTTGATCTCTTGATTAGTCATCTGAACTCGAGCAACACTCATCTCTAATTCAGTTTTCTCTGCAAGCAACTGATCCCTCTCTCACTTCATCTCCAGGAACTCTTCCATACTGACGAAAGAAGGAGATTCCTCAATCAACGGATACCAAGGATCAACCATAGGAAATGGTAGACAAGTAAGCTCCACTCTCTTGCTGAGCCAGTCATCAAACGGAGGGAAAGACCTGTTATTAGCTCTACCCCAAGAAAACATGCCTTTCCTTTGAATGCTGCACCATGCATCAGATACTTGCCTCAACCTGGCCTGATTGCCCTCAACCGGGAAGTACAAAATTTCCTGAATCTCACTCTTGAGAGGAGGAACCTCCATAGCGAATCCCATTTGTCTCTTAAGAAGTGTCGGGTTATAATTAATGCAACCCTGAACTCCTATAAGAGGCACATTGGGAAAACTTCCACAACTACAAATGAAGTCCTGTCCAACCCCGCTACTGTGAGTCCAAGCTATGTCTTTGGCCCGCAAACCCATCAGCTTGGTCGCCCAATTGACAGTATGGTCAAGAAGAACAAAAGCACCCCTAGAAGGCAAATATCCCATAAACCACTTGTATAGCAGCTGAGTGCAACATCGAATCAATCCCCCACGCCTCTTCTCGTTCCGATTATGGACCGAGTAATAGACATCTCCGATCAAGGTAGGGATAGGATTCCTCTGAACAAACAAGCGGATGGCATTAATATCCACGAAGCTCTTCTGATTAGGAAATAGAATGATCCCATATATGCTCACAGCAATCAAGGCACAGACAGTCTTCCAATTACCCAACTCAGCATGCTCCTTGGCCTTAGCTTCTAGGAAACTCAGATGAAAACCAGGCAACTTCCCCTTCTCTTTCAGACTCCCCTTAACCATCTCCGGACTCAAATAAAGAGCACGGGAAATCCCACCAATATCAGGTTCTTCCTTAGTAGCATAGAAAGGAACCTGGTTTCTGATCTGAATGCCCAAGATACCAGCATAGTCCTCCATCAACGACCCCAATAAGTAATCTGGGAAGACGAAACACCTCAAACCAGGATCATAAAACTGGAGAAGAGTATGGATGGCACTCCTATCTCTGTCAGTGAGTCTGAAAACCATATTCAGAATACCCCCATAGGTCTCACGAAACATCCCCACATGGTCGGGCGTAATCAATGCTATCATATCTCTCAGCACACTGATCTCTGGGTCAAAGAAGCTGTAGACAACATCATCCTTCAAACCGGTCCTCATATCTGAGCAAGAAGTCTCTCGACCAGGATCTCGATCAAAAATGTCCCTGCATATGGATAAACATATGTTAGATGCAGGTGAATGCAAAATGTGATGATGCTGATGAATGAATGCAATGCATTGCCATCCTCCAAGTCATCTGAACGTCTGTTGCACTGAAGCCTGGTCTCTGAACTGATCATAACCATCTGGAGAAACTGAGCAAACACAAATCCGACTTGGGAGTTCCGAAATAAACGGAACTGAAAGATACATCACCATCATCATCAGACAATCTCTGAGCAGATAACCACAAGATCTCTGAATCGGCCCGGGGAATCCTGAAATAAACGGATCCCCACTGATAAATAATACGGACAACACTCCGACGTCTCAGAAATAAATGCCCATAAATCCGACTTATAAATAGGACTCTGATCAGCGGAACCATTAGTCACCATCAAAGTCACCATCTGAAGATGCATCTGTAAGAATCACCCTCCCCTCACAGGTAAATTCTAATCAGGTCATCCTAAGGCGGATAATAGTCTTGACAATCGGGCAAAGATACTCAACGGGTTTGCCCTTTTGGGTGTGCCGTTGCAGCTCTCTTGAGATCATCTAAACCAAAGATCCGGGAAAGATCGGTCACCGAAGTCAACAGCTCAAAAGAGGTAACTCAACCAAAGTGGAAAACCCCACAAAGGAAGAGCACTCTCAGATGAACCTCGTCCGGCTCGTGGTATGTCACGTTGCAACAACATGCCCAACCAGCATGTGAGGAACGTGAGACCACACTAATCCTAGGTGTATACTCGGGCCTGGGTTTTAGCCCCACTCAGAACACCCACCCCAAACAGAGAAACCGACCTGCATAGGAGACAGCATGATGATAGTATGATGCATGCAAATATTTATGCAAATATATACACAACAGAATAATAATAAATGCAATAAATAGAACAACACAAGCAACCTAAACTATCCTAGAACGCTAGGAGAGACTCGCTTAGGGAAGATGGACCAGCAATAGGTCAACTTCTATGTCCCCAGCAGAGTCGCCAGCTGTCGCATTACGCGAAAAACAACCGGCGGGCTAAAAACAAAACAAACAGAGCCGCCACCGTGCGTTATTTATCCCAAAGAGGGAAAGGAAACGCTCGAAGTAAACCTGGAAAAGACATGGTCTCGCGACCAAAGAGAATGGGATCGGGAGTCGGTTATGCGAAGGGAAGGTATTAGCACCCCTACGCATCCGTCGTACTCGACGGGATCCACGCTCAGAAAGATAGGACAAGGTTGCTAAAACTGCTCACAAACATCACACACACACACACTAGAAACAACACAGGTGGGGGAAGAGAGGAAAGGGCTCGCTAGGATATCGCATCCTATGCCTACGTATCTCATCTGGAATGAGAATCAGAGCTACCGTAGTTCGGCTCACGCACGCCGAAACAAAACACACGCACAGACGCTGAGACATCAAAACAAACATACAAACAGGCAAACATGGAAACCGAATGCCAATCGCTGGACTTACATCAGACTCCGAACTAAACAAACCCACACTGAAAACCGACTGCCAATCGCTGGACTTACGCCGGACTTCACATAACAAACACCAATAGGATACGGACTGCCAATCGCTGGGCTTACATCCATATCCTAACACACAAGAAGGAAACAAACAACAAGTTACTAAGGAGCCTGGCACTCGAGCCTAGCAACTGTCAAGCAAACACACACAAAAAGAAAAAGGGTGCCCGGAGAGGTCTCGTACGACCTCCTGCCTACGTACCTCATCTGGTATGAGGATCAGGGCAGCGTAGTTCCCCTGAACAGGGGAGAAACTTTCTCCTAACCAGAGACTGGGAAATGACCAACTAGAAGGGAGACTGACTCGAGCCTAATAGTTATCATGTATTCCACAATGGTCATAGGTTGAGTTTTCTATCTAACTTGCACAGGTAGCAAGGTATCCTAAACAGGTAAAGCAAAGCATACAAGCAAAACAAAGTAAACATACACACAATTAGCACACACTATATACAAGCAAAGTGGGCTCACACAAGGGTTAGGCTGCAAAAGCAAGCCAACTGTATCAGGGTGATGTTAGCTCTTAACCCTAACATTGAGAGTTAGGGTGAAGCAGATGAAATGGGAAGTGAGGGGTGTGCCTCACAGCTCTTATCCCTGGCCTGGGAGAGCTTTAGACAAAGGAAGTGTGGGTTCAGAAAGTGGGAACCCTTCTACACTTATGACTGACTCAACATGGATCTTGGGTTAATATCCATAATGCATCAACACCAGTTGTGTGAGCAAAGGGATGACTCGACTGAATAGCAGGAGATGGATTGCACATCTCTTGTATCTGCCAATTGCCTTATCAAAGGACTTTTCCTGCTTGGCACAAAGATAAACAATCACAAGTATCGCCTCTTAAGGAGGACTTCAGACAGGTGCCTGACTAAATAACAGGCCAGGTCTTCCAGACTACATGAAGTCAGTGGGTTATACCTCAATTGGTTAAGCAACCCAGCAACAGCAAAAGCAAGTTCACAATGAACTATAGCAACTAATGTACCTGAAAACAATCTATCTCAGTCAGTACACAACTCAAACAGTCAAACAAACTAAAAGTCAACAGTTAACTGTACAAAGTCAAACAGACAACAAGTGCAAGCTATGCATCAAAGCAAAGCACAAGCTCAACTCAAAAGAGCTAATCCACCTACAAAACAACTCAAGATTAGTTCCACATTGACCAATTAGTCAACTCAAGCAAGTGAATCATTTCCCTCATAGCCATATGCTCTTTGTCCTGAAAACACAACTCAAACATAAGCAAACCCCTAGGACAAGGCCTAGGGTCAAAGAGGGAGAAATAATTCAAAACAGAACATGAAAATTGACAATAATCAAGTTCAATCAAATTAAAACATCATCCAAAAGGTCCCATGTTCATATCATGCACCAAAATTATTTCACAATCCAAATATGGTAAAGCATGCAAGTTCAAAGCTCATTGGACCAAACAGAATGAATCAATCCAAGCTAACTCAAAAATAATTCAATAAATCTCCAGAAAAATCATGGCTAAACAACATTCATCACATGATCATTATTCCAAAATTCAAGTCATTTGGATAAGTGGAAGCATGTCAAATAAATTCCATAAGGCAAGGTATGCACAAACAAGCTCAATTAGGGCACAATTTCATGCATCAACTTCACACAAGCCTAAAACAGAATCTACACATGATAAATGCATAAAACCAAAGCCAAGATAAACTTCAAAGTGTCTAGAATCAATGTGCAAAATTTCAAGTTCATATGATAAACATCAAGCATTTCACAAATCATCTAAGTTCAACACTATCAAAAGGTCCACAAATGACAAACCAGAAGAGAAAATCTCAAACAAATTGGAAATCATTCCAAACATTCCATAAATATTCACAAGAATTCCTAACATCCAGAAGTAGCATCATACAAAAATTCACATCAATTGGCATTCATATGGCATGGTAAATAAAATCCACAAGTCAAGCAAGCAAAGGTGTGACACACATTGTCACACCTCTATTAATCATGTCATAACTCATCAACCAGAAATGGGAAAAATACAAACTCTACACCAAAATGTCCATTAAGGTGTCTATTTTAAGCATGCAAAATTTCAAGAGTGTTGGATAAAATCTCATCATTTCACAATCAAAATGGCAAGACATGTCAAGAAAGCACACACATACACAATCCCAAGGCAAAATAAAAATCCATGCATGCACAAATTCTGGAAAAATCACCATAAAATAGAAGACATCATGAAGATCATTGTGCAAAAAACCTCATGTGATTTGGATTAATATTTTTGAAGTTATAAATTTTTTAATGAAGAGAAAAAATAAAAAAAAAATGGATGAACTAGCATGAAATGGTATGGCACAATGAATAAAAATACAAAGGCATGGTTTGGAATATGCTCCAGCAGAGAATCGAAGCGAGTATGTATTTGAAACTGGCGCGCGCTAAGTCAAGTGAATGGACACGTGGTCCAATACATGGCGTTATAACACCAAAAATCATGCAGCAAGCGCGCTCATGGATCAAAACGACTTCTGGACAAGAAAACCCTAGACCTTCATACGCGTTCATCACCAATTTCCAGCTCAAGAACATTTTTCACCAAAATTAACAAAACCTATACCATTGGAATCATCTTCCTATGCACAACATGAATCTCAAATCAATTTGCCCTAACTCGTCCTAGGTTCAAAGATTAGAAGCAAAACATTTTCACTCATGGAACTTAGATTCAACATCACTCGTGCATTTCTTCATGGATTTTAATGATTTAAATTGCAGATTAACCTACATCCAAAGATCTACCACATGCATCCATTAATTTTATGAATTAAGAGCATCGAAAACTGACCTTCAAGATGCAACAGTAGTGGAATCGTGCGAATTAGGCCTTGGCAAGGTGAAACAGATGTTCTTCCAAGCTTAGATGAGTGAATGAATGAAGAATTAGAGGTTGAACACGCACGATCTAGTTGGAATCTTCACTTGCCATTGATATGCAAGGTTACAACAGTTCCAAAACCAGCACCAAATCCTTGAAAGCTTGCTTCAAACACACTCAATTATGCTCGTGGATCATGCTTTGATCAAGAACCAAGCAATGTTTGTGAAGAAAATTGGAGAAAAGTTGAGAGGAAAACTTAAAGAGTTTTTGGATCTAGATCTAGATCTGAGAATTATGCAATGTTAATCACAAAAACAGTTAGAATTATGCTTTTATATGTGATGTTAATGAAGTTGCTAATCACAATTAGTGTTAATGCAATGGTGTTAATGAAATGCAAGTGTTATGACCAATTAGCCAATCCACCCTATATGCATAAAAAGCAATGTAACAGTGCATATTCTGGTTTGAAATCCATTTCAAATGATGTTTGGAGGCAAGTGTAATTGATACCATGTGAAAACAATGCCTCTTTTTCAAATTGCAATTTTCCCTCCAAATTCAAATGGAAATTCAATTTTTTTTGTGAGCAAAATGCATGAATTATGATGTGTAATTTGGATAGTACATGACAAGAGAAGAATGTGGCAAAAAATCCCACTCCATTTGGCCTTTTGGTTCAAAAGTTATGCACTTTTGAAGTTCAAATTTTCTTGACCAAGATTGATCCATAACTTGTCAACCACACATGAGAAATTCATTTTCTTGGACTTTTTGGAAATGAGAGAACGAGATCTACAACTTTCATGTTGGACAAAATTTCATTTGAAGCATATTTGGATATGTAATCTTAAGGAGAAGACCTTTCCATTTTTGGCAATTTTGAATTACAAGTCACTTTCTATTTTTGGAAGGTTTTCATCTGACTTTATTTTCTTCAATGTTGATGCTTGAAATGTCAAATGAAACTTGTTTGGACATGAATGAAGTGTTTCTAACCCTCTCCCATCTCCAAATCCATCAGTTGACTTGTGGTTGACTTTTGTTGACTGATAGATGAATTGGCTATGCATAGATGAACTTGAGCCTCAATCTCCTGATGAAATGGATCCAAAATGAAACCCTAGCTTGCACAAGCTCCATAAAACCATATAATGATCCCTCATCTCAATGAAAGACCTCATCTCCTTGACAAGCCCTGATTGGCACAATACAGATGATTAGGGTTGACCAAAGGTCAAAACCCTAATCTCAAGGAATCTGATCATGAATAATGAATCCTTTGTTGATGATAAGACCATGATGATGATGATATACCATTCCAATCCAAGATAATATCCATCCTCCTTTAGGAACCAAGAAACCCTAATTGGAACACAAACCCTCAGATGGCTAGTGATCAATTCAATGAAACCCTCAAGCTTGAATCTTTTAACCTCTTTATCTTCTGAGCAAGACTTAGGAGGATGACTTGCTTATTGTTTCCACATGATATGCAAAGATGCAATGACTAATGTCCTACAAAATGAAATGCAATATGCTAAGCTAGTCCCAAGAGAGGAGGGCAAATTTTGAGGTGTTACATTGGGTATAAACAATAGCACAGTTGAACATGCATTAACATTAAGGCACAAAATATGGATAAATAAAATGACAATCACAAGGTGAGTGAGGTATAGATGACAATATTAATCATGGTTTTTAGGCATTGAGATAAACATAAACAAGATATGACGAAGTTTCACATAGCATCATAAAACACAACATATTGATGGTGAAGGCAAATTCATATTTGACATGGTAAAAGCATTCATTGGTACATGGTAAACACAACACGAATAAATTTAGATAAAACATGCATCACATTATAAGTCTTCACAAAATAAACATTAGACTTGAATCAAAGTTCATGATAAGACAAAACTTAATTGGAAACCTAATCACCTCCTAACCTTCATTGAAGCATGTTTTCAAGGTGAATCAATTGATACATTGTATGAAGATAATCAAGTTTAAATATGTTAAGGATAACAATCAACATTTAAAAGAGTATGCTTTAATCATACAAAGTTTCAACATCAAGAACAAATAAGACATAAGCAAAAAGAATCAATTAGGACAAAAAAAACCATTAAAACACATGTTTTCCATCCAATCAAAGGTGATGAGATCAATAATATTTTTGGGATTTTTTTGGTGCCATCATAAAATAGACGTTCTCATGAACACATGGCAAAAAGAATGGGTCAAAAATGTTAAGGGATCATGAAGTTATGGATATTCGAAGTTATGAAGAAAAATGAACATTTAACAAATGAAAACAGAAAACATTACACTACCCAATGATCATATGGGTTTTGTTCCAAACATCACCGGTTAAGACCAATGATCATATGGGTTTTGTTCCTGACATCTTGGCAAGTGTAATGGTAAAAACAATGATGCAAAATGGTGCTTTAAATCATAAATTGCAGAAATGAATACGTACCTCAAAAATGAAAATAGTCCTTTGGAATAGGGGTGTTCCAGATGTGATTTTATGATCTGAACAACTTCCTTACACCCCTAGGAAGGTGTTTGAATGCCTGGCTTGAGCTAAGGGTGCTTGGATCTTCCTTTCCAAATCAAGTTGCAAGCTATGAAAATGTGATTTGGAAGATGATGGTAGCACTTTTACAGAAGTTGTTCAAGTGTTTGGATAACTTCTAATGGATGTTTAGAAGTTGTTTGAAGTGTTGGTTTGGAGAAAACACAAGCACAATGGAATTTGGAAGTTTGAGGTTTGGAGAATTTACTTCAATGGAGTTTTTGTGTCAATTTTGGTGTATTGAGTTATGAGGCTTGTCTCTCTATTTATAGAGGCTCCATATGGTTCATGTAACTTGCAGAAATCAATCTTGCTTCAATTGTAATGCTAGTTTGGTGACTTGGTTTCATTTTGCACAAAAAATTATAATGGATCATGATGAAAAGGTGGAGTGAAAGGAGGAGTTTAGAGGTACTTTTAGGATGTTGCTTATAGTTTAGATGTTAAGTGTGATCATAATAAATAAGTTAGAAGCTCAATGCAAGAGTGGTTGGAAAAGTTGGCCTTTATCAAAATGGATATGAAGCTTTTTGCAAAACCTTCCAAATATGGCATCAAGACTTGGTCAATGGCTCAATCCCTTGTGTAATGCATCAAAGGTTTGTGTAACCTTATGATTAAGGTGAGATTTAGAAGCAATATATCCTGTAAAGCAAGATCATGTAGCTTTGGCTCAAGGTTACATGATGAATTTGTCATGAAAATGACCCAAAATTCAGATTTGGAGAGCCAACTTCAACTCTTCGAAACTCCTAGCTCAAATATGATAATTTCATGCTCTTGGACTTTTTGGAAATCTAATAAAATCCTATACAACTTTCATGTTGGGAGTTTTCCTTGAATAAATGTGGATCATGCTTAAAAGTGATGATCAAGTAAGCCACTTTTTGAAGGCAGATTTGGTTGAAAATTTTTCTAAGTGTTTTAATTTTAAGGTACCAACTTCATGGCTTCATAACATGAAATCCTTGCATTTTTTGGGGAATCAATCATCAAGGACAAAGTTGAAGTATGAAGTGATACCTTTAATATGATCATTGACGCAAAGAAAATGGTGGCCTGGATCACAAGTTATGTCCTTGGAAAGATGGGTACTTGAACATGTATTTTTTCATAACTTAGAAAAATTTACAAAACCAAATCTTGCCTTTTTGCAAGTAACCTCAAATTTGTTGTTTACTCTTGATCAAATGCATCCATCAACCATATTTTCATTATCCTTGAGTTGAGAAGTCCATGGTTGACCAAAAATGTCGAAAGTCAAACTTTGACTTTGCCTCAGTTGATTTTGTATCGGATGAATCCAATTCTTGCAATCTTTAATGAATGGGATCTCTTAGGTATATTGGATGATGTTAATGGATCACTTATGATGTATTTGAAGTATTTGTACCATACTTAAAGCTTTGGAATCATGCCTTGGCTAAAAAGTCAACTAGTTGACTTTGGGTCAAAACCCTAGTTGATGGTATCAGATGAACTCTGGCCTTGATAAATTTGAGATGAAATGATCTTGAAATTGATTCTTATTGATGGAAGTCACTTGATTACTTGGGAAGGATGAGGAGTTTGAAATGTTAAAACTCATGCCAAGTCTTGATTGATCAATCTTTGAAAGCTCTTGGTGCAAAACCCTAGCTTAAGACAAACAAAGTAGAAAATGTTTTTGTATTTTCAATAGGTTAGTAGTGCAAAGATGCTAGATGTCATGCAAATTATACAAATGATGATGGCATCTTAGGGTTGAAAATTAGGGTATGGCACTAGTAAATCACATGTTTTCTCTCCTTTTTCCTCTTAATTTTCACTAAGTATATGTATATTCCTTGTATTGACTTTTTGCTCAACTCTTCATACATTAACATGGTTTTTGATTATTCTTCTTTCGAATTTACCCGATTTTCTTCCTAAAAATCACGTAATGAAGACGGTCTTCACAACCCCAAACTTGAACTATTGCTTGTCCTCAAGTAACCTATTTACACACTAAACATTTCATCTGAATCAAAATTCTTACCCTTACCAATTCTTGTCACCTGTATTTTTTTCTGATCAACACTTCAGTTCCCTACTTTAATCCAATCAAATTATAAAATTTCTTCCGACCTACAAATACTCAACATGTCTCTCATTTCACCATGATGCACTCAAGTTGACAGGGTAATCACTCAATCAACATACGAAAGAATTCAACCATCAATTTGAAAACTGTCTAATCGAATCAATTAAAGTCATATTTAAACACAGACTTTTGTGGTCTTTTATAGGTTGTAACGTGGCTTATGTCAGTGGTAGGATAATAGGCTTAAACCTTTGGAGTTAGGTACCTAATTGTCCTAATGTTATCATCTTCCTTCCATGTCACTCTTTTATGCACTTGGTACTAGAGAATTGCATATTGTTGGTCCTAGTTTTTACTTTTTTTTTGTATAAGCTATTTTAAATTATTATTTTTCTGTATTTTTATTTCTTATTGCCCAATTTCTATAGTACCCCAACCTGAAACGTATTCGTTGCGAACTTCCCAGAGCAAATCCAAACTTATTCTTTTGCATCAACAAGTGAAATAAATCATTCTACCTAACTCCAAAAAGGGTGGAAAGAATTTATCTTTCAAGTCAAGTGACTATATAATAAGGGTTATGTCACCAAACTAATGGATAAGTCTCAAAGATTTTAAACAACGGATAGACTAAAAAAGACTCAGAGTTTTAACAAACAACTGCCTTAATGTGTATTTATCAGATCAATAGTCTCAAAATCAGAAAAAGTGTAATTTCTTGAAAATTACTAATGCATGACTACTCTCATAAGAAGGAAAAATAAATAGTGAAAAATATTTGGCTCAAACCTGACTAGATGAGGTATCTGGAAATTGAGTACTAGCAGTCATATTCCCATTTCTTCATCAACTTTCAATCTGCAAGGGACTTCAATGTTGATCTCTTTCATTCTTTTTTTTTCAGGTGAATTTTTCTTGTTCTTTTTCATGATGGCACTTGGTAAGGTAGAAAATTAAAAAATTAAAGAAGAAGAACAACAACCAAGTTTATTAGTTTCAAGCGAAGAAAAGTACAAGGGGAAAAGCTTCTTTAGTTCTAGTTAGTACTCTTCTTCGGATCATAGTACAAAAAGGGAAATGATTGAAATAAACTAAAACTCAAAACTTAAAATGATGGGTTATCTACCATTAAGCCCTTCTTTAAGGTCTTTAACTTGACCGTTTGATCCTCTAATCAGGTTTCTCCTTCAAACTTGTATTAATGTATCTAATTGATTTAAAATCAAAATTTGTCCTGTGCATGCAATTGTTTGGATTTATCCCCTTTAGACCAATCTTATCCAACCACGTGTTCCCCTACTCTTTCTCCATAATCTTATGGGTTTCTCCCTTTTTAAACTAAAATAAGGACTACAAGTTCGATCATGTGGTTTTGGTGGTTTTCTCACGAGAGCAAGCTTTGACTGGAGGATATTTACTTTCACTTCAAGGATCTTAAATTTTGGATCTTTTGTCGACACGAAGGCACTTGGTTCACACTTACTCAAAGTCTCACTTTTTGATATGACATGAACATATTCTTTGGATTTTTTATCCTATCCTTCCTTATTCATGTCAATAGAATTCACCATGATAGATTCAATAGGTAACAAAGGCAACTCACTTGGAGAAACTTCCTCGGCTACATCTTCAACCACATCCACTTTATAGCATTGAGGGTTTTTTTTTATGTTTCGTGGCTTCAAACACCTTAAAAAACACCTTCTCTTTGTTAAATCTCAAGATCAAATATCGCATTTCCAAATCAATGAGAGATTTACATGTGGCTAGGAATGGTCCTCCTAAGTAATGGTGTTTCATAATCTTCCAACATGTCAAGAATTACAAAATCAATTGAAAACAATAACCCATAGACTCTAATAAAGACATATTAAAGAACTCCATACATATACGTAATAGAACAACCAGATAAAGTTAATGTGATATGAGTGGGCTTTGGATAGCCATAATTTATCATCCACATCATAGATAGCAGCATCAGATTAATGTTAGCCCCTAAATCACATAAAGCATGACCAATAGTTAGTGAACCAATTGAACAAGAAATAGTAAACCTACCTGGATCAGTGACTTTAGGTGGAATATGCCAAGCTTTCATCCAAACTTCTCAATTTCATGAATAATCCAAGAATTCTTAGAAGAACATATCCATATCAACAAAGAATCTAGAGACTTAGGTAGTTCAAATAGCCCATCCCCTTTCATAATAACCCCGGGAAAATCATCCAAGAAAACTATATGCAAAAGTAGTTGAGAATAACATAATAAATATTATCACCACACATTATCAAAAAGAGTTGAAAGAATGAACTATCAAAGAATCGAAGGAGATAAAATCATATATTGGCCTCATAGAAAGGGAGGCATAAATTGTGAACATACTGAAAGAAAAATAACATTGGAGGCAAACTAGTCATACAAAAACAAGAAAATATTCCAAAGCCCGAGATATGGATCTTGTATTCTCATAGATTGAAGAAACCAAAAGATGAGAAGATCTTCAACAAGTTCATGGAAATTTTCAAAAAGCTACAAATCAACATTATGGTGGGTAAAGCATTGGAACAAATGTCCACTTATGAGAAGTTCATGAAGGACATTATCTCTAAAAAGAGATCCATAAAAGATGAAACAAATGTATTATCTGAGAAATGTAACGCCATCCTACAAAGGAATATGGAAATAAAAAACAAAGATCTTTGAAGTGACATCATCCCTTGCACCATTGGGGATAAAAAATTCATGAAGGTACTTATGGATCTAGGCACTAGTGTATGTTTGACACCTTTATCAATTTACAAGACAATGGATATCTGAATAATAAGCCAAAAAATTATGACACTCCGATTTTCTAATAATTTTGGCAATCATCGTTATGGGATTGTAGAATATGTACTGACTCTTACGTACTATAGATGCCAAATGATGATGAAAACTCGTAAATTCTAAGAAGACTATTATTATTAATAGTTAGATGCATGATCGACCTAGAAGAGAGTACTCTAACACTTAAGGCATATGATGAGGTAGTGAAGTTAAATATGCTCAAAAGTATGCAACATAATAAAGAAGATAATGAAAACGGCTACTGAGTTGACATGCTAGAATCTATATTTGGTGATACATTTCAATACCATATTTGATAGTTTCCCCTTGAGATAGTTCTAAGCATATCACCAAAAATGATCGAAGAATGTAGTGACCAACTAGAAATTGAAAGCCACATCCATGCTAGAAGAAGAACCAACCTCATTCGACATAAGAATACCAGGTGAGAATAAATGAGACCAGATAATGAGGATGAAAATAAAAATGAGCCATCAAAGAAAAAAAGGGGGAGCTAAAATGTTTTCCTGAGTGGAAAAGACAAATACCCCTTTATGATAAATTCTAAATTAAATTATACTTAAGAGGAACAAGTGTTAGAGATTATTAAGAAACATCATAGAGCATTGAGGTGGCCTATTGAATACTTGAAAGGTATAATCCCAAATTTTTACATGCATAAAATTCTTATGGAAGATTATCCCAAACTTGAGGTACAACAACAATAAAGAATCAATCTATTTATGTGTTGGCATGGAATTTTGACATCATGAACTTAATATGAAGGAGAAAGATTCAGAAGATGCTTAAGGAAATGATCCTAGGTAATAATAGACTTTCGACAGATGAATCTTGGTCCGAGGGTGTCAAAATGGTCATGTGAGACTGAAGTTGAGGACATAGAATGTTTTCTCATAATATGTTTTCAGGATTTCGTTTCAAGAATTTAGCAAAGGTTACACAGTCGATGGTGGCATTTGAAGAGAAGCATTGTGATCATATCATATAACTACTTGTGAGTCTTATTCATGTATCTAAGACACACGGAGGCAAGTCAGAAAGATGAAGCCATGCAAAATAGATATGTGTCGATTATTAAGAATAGAGCTATTATAGACAGTTATTTATGTACTATTACATATAAGAGTTCTAGTATTAGGATTCATGATTGCAAATCATTACAACAAACTCTTTACACTCAAAGTACCCAAAATATAGCAAGAAACAAGTCATTGAGAAAAATGTATGATTTTCCATACCATTTTTTATATACTTAAGAAATTTCTTGTAATTTTTACTTTTAATACTTCTACCTAGAAATTTATTTGTATTTGCTTTCAATCCTGCAAGAATTTTGACCTTGTCGAAATCCCATTACTTCTTTACAACTTCAATCTTTATTTTCTTGCAAAGTTAGAATTTGTGTTACATTTATAGCAAACAGTGAAACTCCTTTTTTAAGAATTTATGCACATATGTCCTAGGATTGACTAGTCGATCCTTCAATAAACTTTTTAAAAGAGACTAGCGGTTATTTACCAAAATTACGGGTAAACAAATTGGCACGCTCAGTGGGACCTTGTGCTAAATTTTATTTTACATTCACAAGTTTTGTTTCTTTTTTTACAAACTATTCTTGTTGCATGAAATGTTCTTGATATTTACATGTGTATGCGTTTAAGAAGTGTAAAATCTTTGCCTAAAGTGACGTGTCCTCCTACAGATAATACTACTTCTAGTTCATAGAACAATCCTCAAAATGCTGTAGAATAACCAGTCGGATCGAAAGTTGGAGAGATGGTTGTTTAAACGCTTGTTAGAACAACTACTCTAGTGGTGTCATCAACGCCAGTTCTATCGACACCAACCCAAGGGGCTATTCTTACACCACAACCAAGGAGTCTCCCATTTAACCCCATTGTCATAAGACCAACTTTGGGAGACCATAGAGTGTCATACCTTCCATGTTTTACACTCTTTATGGTAGAAGAGAATACCCATATGGTATACCAGCAACGATGATGTCAAGCCTTCACTATAATGCGTCAACTTATACAGATAACATAATAGATGTTGTGCCACCATTTAACCCATATCCTTCCTCGGGGTAAAAAAAATCAATAACCCTAGTCGGATATCACAACTACCATGAGGATTAAATTATGCTCCCCGGGCGATGTCGACTTTGAATATGATGTCTCTTATGTTGATGGGGAAACAAATGAATCAAAACAACCATAAAATGGTTAATATGTTGACCCAACACATTAGTACGATGTGAAACACTTTAATTTAGAACACCAACCAAAGTTATGAACTTTTGGGCAATCAGATAGGTCGAATAGCCAATTTATTTGGCGCCCATCAGGCCCAAGTGAAGGCAACTCCTAAAATCTCAAATGCCAGACAGGTAGAGACACCTGACAATGGGAAGGCTCCTGTTAACCTAGGGCAACAACTAAAGGTAAGAAAAACACAAGAAAGGGGTTGAATTGTGTTGGCTTTTTCTCTTTAAGCTTTTTCTTCTTTTGCTTCTGATGGTTCTCAACCAGATTCTGAATGCTTATTTCAGAGTCTGACTTAAGAAACTTGGTTAGCTTCTAAAAGTCTTTATCAGATAATGAAACAATATCTGACTTAGAGTATCAAAGTTGACAGCAGCAGAATGTTAAGATCATAAGTAGGAAAGTAAAAGCAAAGAACACACAACAATTATCCTAGTTCCTCTCACAACTTGAGAGTAGTTCAGTCCCCTTATACTTCCAAGGGATTCTCACTATATCCAAATCTTATTACAAATGCTCAAGCACCACGCAAGAGGCTTCTAATGCTCAAACCCACAAGTAAGAGACTTTTATGCTCAAGCACAAAAGCAAGAGATTTCCAGTGCTCAAACTCACAAGTAAGAGACTTCTAGGCTCAAGAACACAAGCAAGAGACTTCAAATGCTCAAGCACTAAAGCAAGAGACTTCTGGATCTATAACAAATTATTAAGAGATTGGGTAAAAACTACACTTGATATACAATCAGAGGTGTAGATAGAATACAACTTAGAAAGACTTTAAGACTTAAAAACTTCTAAAATATACAAAATGTTAAGTGGTTCGAAGTCTAGCAATTTTGATATAGTAGCTTCACTTTGAATATCAATGGTTCAGAGTCTTGTATTGTAGTGTGTTATTATGTGTGCTTCCTCTTCAGGTCTTCTGCTCCTTAAATAGAAAGGAAGAAAAGAGACATTGAAGACTTTCACCAAAAGGTTGGATAACCTTTGCAATTGATTAGACACATTAAGAAAACAATTTTCTGCAAGGAGAATTATCTATTGAATCTCAGACAACAATGTAGATATTTTTCCTTAATTTTTCATATGAATAAAAGATCTCTGAGCCTGTGAGAGTTGCCTCGAATGAAGAGATAAAACCTTCAGAGATTGACTTTCTTAACACTTGATTCTTCAGAGTCTGATCTCTTCAGAGTATACTTATTGGCTTCTGAAGCTTCAGTGTCTGGATCACCAAAGGATGACTTTCTTCTAATTTCTTCAGAGTTCGGTTCTTCCATCAGAACCAGAGTCTTTAGAAATGATCTGTAGAACCAGAGTCTGAACTTCAAATGCAGAACAATCAATCTTCATTTTTTCTTAGTATTATAAACCTGCATACTTGAACAAATGTTAGAATACCCAATTGTTATTTAAATACTTTGTTATCATCAAAACCCAAGGGATATGGTACAAACCAATTTTGTTCCAACAACAACAAGGGAGACTTAGACACACAAAACTTCCCATACATAGAGAGGATGAGGAATACATAGGTTAAAATAACCTAGGGCTAATACTAGTTAATATAAATACATAGGAATACATAGGTCAAAATACTTAGAAATGTCCAACAAAATAATTTAGGGGGGGAGGGGAATAATATAGCAAACATAGTCGAACAGATCCTTGTCCAAAATGGCCTTAACGTTGCCATTCATAGTCCTAACTTTTGTGTCGCCTTTGTCAGAATACGTTCGACAAATGGAACTCCCCAGGGGGTGGAAGGTCCCCAAGTTCACCAAATTGTTTGGTGAAACGAGTGAGTCTATAGTCGAACATGTCACCAAATATCTGATTGAGGCAATGGACATAACTAAACATGAGATTTTGAAGATGAAATACTTCCCAAATTCTCTGACAAAAAATTCTTTCACATGGTTTACCAGACTCCCTCCTTATTCCATACATACTTAGATTCAATTAGAGAGAGTGTTCCATGAGCAATTATACATGAGCCAGTCGAAGATTAGCCTAAGGAATTGGCAAGTGTTAGGTGTAAAATGCTTAAGTTAATTGATGATTATTTGAACAGGTTTAGACTACTCAAAGCAAGGTTCATTACGCAAGTCCCTGAATATGAGTTGGTCGAAATGGCCGCATGTGATCCAGACTATTCCATTAGGAAAAATTTAGATACTCAGTATCTTAGGGACATGGCCCAATTGGTAGATAGACTTAGCAAAATTGAGCGATTGAAAACTGAGAAAGCTAGGTCGAATAGGTATAACAAAAAACAAAAAGTAGCCTATATAGAAACATATGGTTATTTAGGGTCAGACTCATTTGATGAAGGCTTCAAAGAGAGCGAGGTACGTGTGGCAGAATTAATGTCAAGACCTCCATATGTTTGTAAATTAATGAAACCATGAACGAGAAAAACCCATCGAACCTAGCAAAAATGATAAGTTTGTCATCAAAACGTATACTTTTGATATAACAAAATGTGACAAATTTTTTGATTTGTTGGTTACTGATGGGAAGATAATAGTGCCTATGGGCCTAAAAAAATACCCTATTAGAGCAATGAAAAAAGAGAGGTTTTGTAAGTACCACAATATTTTAGGTCATAAAACATTCCAATGTGTGCTTTTCAGGGACTTGGTGCAGAAATCGCTTAAGGAGTGTATAATGCAATTTGGAGAAAAACCAAAAGCTTAAATGCAGGTGGACTCTGACCCCATTCAAGTCGAAGAGGAAAAATTTGTTAAGCCTATCGAGATCATTATGGTCGAAGCTACTGATGGCTTGGACATGAAGGTCGAACAGGTTGAAAATGACACTACAGAAAATGCTACTGAAATGATGAAAATAGTCTTTCATCAGGTTGAAGAGGAACTCATCGATTTCCTAAATTCATGCAAGATGAGAAACTTAAAGGTCGTCTTGTACCCTAGATGTAGCAAAGTGTTTAACGAGAAAGCAACAAAGGATCTTGAAACGACTAGAACTTTTGAACCAAAGAAGGGTAGTAGAGGGGGATCAACATCTAGATTTACTTTTGACCAAAGAGGCGTTTCACATAGAAAGCATGACTTCCATATGAATTCTAGGAACTATCAGAGGACTTACGTGCCTCCTTCAAATGCACCCAAAGGATAATGGGTTAGGCCTATAAACCAGAGCCCCCAACCAGCAAAAGTGGAAAGTGGTCGATATGGGAGTGGGATCCTCTTATAATGATAACTCTCATGTGTCAAAGATGTATTCTTTTAGACCTCAAAATTACAAGGGGAAGAATCCTATGACCAGGAAACAATAATGTCGATATCATAGAAATAAGAAGGTTGCTTATGAGGCCTCTGGATCCAACAATAATAACAAGGCGTCTGCGGAGAAAGTTGGTGAAATGGCCAAGAAACCAGTGAAGCAGAGATTGTCTTCGACGGTGGAACCCTTGGGGAAAAAGTGCTCTGACCAATAGCTCAGCCTGATAATGAGATGGTAACGAATAATTTTGATTTGGGATCAAAAGATGATTTTGAAGTTACATGCAACATCGTTTCAGTCTTACCAAGAGAGTATGATCCACTCTCAGGAGTGTCTGAGGCATAGAAGGATGCTGAGCGGCGAATCAAAATCCGTTATATTATTATGAGATGAATAATGGTGTGGTTGAGGAACAACACGCCATATTTGAAAACCTAATACAAGCATGATGTACCAACTCAAGCCTTTATTTATTAGGGCAAAAGTAGATAACAAATGGGTCAACAAAGTGTTTGTCGATGGAGGAGTGATGGTGAACCGGATGCCCTGTTCTTTACTGAAGAAGATAGGGAAGTACGATACATACCTTCGCCCACATAACGTGGTACTATTGCATTACGAAGGGAAAACAAGCCATATCATGGGTGTAATTTTGGTGGACCTTGCAGTTGGTAATTTAACAAGGCCAACTATTTTTATGGTGATATCATCCAAAGAAAACTATAACTTATTGTTAGGACAAGAATGGATTCACGACATTAGCGCGGTTCCTTCAACCATTCACCAAAGAGTATCTATTTGGCGCTCTGATGGCATATTCAAAAACATTGAGGCAGACCAACGCTGCTATATGGATGATGTCAACCATGTGGGTAGAAATAATTTCGATAAAAATTTGGCAAAGACTCTACCATGTTATCCATCAGAGACATCATTCACTCTGCACAAGGATTCGTTATTTTCTAAACATGCATCTCACCCATGGTTTCATCTGGGATCAAGAGATGATGGGTGATCAAATTATGAAGGAAGGAGATGTCACACCAATTGGGTAGACGATGGGCACTAATCATGATGAATGATTTAAGTGATTTTACTTGAATTTTAGCCTATATGGCCGAAAATAGGTTAAGAGTCGCCTTAGAGGCTGATACTTTGCAAAAAATGGCTATTGAAGCCACCGTTGCTGAAAATTTTGAAGTAAATGAAGATGGCCAGTTTGGGTAAACAAAACCTTCAGAAAGAAGTAAGCCCAATATCCTCTTGAGGAGGTTGATCTAGGAGATGGAACAACGAAAAGACCAACATATATCAGTGTTAAGGTTGATCCATACCTAAAAGAGCAAGTGGTAAACTTACTTAAAGAGTTCAAAGATTATTTGGTATGGGATTACAATGAAAATGTCAGGGTTAAGTCGAGATATGGTAGAACTAAGGCTACCAATTTGACCTAGTAAAAATCCAGTGAAGCAGTTACCAAGGAGATTCACCCTATAAATAATGTTCAAGATCAGGGAAGAGATCGAAAGGCTACTCAAAATCAAATTCATCAGGATGACTAGGTATGTCGAATGATAATCTAACATTGTGCATGTTGTTAAGAAAAATGGAACTCTTAGGGTTTGTATAATTTTAGGGATCTAAATAATGCTACACCCAAAGATGAGTACACAATGCACGTCATAAAGATGTTAGTCGACTCAACTGTAGGTTTTGATTATCTAAGCATGCTTGATGGCTATTCTAGGTATACCTATCAAAAGGCTATAAACTTGATGTTCCATGATTATATTGATACATTCATGAAAGTTTATATTGACGACATAGTCATAAAGTCCTCATCGAAAAATGGTCATTTATACCACTTTTGACAGTCCTTTGAAAGGAAGAGGAAATATGCACTGAAAATGAATTCATTGAAATGTGCTTTTTATGCCTATGCATGCGACTTCTTAGGCTTTGTTGTACATAAGAAAGGCATCGAGATTAACCAAAACAAGACCATAGCAATCTTGGACACCAAGCCTCCATCAACAAAGAAGCAACTTCAGTCTTTGTTGGGAAAAATCAATTTCCTAAGGAGCTTTATTTCTAATCTAAGTGGTAAGACGCAACCATTCTCGCCATTTCTACGACTGAAGAAAAAGGAGAGTTTTAGATGGGAGATAGAACACCAAAAGGAGTTTGAAGAGGTCAAAGCATATTTGACAAAGCCTCATATTTTATTACCCTCTATTAGAAATAAGGTTATGAAACTGTACATATCAACATCAGATTCTATGATAGGTAGTATGTTAGTGCAAGAAGATGAAAATAGAATCGAAAGAGCTATATATTACCTTAGTCAAATCTTAAATGATGTTGAAAATAGATATAATGCAATAGAAAATTTATGTCTTTGTTTTCACTTTTCATGTACAAAGTTGAAGCAATATATAAAACTGGTTGATGTGTTTGTTTACTCGCATTTCGACATGATTAAGCACATGTTATCAAAGTCTATCTTGCATAGTCGAATCGATAAATGGGCGTTCCACCTCGCTAAGTATTCACTAACATATTCACCTTTGAAAGCTATGAAAGACCATATCATTGTAGACTTTATTATCGATCACTCGTTGGTCAAAGCAATACAAAACTACATAGGTGAAAAGCCTTGGAAATTATATTTGGATGGCTCTAGACACAAGGATGGAACTGGAATTAGAATCCTAATAATTTCACCAACGATGATTCCAACTAACTTCAAATTTAGAATCGAGGGTCATTGTTCAAACAATGAAGCTGAATATGAGGCTTTAATAACTGACCTTAGGATTTTATTGGATTTTGGGGCAAAAGAAGTCGAGATAAATGGTGAATCAAAATTAGTAGTGAAGCAATTAAGAAAAGAATATAAGTGCATCAACGAAAGCTTATTGATGTACTTAGTTACAAAATACTTGTTGTTTTAATGCTTCCATTTTTTCGATATTAACCATGTACCTCGACTAGAGAATAATGAGGTGAATGACTTGGCTCAAATTTCCTCAAGATATAAAGTCCCTAAAGAGAGGATTGAAGAGTTGATTGAATTCAAGGACAAACTCATTTCGATTGAGTGTCCCCCAGGGACATTATCAATGTCAAAACTTATGAGGGTAATTGAGTTTGGAGAAATACCAAACTTAGAAAATTCTGAATTTTTTTAAAATTTCAAAACATACGAAGTTTTTCCCATTGAGCATATGTCAGATAGCGATTGGCGAAAAACATTGAATATCTAGAAAATCCCACTAGAACAACAAATAGAAAGGTAAAATATAGGGCCTTAAGTTATGTGATACTGGGTAACAAACTGTTTAAGGAACCCCTTGGGGGAGCTTGCTTAAATGTGTTGGAGAAAGCGACACATACTTAGCCATTTCTGAAGTCCACACTGGGTCACGTGGTTCTCATTAGGCAAACTAAGAAATGAAATGGATTTTGTTTCGACTTGGCGTCAATTGGTTAACCATATTTAAAAAATACATATAATTTGCTAAATGTTGTCAAGAATGTCAAAATCACGTAGGTATCCAACATGTGCCCGCAAGTGAGTTGCACTCAATCATCAAGTCATATCCTTTTAGAGGGTGGGGTTTAGACTTAATTGGGTAAATTAAACCATCATTGTCGAAAGGCCACAAATATATATTAGTGGGGATAGACTACTTTACCAAGTGGATAGAGGATATCCCTTTACCTAAGGTCGACTAGAAAGATATGATCAATTTTATCTAAGACCATATTTTATACAGGTTTGGAATCCCAAAGACTATTACCACAGGTCAAGGCTCAGTTTTTATAGGGAGAAAGATGATGGAATTTTCCTCAGAGACAGGGTTCAAATTGTTAAAATTGACATCTTATTATGCTCAAGCAAATGGCCAAGTCGAAGTGGCCAACAAAGACATAATTGGTTTAATTAAGAAGTAAATTGGTTGAAAGCCAAAGAATTGGAATAAAATACTCGACCAAGTATTATGGGCCTGTCGAAACTCCTCTAAAAAGTTGACCAACTCTACACCATTTCGACTTACTTATGGGCACAATGTAGTTTTTTCTATGGAGATATACCTTCAATATTCTAGGATACAAAGACATGTTCAAATACCAACTGAGTACTATTGGGGTATGATGCTGGATGAGTTAGAAAAATTTAAAAAAGAAATATTTGTTGCGTTAGATGTTCTAATAAGACAGAAAGAGCGCCTGGATAAAGCTTATAACAAAAAGGTCAAAGTGAAGAGCTTTGCTTCAAGAGATTTAGTTTGGAAGGTGATTTTGCCCATGGATAAGAAAGATTGAACCTTGGGCAAATGGTCCCCAAAGTGGGAAGGGTCATTTCTATTCATGCAGGTGTTTACAAAAAATGCATATGAAAAATGCAGAGTTATCTCCTAAAGGGACAATCCTGTGAATCAACGACAACTACTTGAAAGAGTATAGACCCGTGTTACAGGAAATACAAATAAGAGGGGAATAAGATCATACTTCAAATTTTAAAAAATGAGGTTGCTATTCCAAAATTGTCGAAATGCCATAAAAGGCATACTTTAAGTTTACAAACAAATGGAGATAGTTGAACTACAAGTTTATAACAAAAAGAAGAAACACTCTAAAATGGAAGGATAGCCTTAATCCTCCCAAAGTGAGCCTTCGTAGCCTCAAGTTGAAGGTCAGTCAGCAAAATTCTAACATTTACTCCTTTAATTTCTATGTCCAAGGAACTAGCATTTTCGAAATGTTTGAGGCCAATCAAAGCCTCTTTATCCAATTTAGCTCAACTAACTTTCTTAATTTCAGCCCTTCTCTCTTTGGCCTTAGTTACCTTTGACTCCAACTTTGTTATCTCTTTCTCCCATTAAATGATGTTAGTGTCACAAGAAGAAATATCTACATCATCTTGTTTTAATGATATCTCCATCTCCTCGACACAACTATTGGACCCGTTCTCCAAAACCCACTCCTTTGATCGAGTTTCTTCTTTTGGCTTTAATCTGAGCATTGCCTCATTATTCCTTTGGATATCAGAACTGATCTGATCCAGCAAGGGGCTGAATTCACAACAAAGCCAACAATAGCCTTGGGGGAAGTTGATGTATTGAGCTTTTTCAACAGAGCTTTGATCCTATAGGAAAACATGGAGTCCTTTTGCAGTGTTTGAAACAAGTTTGCATCTAGGACCTGTAACTTCAATTAGAGAAGAAATTCATCAGTAGTTTTGACAGAAGACTCCCCATCCGAAGTGGTTGAAGAAATTCATCAATAATTTTCGTTTAATATGGTATCTTTGGCTATGAGACAACAATTGGTTCCAAAAGAATTAGGAAAAGGAACTTATTTGCCTCTGATATGTCACACTCTATCTAAAAAGGAAAAAAATAGTTCGTGTAAGTGTTCGTATGGTATCAAAGTTCTCCAAGGGTACTCGTCAAACATCAAGAAACTTGTATCAATGAAATATCTCAAGTTAATTCGCTTGAAATCTCATGATTTTCATGTCTTAATGCAACATCTTATATTAATGGCTAGCTGTGGCATCTTACCAGAAAATGCAAGGGTAACTATAACCAAATTGTGCTTATTTAAGGTGGATGTATCAAATAGAAAGATATGAAGATATTTAAAGGATATACAAAGAATCACCACTGTCAAGAAGCTTCTATCATTTAAAGGTACATCATAGAAGAGGTTGTTGAGTTCTGTTCAAACTGTTTGTTAGAAGTAGAGTCTATAGGAATTCCAAAGTCTCGTCGTGATGGCAAATATGAAGGTAGAGGTACTTGAGGTTTAAATGTCAAGTTAATGAATCATGATGTAGTTATTCAAGCACATTTGTATATATTTAATAATTTTGATGAAGTTCAACCTTACTTATCTGCTAACAAAAGACTTACCAAGGAAAAATATTCCCGAATGAGTGACATGTGGTTGTTGAAAGAGAATAACAGGAATTTCATAAGTTAGTTTAATGAAATAATTTATAATGATGGTAGTGCATCTGAGACAATTAAATGGACGTCATACATGCTTAAATTTAATGTAGTAACTAGGATTGCATATGACATTAGTAAGTTTTCATTTTATACAAAATCAAAAGATAATTGTAGTACAATGTAAAATAGCGAGGTTATAGTTGAGGCTGAATCCATGTATTTCTCAAGTTCGAAAGATAAGAATCCTATATTGGCATATACATTGTATTTTGGGGTCATTGATAATATTTTGAGATTGATTATGTTTTATTTAAAATTCCTTTATTTAAATGTAAGTGGATTGACAATAACATTGGTGTTCAAACTGATGAGTTGTGATTCACACAGGTTGACCTTTAAAAGGTGTCATACCCCAATTTCTCCCCATCATCTACATATAATAGTTCTAGCTTTTCATTTGCATCAACATATCATAACCATTGCATTTGGTCATGCATTTCATCATGTCAAGATAATTCCTCTGCAAATAGTGGACAAAAGTCAACAGTTTAACTTTTCCTCTAATCATCATATATTCAATATCCATTCATGCCTAAATTCTTTCACAAGCAGTCATATATCCTAGCTTTGTTTTTAATGTATATGAAATTCTGGTATGCAGATATCAGATGTCGTATGCGATGTCACGACCTTAATATCAAGATTTCACACAACAATAATAGTAAGTAGATAACAAATATCGTATACGATGTCATGACACCAGGATCAGGACATGTCACACCAAAAATAATAATAGTCTAAAAAGCAGGAAGAAAGTAGAACATGTCAATTGTTAACCCAGTTCGGTGCAACGTCACCTACATTTCGGGGCATCCAAGCCAGGAAGGAAATCCATTATAACAGCATTAGTTTGAAGTTCTAAACAACCTCTGAACTTCTCACCTAATCACTACCCATGGAATTTCTATCTAAGACTCTCCTAGATATGAGACCCCTCTCACTTTCCTTCAATTACACAATAGTGATAACAACTCAAAAACAATCAAAGAACAGAAGACACACTTCTAATGAAACATAATACACTCTTGCTGAAAAGCTCATGAGTGATTCACAATTACAACTCAATAAACTCTGTCCAATTCAAGTATCAAAGAGATACTAGAATGGCTCACAAATAACAAATAACAAAAGACATTTTCCAGCGCAACTTCCTTTTTTACTCCATTAGGTTTAGTAATGTCCTATTTAAATAGTCTTTGGAAAGCACAGGCTTAGGCATAAAAATCAGTAGATCCAAAACAAATCAAATCAAATCAAATCTGATGTCTCCTTAAATGTTTTGACATATGTTCTACATAATATTTGATCAAATCAAAACTATTGTCTCCTTAAATTTTTTGACATCCATTATGCATAATCAAATATGATGTCTCCATAAATGTTTTGACATTTAATCTGCAGAATCAAATCAAATGTTTCCTTAAATATTTTGAATTCAGTTCTGCAGAATCAAATCTGATGTCTCCATAAATGTTTCGACATCCAGTCTGCATAATCTTCTTTAGAATCAAATCAAATTTGATCTAATGTTTCCTTAAAATGTCTCAACATCCCTTTTTATGAAATAAGTGCACAACTAGAAACGAAACAAGAGTTCCTAAAATAAACCATCTTGGATAATCAAATATGATAGCTAAATATTCAGAGAATCTTCAGATATCTCATAATAAAATAAGTCTTCCAAGAAGTAAAACAAAACATGCAAAGATGTTTGATCAACATGTCACGACATCTTGCTTAACATCTTGTGTGATACAAGTTTTAACAAAATTGTTGTCAATCATAAAAACACATAACTAACAGTATATCTTCGGTCATATGCTAGGTCACTTCTTTTGCATCTCTAAGTTAATATCTTGATTATTAAGGACTATTTTTTAATTGGTTCTTCATAAGAGATTACAAATTTAATTTTGTTCACATTACATTTTTGTATTTTGCATATTGCATTTTGAAACTTCATTAGGAGAAAACTCAAATGCATTTTAAAATTCTCATATTGCATCTTTTTATATTATTTAGTTTGCATCCATACTTTGCATATCCATTTCAAAGTTAATTAAAGTATATTGTGAATAAAATATGATTTGAATTATACTTTAATTAAAATAAGTTTGAATAGGAGAAAAGTTAGAGTAAGACAAATAAGCATTCTTTCTTTTATTAATTTTTTACCATACATTAACATCCATATATCAACATGTTTACATTGTACATTCATCTAGAAATATGAAGAAGAAAAAAACAGGTGAATCCAGTTTGTTGCACATCCATCCATCATCATCCTCAAGTTTGCACTCTCTATCATGTCAACATCCATATGCAAAACAAGAAACAAATAAAGTCAGTTAGAATACATACTACATGATACATACATAGATGATACATCAAAGATGGGACCACTCCAATTCCCGTTTACCAATTAGTTCCAATCCATATTTCACCTTCATTACATTTAAATTTCAACAAACACAAACCAAATGAAATTGAAATTCATAACAGACATAAACACATTTTCCATTCAATCTCAACCCTTAATAAACAAATTCTCACGCGGATCACTAGTTAAATCTCCCACTCTCACCTTACACATTTCCCTCCAATCTCAACAGAATTATGCACTCCTCATTCTCATTCACTTCTCTATAAGTAGAGAGCCAATAATTTGCAATCACACACAGCTCATATGTACCAAACCCCTTCCAAATTTCACTTAGAGCTCAACTCAAAGATTGCTCAGAGTTTCATACTGAAACTTTGATACAATCTGAGTTATACAAACACACACACACACAAGTTATAGCAACAATGCACAAGCAGTAGAGAAGAAGAATAGGGGAAAATTGAAGCAAGGAAAGCATGTATATTAAGAGGTACCTGTATTTCACCTTCGAAGTTTGCAGAGTTTTGTAGACCTCCGGTCGATCTTAATTTGTTGTTGACCTTTACTTTATCAGTTATTTCATATTTCCATTTCCAACTGTAATTTTTAATGGCTCTGAATTATTGAAATATGGGATTTGGGATTTGAAATTTAGGGCTAAGGGTTTTTATATGCTTTTTGGTTGGTTGTTTTCTAGTTTTACTTCGAAATCACACTTAAGGAGGTAAAACGAATAAGGTTTATGTTGAAAGTTGTTAGGTTTGGTCAGTAATGGTTCGTGGGGTTCTGGTTCCCTAATATGGCCATTTGGCGAAGTTTTTGCTTTTTTGGAGGCCGAAATCGAATAGAGGACGAGAAAATATAGGGGGTAAGTGTTGGTTAGGTTTGGTTAGTTTTGATTCTTGGCAGTTTTCAGGTGAGGGTAGTCGAAGAAGACAACGACAGTCGCTGTCGGCCACCGATCACATTGTCTCTGAAGAAGCATGTTTAGAGGGAGAAAGATTTGCAGAGAGAACATATGTGTGTGTGTGTGTGTGTGTGTGTGAGAGAGAGAGAGAGAGAGAGAGAGAGAGAGAGAGAGAGAGAGAGAGTGTTTGAATGGAAGAATTGCTCTCTGGCTAACCCGTTTCTGAAGAGCAATGCATCCCCACATGCTCCAAGCGTACCCCCTGCTTGTTGTAATTTCTATTTTTTAATTGGGCCTCATTGGGCTCAATTCATTCCAGCACACACCCCTTCTTGTTTAAGATTTAATTCCAATTGGGTCATCACCTTAGGCCCAGTCTTAAGTCAGTACACACCACATATCCCTATTTTTTTCACCCCCATCCTTTTGCATTTGTTTTTTTTTACTTAAATTAATTAATTAAATTTGTTTGATTATTTAATTTTATTAATTAAATTTAATTAACTTAGCTATATGATTGAATTAACTCTTTTAATCAATTAGTTATAGTAATTAATTTTAATCACCTAAATTAATGGATTTAATATATTTTAATCAATTAATTTTATTAATTAAACATTACCCCTTTTGCATGATTTTATTTGCTTCGTCTTGTCCCATTAAAATCTTATTTCATAATCATTTATTTATCTATTTCTTTTGTTAATTATCTTTGTAATTAATAACTAAATGATATTGTTTAAACACATTAACCCTCTTGGTTCAACACCAAGTTGATTTTTCAAAACTCTTACTTTTCAATTAACTTTGAATTAATGCAAATCATTTCCTTTTCAAAAGTTAATCGTTTCAAAATGTTTTTCGCAATCATTAATCGGTTGAAAAAGGATTAGGGTAGAGGTAATTTCTTCTCTTTCCCCCGAATGTTTGTGTGATGGCCGTAATTGGCCTACCGCTTGGACATTCGTCAACTGCATGAAAACACTTTTAAATAATTGAATCAAGTTAATTATTTCGTGAATGAAAAAGGATTAGGGAAGAAGTATTTTCTTCACTTTTCCCCGAATGTTCATATGGTGGCTGTAATTAGCCTTCCGCACAAATACTTGTTGTCCATCAAAGAAACATGACTTGATTCGCCACACCAATTTCATAAATAATTCAATTGAAAAGGGATTGGGGCAGAAGTAATTTCTTCTCTTTTCCCTTAATGTTTATGAGATGGCCATAAATAGCCTACCGTTTGAACGTTCGTCAATCACCCAAAACACTCAAACACATCAAACTATTTTCTTGCCCCCGTGTAATCAAAAAACTTTTTAAAAATAACATTATTTAGTTTGTTCTACTGCGATACAAGCAAGCGCTTAAGTCTCCCCGCGAGCATACAAGACAATGTTTAACCGCTAGAGCACGATCTAAACATTCGTTCAATAAAATCAACCAACCAATATGTAGTTTGATACATAGAACTACATAGCTTTGAGTTCTCCATCACACTTGGGGATACGTAGGAGCGATATTCAACGTCTTGTTAAGCATTATAGCAAAAAACACCAAAAATATAGTTCATCTTGCAAATAACTACGTAGCTTTGAATTCCTCATTGTACTTGAGGATACTTAGGAGCGAGACCCGCAATCTCGTAAAGCACCAAAATAAAAACTTTTTTGCGACCCCTTTTATTTTCCTTTTGAACTTTTATCACTCGAAGAAAAAAAACAATATAAGCTAAAATTCAATCTCGAATTTAACTAAATGTTTCCCATTGAGTACAAGATACATGAGGGATGCTAATACATTCCTCTTGCATATTCGTCTCCTGAACTAGGATTTGGTTTTGACGACCATTTTCTTTTTATTTTAAGGGTTTTATTGATATTTTATATTTCCTTCTTTGGAATAAATAAAGTTCGGTGGGATTCTATTCAATCATTCCATGAGCGTGCGAACTCTCGTGAGGTCATATTTTTCAAGATGCGACAAAAGACAACTTATATGACCGAACCATTTATCATAGCATCCCAAGAAAAACAAGTGTTTTATGTCACTGGCCCTTATGACAAAAGATGGTCAATTATTCTCCAAGAAAAACATATTCCTCGTAGTGATGAAAATATGATTTAAATTTTGTTATTCCTGAGACTCCTTCTTATGCAACACATGTGCCTACTTCATATGAAATTTTTTGGTACAAATGATGTGCTTTCTATTCGTTATGATCATGAAAAAGGTATATGGGAAAATTAACAGGTAAATATTTTTTATTGTTTATTCATAATTTATTGTATGTTATAATTTTGAAGTGTTATATACTAACAAGTAGTATTATTTGAAATTACATGTGTTTAAAGACAAGACACTAAAAGATGTTCGGTCATGTTTGTTAGTACCTTAGGATTGACATTAATTTTGTAAAACAAATAATGTAATCACCTCTGTTGTTTTAATATGTTGGGTTGAAGAAATTCAACATCTGGACCAACATGTCATGTAAGATGTCACGACATCAGGACTGTGACATCTCACATGTGTATCAAACTGAATCAGTTAATTCTGGTTTGGTTTGTGATTAATTAGGAGATCTGGTGAATATCCTATCTCCTATGTGAAGATCTTGAAGATTCAATCAGAAGATTTGGTGAATATTTGGTGAATATGCAGTTTCCAAATATGGAGATCTTTTAGGAAATAAAAGATTGAAGACCTTGTTTGTAGCAGAAGAATTCTGCCAGCTCTGTAACAGCAAAGGAAAGATTTGCTGCGATTTCTGAAGGCCCAAATCCAGTTGGGTGATTAGGTTATAAATAGTAGATTGTAACCTAGGTTTTGTAAGCCTCAAACAATGTAAAAATTAGAGGTGTGTGAGTGAGGTAAACCTCCCAACCTGTGGGAAGGTTACCATGTGTTTCTCAGTGCTTGAAAGCATGAGATTATTTGTAACTCAAAGCCTGTAGGCAAGAGTGGTTATGTTCTTGAACGAAACTGTGAAGCATGTTCAAGGTGTTTAAGCATTACATGGTAATTGTAGTGATAGGAATGGAAACTGGAGGTTTATATCTAGGAGTGCCTAGGTATAGATTGCATTGGGTAGGGATTAAGTGAAGAGTTGTAAACGGGGGAGTTTAACTCTGAATTAATACTGCTAATAGTGGATCTTCTTCCTGGCTTGGTATGCCCCCAGAGTAGGTAACGTTGTACCGAACTGGGTTAACAATTACTGGTGTTTTTACCTTCTGCACACTATATTTTGTTTGTTATACCTCAGTCTGTTTCTAGTCTGTTTATGAAGAGAATAACAGACTTGACACATAGCCTGCAGTCTGATTGCAAAACAGAATGTTATGACATTCATTATTGACTGCTGTTACTGATAGACTGGTTGGTCTGTTACAGTTCATCCTTCTGTAATGTTGGAACAGATGATGTTCAAATCAATGTTGAGACATCATGCTGATAACTGGGCAGGATTAATAAACATAAGTGCCATGTTTGATCTCTACTGCGTCGTTGTTCTAGATGGACAAAACTGGATGTTCTTCTGTCCATGGTGGTAGAGTAGCAGATGTAGTGACATCTGGGACTGTGTGCATATGAGTAATGGGCTTTAATTTTTCTAACTGTCTTGCTGTATAAGTAACAATGTTGGATCATATGTCATGACTTCGTGTAGAACATCTGAACTCTGACTATACCAGAATTTCAACGTTGTGGATCTTGATTTCTTCAAAATAATGAATGTATTGCACAATATTTTTGTATGTTAATTAGTTTCTTATTTGATGTAATGATGTATAAAATGCATGTCGTTTTGGTGCCATTTTTGTTTTGATGTAATACATATTTTTGGTTCATAATAGTTGTCAATTTATTTTTTATTCATAAACGTATTGTTGTGTTGTTTTTGTTATGTTTCTAATTCACAAAAATACAAGTTAAAAATGATAATCATGTAAAATAAACAAAAATATATGTATTTTAAAAAAACAAAATATCTCAGCATGGTTGGTTCTTGCAATCGTAGTAATTTTAGTGTGCTATCCAGTTTAATAAATTCCAAAAATGGCCTTGTTGGGTATCGAACCAATGACATTTTCATTTTTCACTACAATTGTTTATTTCAATTGTGGTGATATGTAGCACAATTTCAAGTTTATTACCATGACCAATAACCTATTGTGGTAAGTAGCTCACTTACTACCATGCACTTTGTTACCACGGACCATCACCTGTGGTTAAATATGTATGTCAACCGTTGTCAAAAGTAATTTTTGTAGTAGTGTTGCCACCTCTCAAGGAAATGTATGAATGTTGAACTTCGGCAGGATAATTGTTTTTGCCTCTTTAGACAATATATGAACATTGGAATTTAACTGTAATATCCATGCCACTTCTTAAGATAATACATGAATATTAGACTTCCAAAAAAGGATCATTGCCATCTCTTAAGGCAACACGTGAATGATGGACTTCCATAGGGAGATCCATGTCACCATCATAAAAGGCAATACAAAGAAGTTATGTATGGAAAAATCAACACATATAAACGCATCACCCGAGGTACTTAGAGTCTCGTTAGACATGCTTATCTAAATGCCTCGCCTAAGGGATTCAACTTAGAGTCTCGTCAGACAGGCTCATCGAAACACCCCGTTTGAGGGACTCGACTTAGATTCTCATCAGACAAGCTCATATTTTGAGGAACTTACACTCTCGTCAGACATACGCATCTAAAAGCCTTACCTGAGGGACTCGACTTAGAGCCTCGTCAAACAGACTCAGCTAAACACCTCGCTTGAGAGATTTAGAGTCTCGTTAGGCAGGCTCATCTAAGTGCCTCTCCTGAGGGACTCAACTTGGACTCTCGTCACGCAGGCTCAGTTAAATTCCTTGTATGAGGGACTTAGAGTATCATTAGGTATACTCATATAAACTTCTCATCTAAGGTACTTGGAATCTTGTTAGACTAGCTCATCTAAATGTCTCGTCTGAGGGACTTAAAGTCTCGTTAGAAAGGCTCATCTAAACGTCTCACTTGAGGGACATATAGTCTCGTTAGACAGGCTCATATAAATGTCTCGTCTGAAGGACTTAGTATCTCAATAGATAGGCTCATCCAAGGGTCTCTCCTGAGGGAAAAGACTTAGAGTCTCGTCGATAAAGCTCATATAAACACCCCACCTGAGGGACTTAGAGTCTCATAAGACATGTGCATCCAAATGTCTCGCCTAAGGGACTCGAGTTAGAGTCCTATCAGACAAGCTCACCTAAATGCCTTGCTTGAGGGGCTTAGAGTTTCATTAGACAAACTCATCCTAGTGTCTCACCTGAAGGACTAAAAGTCTAATCAGGTAGACTAATCTGAGCGTAATGCCCACTTGCTTAGGCTCCACCGACATAAAGTCAATTAAGCACTTCTCCCTTTACCAAGCCCTTGTGCTTGAGAGATTGTATAGTTATATATTTTTGAGGGCCCACAAGAGGCGACGAGATCATATTGCTCACAAGGTGCGATGGGATCATATCTCCCATGACACGCCTCACTCGCCTAGGATAGGAAAACGTGGAAGGATTTGTATCTTAGTCAGAGATAATGCAAAAATGGGTCAAGGAAATAATCCACGTCTCCCTAGGAAATATGGATTCAATGATCCATTACTATAATAGGGTAAACGATTGTTGTTTCTGAGAAATCCTAAATCTAGGCCCATATGGTGAAGAGCTCTGTTAATGTGGTATTTTCAGTGAATAATGAATTGTTAATATAGACAATTCATTATTCACTGAAAATACCCCATTAACAGAGCTCTTCACCCTTGTGAGCTTGCTCTAACCACACAAAAAACACCACCGAAACAAAGCTCCTCGCCTTTGTGAGCCAGCCCTAACACCTAAAAAGTCTAAAGTCTCTGGTCACCCCTACCAATATAAGGGTAGCACACATCAATACTATTTTTTTAGCAAGTTCTATTTGTAAATTTCATTTGATACACAATCTATTAAATAAGTCTATTTTAAAAAAATATATTATTTATCTTTTTGCTATACTTTTTTGTTTATGTCACTCTTAATTTAATAGGTCACAAAATACTTTTAATTCGTAGTCAACACTCTTTGTAGAAATTGAAAATTTTCATAATTGACATAATCGTTTAAAACATAAAGAGAAACACATTTAAAAATTATTTGTTGACGACTTATGTAACTTTTAAATCTTTATCAAATGCTACATTTTCATGAAATGAGATGCTTTTAAAAAAAAAAGATTTTCATTGAAAAATTGAAAAAGGAAAAAGAAAAACAAATAAAGAGGATAGAGACAAATATTTAACCCATTAAAATTGAAGAAAAATCAAAACAATCTCAAATATATTGTAGTAAAGTTGTTCACACATGTCATGATACACAAAATGATATGTAATGAGATGAATCATTCCTCGATCTGTTTCTTATTTCATTTGTTTTTTTTCTATTAACAAAAATTGTTGGGAAGTTTGGGGTGCGTCGGAAGTGTCAAAAAGCTAAACATTCAGGATTTAACAGAATATGATACCCAAAACCTTAAGGCAATGGAAAAATGAGTCATTTATCTTATATATCAAACATTTCCTTCATTTTTAGTAGATGTGGAACTTAGACACTCACACTTGAATCTTATATAAAAAGTCACTCACATCATTAGCATTGATTCATACTAGGGTCTCACTTTTGTCCTCCATCGAGGCAAATCATAACTATGATATTACTTGTTGAGAAGCCCAAACAACGTCGAAAATATCAATAGACTACACATAATTCAAAAAACTTTGAAACCACCTATTCACAAAAAAAAAATCTTAGTAAAGCTTAAGAATGTGAGTCATTTCTTTTATATGCCAAATATTTCATCTATTTATAATCGACCTGAAATTTAGATGTTGATACATTAATCTAACAAAACTAATAATAATAATTCCCCTAATTGATGCTACAATTATAAGAAAAATGCAATTTACTTTATCAACGTAACCCATTTTATCTTATCTTTGACATAGTTTGTTAATTTAATTATTACTATTTTCATGTATAGATTAAATGGTTGGCCATAAAAAAAGTTTAACAAGTAAAATGATTAATACTACTTCAATGTCTTGCATATTTGTGATTAGACTTTATAATTTCTATCAAATAAAAGTTCTCTCTTTTTATACTTCTAAACCACTGAAAAGAAAAACAGAGGCAAAGTTATGAGAAAGTCTGTGGATTTTGTCGAAGTATCAAAAAATACAGGCGAAGTCATAAAATTAGTATGTTATGCTAGATGTTTAATGGGACGGAACAGGTGCCTAAACGAATGTATTTAATGGTCACAATTTTCATGTTAAATTCAACAACAAATTATATAGTTAACACAATTCATATATGTGATTAACACAGTAAAGATGATAAGTTAGTGGATATTAAAAAAAAGTTGTTATCTAATTAACCATATATTTAATACAACTGACTATGGGTTTGAATATAATTAGCCCCAACAAAATGTAGATGATTAAAATGTTAACACTTGACAATCGTGGCTAATATATATATATATATATATATATATATATATATATATATATATATATATATATATATAAAATCAAAAAGTGATAAAATATATATAAAAAGGTTATCAAAGCGCACACCCGATCTTTAGATAAAACAAAAATATTAAAATAAATTAATAACAACTAGGTTCACAAGAATACCATAAGAAAAAGTTCAAACAGTTAGTAACTTCACCTCAAAAAAATTAGACTAGATCTTAGACCAATAGGACATATCATAATCCATCAAGAGTACATAAAAAATTATATATCAAAGTCAAACTCAAAATCAAGACAAAACACTTGATCTACTATAAGTTAAGGCAGATAATAAGATTCTGAAATCAATCATAGAATGTACATGCGTTTATCTTTGATCTATCTAAAACTCATTTATAGACAAAAACATATTCTTCTCTTCCACTTCTTTCACTATTGTTGAAACATCGTTAAAAATATCATCATTACGAATCAACCAAATAGACTAGATAACAACATATCAAATCATAGAAAAATCACCCTTAACCTTATCCTTACTATCTAAAGAGAGGGAAAAGTGAAAAAGAAGTCTAAGATCACCAAGAAGAACCACAAGAAGAACCACCTGCTAGTCCAACCACCGGAAGATCATATACTACACAAACACAATCATAGAAAGCTCATAAGTGACAAAAAGATGAGACGCCGACTCAACCGAGCCCCACACAAGGGAGAAAAGATCTCAATGTGATCAATAATCACCCGTGTTTAAATAGATTTTCTATATACAGAAACTTATCTTGAAAAAGTTGTCAATAAAAACCCACACCCTTAGAAGGAGCCTAGATATTCCAAATTAAGAAAAATGTCAGATTCTCGGTCAGATGAGAGGATGAATGAGAGTTGTTAATGTCCAACAGAGCATGGTAAGAAGAGGTGATCGAAAATATATTGTCTCTTGTATGGATCCAACTCCATTTATCTCTAATCTGAGAGAGAATAAGATCTTGGAGAACAAATAGAAGGTTATCAACAACTGATAATTTACGGAGAAAGAATGGTCTCATCCACCTTAAATCCCATCAAAACTAAAGAAAAATCAAAATGATCTCTAAATTTAACAATGTCAAATATATTGTTGTAAAGTTGTTCACCACGTGTCATGATACACAAAATGATATGTAATGGGATGAATCTTCCTCGACCTGTTCCTTATTTCTTTTGTTTTTCTTCTTCTTTTAACAAAAATTACTGGGGAGTTCAGGGTGCGCCGGAAGTGTCAACGAGTTAAACGTTCATAATCCAAGAGATCCTGACAACATATAACCATCCAAAATCTTAAGGCAGTGGGAATATGAGTCATTTCTCTTATATATCAAACATTTCCTTCATTTCTAGTTGATGTGAGATTTAGACACTCCCACTGAAATCCAACAGTTTCACATGCATGTGTGAGTCACCCATATCACTAGCACTGATTCATATTAGGATCTCACTTTCTTCCTCTATCGAGCCTAACCATAAGTGTGATATTACTTGTTGGGGGAGTCCGAAGAGCACCGAAAATATCAACAAGCTAAACATTTAAGATCCATAAAACTTTGACATCATATACCCACCAAAAAATTTAAAACTCAGATGTAGGAATCATTTCTCTTATATATCGCATATTTCATCTATTTCTAATCTATGTAAAACTTAGACATTAAATCATTAATGTAAAAATAATAATAATAATAATAATAATAATAATAATAATAATAATTATTATTATTATTATTATTATTATTATTATTATTATTCCCCTAATTCATGCTACAATTATAAGAAAAATGCAATTTACCTCATTTGTTCTTTAAACAACCATTGATTTGTCTGCTCATAGTTTTCAAAAACAACTCAACTATTTATTCCATCAAAATATTAGTATTCAAATATTGTTTTCAATAATAAATAATATTTCTCGTCTTTTAGCAATACACTTACTCAAGTTGACGCTTAAAACATACACATAAATGTTTGCAATTGGGTTGCCCAATTATATACTACGTCCACAAGTCTCTCTCTTTAATCAAAACAAAATTGTTAATTATTCAACTCCAATAATTCTATGGTGGATAATCTATAAATATATTTGTCAATACTTTTTAAACCTTAAAATTTAAGACTATAATGATTCATTGAATTTAACCTGTCTAAACTTTTTTATCCAAGTAAAATTGTTAAAGTAATTTTTTTCTTTGTTAAGAGAAAGGTTCCTCTTTCGCGGAAACTGCTAAATAGTTTGAATAGAAAAAGTGTTATTTTTTTTTTGTTGTGTTTGACTATTTTAGTCATGGCGTGCGGAATATCCAAGGATAAATAGCCAGCATATGTCTTTGGAAATGAAGTTGAAGCAAGAGAGAGAAAGAGAGAATTACAAACTTGCTCTAACTACTAGGAAGAGTGAGAGAGTACTATACACTTGAATTCGTGTATACCTTCCATAAAAACATGGTAAGAGCTCCTTGTTGTGAAAAGATGGGATTGAAGAGAGGTCCTTGGTCTCTTGAAGAAGATCAAATCCTCATTTCTTACATCCAAAAACATGGCCATGGCAACTGGCGTGCTCTCCCAAAACTTGCAGGTACTTACACCAGATCTTTACTATCACCTGATATCAGGTCACCATTATCGTTTTCTGTTATAAAGTCTCTGAACATGTGTTTATAAGTGTATAATCGAGAATATATTATTGATTTTTTTTTATCAATTTTCTTAGGTTTGTTAAGGTGTGGCAAGAGTTGCAGACTTCGTTGGATTAACTATTTGAGACCTGATATCAAGAGAGGGAATTTCACAAATGAAGAAGAAGAAAACATCATTAAGCTTCATGAAATGCTTGGGAACAGGTAAATATCTTCACTAATTTTCTTCCTTAGATCCATATAAGTTCATGCTATAATTCCTCAGCAAAAAGCTTATCAAGTCCAAAATGAACGGTTTCATGTTGAATTTTCTGATATTATTATAATTGGATGATTGTGTATAAATGGATGATTACATCATTCTTTTCTTTTCTTTCTCTTTGATTGATAAGTTAAAGTGATTGGGAGGGACCATAGGCTAGGCATTATTAATTGTCAACTTGAAACCAAATTAAAATCAAAAGGTTATACTATTAATTAGATATTTTGTAATCTAGTATAGTGCTTTTAATTCTACTTTAAAAAATTATGTGATCCCACCATTGGTGCAACTTGTAATAATATAAAGATTAAAGAAGAAATTGATGTGTATATATACAAAAACATGTATCCATGAGATTGACACTACACTAGACTACAACTGATATAATCTATATTCATTTTTCTCAAAAAAAATTTAATTTTTAATTTATTGAATAATCAATATATCTAAACTAAATATATATACAAATATTTTAAAATAACTGTTATTTTAATAAATAAAACTTATTTTAAAATGACTCTTATTCTTATTTTTTAATATAAAATTAATTATTATTTCTACTATTGAATTTTTTAATATGTATGAAAAAATCATATACGATAATCATTTTATAATAGAGTAGTAATAAATTAAATATATTAGTTATTCAATAAATAATTTTCTTTCTTAATTAGGATCAGATCAGAGAGTATTTAATTATGTATGATCATGAAATATAATACAAAACAGTGTCATTAATTAGTCACTAGTGAAAGATATAAAAATGTGTGATTTGTAACTTCAAGAATCTTGATTAGATCTGTGTTGTTCTTATAGTGACAGTTAATGGCACATGCGTCTATATATTCATGAGATTCACTCTGTCAGTCTAATCTATTACTCCAGTGTAATATTTTGTTGTTTTCTGAATCATTTCAATTAAAAAACTGAACGAGAATCTCGTGGCATTATATATATTTATTTTAATAAATATTATATTAATGAATTAATTTAATTTTTTTATATTATTTTTAGGTGGTCAGCAATTGCAGCAAAATTACCGGGAAGAACAGACAATGAAATAAAAAATGTGTGGCACACACATTTGAAGAAGAAGCTAAACAAAACAAGCTCAGAATTATCTAACAAAAGGGTGATCTCAAAACAAAAAATCAAACGTTCTGATTCAAATTCAAGCACAATAACTGAATCAGAATCTGCATCTGCATGCACTACTAGTTCTAGTGATGATTTTTCATCCGTTGGTAAAAGAAAAGATGTAATAAAAAGTGAAGACATTGAGTCTATGGAAGAACCAATGCCAGAAATTGATGAGAGTTTTTGGTCAGAAGCAGCAGCATTGGATGAAACTTCAACTCATATGACATCAAGTTCTTTGACAATCTCAAATGAGATATTGCCACTTCAATACCCTTCTAACTGTGGTGACATTTTTCCACAAGAAAGTAAGGTTGATTATAATTCTAACTTAGATGATGGCATGGATTTTTGGTATGACATATTCATTAGGACTGGAGATCAAATAGAATTGCCAGAGTTCTGATTTTTTTTAAGCTCAAAAAACTTAGTAACTTCAATGATTTTTTTTTATAATTAAATGTTTAGATGAGTTGGATTCAGAACTACTTCGAAATCGACAATGAGATTCTTAAGCAAAAGATGGTACATGGCAACTTCAATTTGTAAGTTACAAGGAAAATAAAGGAATGTCATCTCTAGCAGCAAGAGCTAAAGAAGTAAGAGTTTTGGGACAATGAAATGTAATCTATAAATCTATGTAAAAAAGGGAGTAGAAGTTAAACATTGATTTTTTTCTTCTTTTTTATGTATAATGTGGAAAACAACAAGTCTCTTTAACATTTTTAGTTTTTATTCTAGCTAGGATTTTAGACTAGAGTTTGATTTTAATACAATAAATGATGTACTAAATTAGAATGCTACAAGTTTTGTGCCTCAAAGATTTTTTCTCTGGGAAAAGACATGAAATGCCCCTAAGCTTTCTTATATAATACAATTCAGATACATGAAAATAAATTGTCTCAAAATAAGTGGTAGTTTAAATTTTTATATTTGCAAAACTATTATTTTGTTAAATAGTAGTTCATGTGGATTCGATACTCTTTTTATTATTACGATACTATCGGTGCATTTGCTCGAAGATATGAAAAACACAAGAAATAGGTGGTTTGAATTGGGTTTTAAAAACAATTTTTTTATCAACTCTAGAACACCACTTAAAAGTTAATAACAGAGAGATGAAAAAACAAGTATTTTTATTATGGTTCGCTTGAAACTTAAAGTTACTCTAATCCACCCGTCAAGGTGATTTTGCCTTATACACGAGGACTTAATCCACTATAATCAACTGATTATAATAATCACAAAGAATAACCTTCTTTGTATTCTCAAGGATCCGACTATACCCTAGTCTCCTTAAGGACTCACAAAGAACAATTTTCTTTGTCTTCTTAAGAATTCGACTATACCCTAGTCTCCTTAAGGAATCAAACAAACAGTTTGAATAATATTTTTTGTGTTACAATTTGCTTCTACACAAGCTGATTTTACACAAATGATAAACAATACTTAAAGAAAAACTGTGTATAAAAATGATAGCTTTTCACAAAGAATTTAGGCTTTTTCAAATATTACAGCGCTTTAACATTCTTGTTTTTCTTCAAGTCTCCAAGTCCCACTTATATAGCATAAGAAGAAGACCGTTGGAGGGAAAAATGGAGAAACCAAATAGAGCGGCTATTCACTATTGGATGGTGAAAGAAGTGGTATTGCATAATGTCCTACACCCACAAATTTAGTGACAAGTGTGATGTATAGTATTGTCCTTGCCTACGAAATTAGGTAGTGGAAAGAATATTTGATTTGTACTATGTAATATTTGATCACGTATCCATTTGATGTTATCTTCAAGTTCATTGGCTTCTGATGAAAGTTGATGAAGCATGAAATGAAAAAACATACAACTGGATTCAGAAACTTCAGAATCCTCAGTCATAACCTTGACAGCGTCAGTAGTCTGGCTTGAGATCTTTAGTATCTTCAGAATCTTCAGACTCTTCAGTCACAACTTTGATAACCTCAACGTCTTACTTGAGATCTTCAGAATCTTCAGCTAAGTAACACAACTTCAGAAGCTTGCCATTCTTCAGAAGCTTAATGATCAGAGTCACGTCCATAAGTACAAACTGAGAGAACGTTGTAGCAGCAACATAACGTCACCTCAGAAGCTTCTTAGGAGTGAATTAGCACAAAAGCAGAAAGACCATTGCAACAACAACTTTGAACATCTTTCAGAACTTCTCATGATTAGCGCAAAAGCATAATTTGGAACACAATGTTTCAGAAACTGATGGCGTTGCATGTCATATACTCAGAATCAGAACTGGTTGTTAGAGATACACAATAACAAATAATTAGGGTACCAAAATTATTCTCACATAAATACAATATTGTTATCATCAAAACTCAAGGTATAGATGCAGAACCAAATCTTGCTCTAACAAACTCCCCCTTTTTGACGATGACAAAAACATGTAATTTGAAGAACAGTTTTGTATAGGGTAATCACAGAAGCATACATCTTTTAGAAACATAAAGCTCTTCCTGATATGTATAATCCTAAAAAGATAAAATCAGAATGAAAGAGCATTTTCCTGATTAACCTTTTTGAAGTACCAGAATGATCTTCCATCAAAATCTGGTTTATCTTCAGAAGTTGTTTGATGTTGTCCAGAGCACTGGTTTATTAACATCAACATTCTGATGAACTTTACTTTAGAAGCCTGGTTGAATTCTTTTGAAGAAGCTTCAGAGCCTGGTTACCTTTAAAAGCTTGAATTATGGTTCTCTTTGAAATTCTCTTTCAGAGTTTGGTTACCTTTGAAAAAATATCTCGTTGAAAAGAGCTTTCAGAACCTAGTTAAGGATTCTTCTTAAAAGTTTAATTTCCAAGTTCCAAGTTCAGAGCCTGGTTTTTAATTCCTTGAAGAATCAATGCTTGGATATGGTTCATGGTTCAGATTCTTATCAAATAGCGTTAAAGCTTCAGACTTAGAGAGTAGACAATTTCTTCAGAATCTGGTAACTTATATTCTGATCTGAAAAACTTCAAAATAGATTTTGACGTTTAAACTTATCTATGCAAAACATTTAACAAACTATTCTTCGAAGTAGCTGTTAGTAGAAACTTTAAACAATTTTTTGGTTCTGATTTATGAATATAGGTATATCAAAATCAATTATGATTCTCCCCTAAACTACGTTTCTCCCCCTTTGTCATTAATCAAAAAGACATAGACAAATCAAAATAAAAGTGATGGGAAGAAACAAACATGATTTTCATTATATATGTGCCAGAGAGCAGAAATGAATACAATCATGACTTAAGAAAAATGAAAATACAAAAAGTGAAAAATAATTTTGAAAAAGTGCTAAGGGTTCTGAAGAAGAGGAGACAGAAGTCTGGATAGTATCAACTGAAACATCATTTTCTGTATGTCCAGACATTCTTTGACCAAAGCATTTTCAGCTTTCATATCTTCGATGATCTTCAGAATCACTTCAGGAATACTTCCAAAAGAGGTTCCAGCAGATTGTTGATTATTAAAAACCTCAATTTGTTGTTCTTCAGAAGCAACTAGCTGAGCAGCAACTTCTTACATGACACATTCTGGATGACCAGAATCTACCTCATATTTCTGAACAACTTCCTTAACCTCTGGAGCAGGAAGATATAATGGAGCATTTCGTAACTTCCAGATTTCCATTAAGGGAACAAACCTATAATGGAAGTTTCTTTCAGATAATTTGTACCCAAAGTCCTTTAGCTTGGAGATTTTGGAGTTTATCCATCTTTTGTAGGCTTCCCAAACCGAGTCACTTTCAGAAGGATTAGTTGATGAACGACTAGTCGTCATAGCTTCGTGAAGACGACTTCTTGAGTATGACTCAAACTTCTTCAGAATCTTACCAATATTTGGAGTAGGTTTAGGTTGGCTGGGGATTCTGACAAAAATATATGTTATGGTTGGATGAAGATCCAGACCATAAACAATTGGAAGAAAAGGAGGAACGACCTCTTGTTTTTCTGAATCAAATACTTCCGGTTCAGGTTCAAAATTGAGCATGCCTTCAGGAGTACCCTCAGACAATTGGTTACTAGAATATATCAAAGGAGGTCTTATGGGTATTATTATATTTGGATTTTCAATGTGGGGATCAGAAACAATCGGGGATGGAGGTGGAATGGGTGATGAAGGTAACTGTGAAGGAGGTGGTGTTTATGGCATTTGTTGTTGTAACTGAGTTTCAGAAACTTTAAGAGTTTCTGTAATAGATTCTAGAATATTTTCTAAAACAGGTGTTTCTCTGGGAAGTGGTTGTGAGATGGGAATGGTTTGATAAGGAGATGAAATTGGTTGTGAAATGGGAGATGGTTGAATTGGTAAGATCCTTTCATAATAAACAGAATTAGAAACAAAAAGATTTATGGCCTTAGGAAGGTTACCAGAAGTAGGAGTGTCAGAAGCTTTGGAAGATTTTTGGACAACACCAATCGTGACCTTCAGAAGTATGGTTTTCTGGCGCTCACCAAGAGTCACCTCATCTGCATCCAGAAAGGTAGCAACTTTCTTCTTGATCTTATGAGGTCTTGAAGATCCTTCTTCATGAGACTCTTCCTTCCTTTTCCCATATGTATATGGGTAAGTGTATAGTAAGTTAAATGGGTCAACCATTGGGTCAATTCCATCCTTAAGACAACTCTCAAGGTAATACTATAGAACATTCGTAGGATCAGTCTTGGTGAAGATTGGGAAGTTTTCCAATAGAATCCTCATTCCACAGATATCATCCTTTGTAGGAATGATATATGGCCTGACTACCTTGGAGATCAGACACATGATCTTGAGATTCTTCCCCTAGAAGATTTTTCCAGCATCTTTCACCAGCTCCTCAGTTAGACCACTGATTAGAAGTTCACCCACAAGAATGTTTTCAACCAAAATGTCAGAAATTAGCCTTCCGTTTGGAATGTACCTTCCCTTCTTGGATGTGCTTCCAGTTTTAGTTTCTCTAATAGAATCCCTGAGAAACTTGAACAATATTGCTGGAAGTTCCATTTTGTACCATTTTTCCAAGAAGAATGACATATACTTCTGGATGGTGTTGATGTAGTCGGAGGAGTTTGTGTTGGGTCGATGATGAACACATCCTAGAATTATCTTGAACCATACACTTAACTTATCAAATAGGTCTTTAGCAGTTGGACTTTTGCCTTCATCCAAGTTTTTTCCTTCCTTGAAAATAACAGATGCTACAATCGCTTCTCTTCTTGAATCAGTTTTTATGTTGTAAACCCTTTTTCCACAACCGTTGTGAGAAATCAGGTCAACATTTGATTTCTCAAAGACAACAATCTTCCTGTTCATAACGAAGGAAGAGATTGTGTCTTTGGTAGCAACAACGTGTATCCAGAACTGCTTCACAAGCACTGGATAGACAGAACCATTTAATCTTTCAAAAAATACCTTCCTTCCTTGGAATTCCAATGTCTTAGAGAAATCGAAGCCATTGTCCTTCATATTTTTGAAATCCACGATGGTCTCACAAAGAACCATAAGCTCATCAACATGGATGTTGAGAGTTAGTTTAGGGACCCCTTCCATAACGGGATGATTTTCGTCAACCATTGAGCGACTGGGAGATTATTGTTGTTGTTGAATTTGTTGTTGAGGAGCATCAATTGTTGAAGTTTGAAGGGGAGGATAAACAGTTATAGAAAAAGGGTGTTTGAAAGTTTGAAAGACGAAAGTGTGGGAGTATAGTGCGGGTAGTGTGAAATTGTGAGTAAAGTGTGTTTATATAGAAAAAAATTGCAATGATGACAAGTTAAAAATACGTAGACATGGGGGGAAGCGTAAAAGATTTTAACCTAATTCCAAGAAATGTGAAACCCAAAGTTTCACGCTATCATCACGCATGCTCAGAAAGTGGCACAGTTGTCACCACTTAGAACCACATGATATCAAATGACAAGACAAACATTTAATGCAATAACTATTCAGAATCAGGAAGGCAAATTAATAAGACTGCTTCTGATCAGAACCTTTCTAATTCATAAAACTTCCTCACTTCAGAAAGCTCGTGTCTCAGAATCAACAAATAAATTCTCATAATCTAATCTAGAGTTCTGAAGACTTAACATTCTGAAATTCATCTTTTCATTCTGGACATATATCCATAAATAAGTTTTTCAGCATAAAAACGAATCTATCTTCAGAAAGGGGTTTTGTAAAGATATCAGTCCATTGATGGTCTGTATCAACAAATTTTAGGTGAAAAATACCCTTCTGAACATAGTCACGTAAAAAGTGATGTTTAATTTCAATATGCTTAGCCCTAGAATGCAAGATAGGATTCTTAGACAAACAAATAGAAGAAGTATTATCACAGAAAATAGGAATGTTACTCTCAAATATCTGATAATATTTTAGTCGACTCTTCATCTAGAGTATCTGAGTTTTGTATCTAGAAGTTGCGATATACTCATCCTTGGTTATTGAAAGTGCAATTATTGATTATCTCTTGCAGGACCATGAGATCATATTGTCTCCCATAAATTAACAACTTCCAGAAGTACTTTTCCTTTCTATTCTGTCTCCAGCATAATCAAAATCACAATAGCCTACAAATTTATATTCACTTGATTTTCTATAAACAAACCAAGGTTAGTAGTACCTTTAAGATAGCTAAAGATTCTCTTAACAACAGTTAAGTGAGTCTCCCTAGAATCTGATTGAAAGCGGGCACATAAGCAGACACTGAATAAAATATCAGGTCTAGAAACGGTTAGATAAAGGAGAGAGCTTATCATACCTATGAGTAGCTTCTGATGTATCTTACTGGTTACCTCTTCTTTCTCTAGAAAGCATGTAGGATGCATTGGAGTCTTTGTTTGCTTGCATTCTGACAAGTTAAACTTCTTCAGAAGTTCCCTTGTATATTTGCTCTGATGAATATACGTTCCTTCTGAACGTTGATCAATCTGGATTCCCAAAAAGAACTTGAGTTCTCCCATCAGACTCATTTCAAACTCTGTCTGCATTGACTTAGCAAAATTCTTGCACAACGAAGCATTAGCAGAACCAAAAATAATATCATCAACATAAATTTTCACAATCATAATATCATTCTTAAAGGTTTTGCAAAAGAAAGTTGTGTCCACTTTCGCTCAGGTAAAATAATTTTCCAAAAGGAAGTTACTTAGTTTATCATACTAAGCTCTGGGAGCTTGTTTCAGACAATATAATGACTTTTTCAATTTAAAAATAAAGTCAGGATTTTGAGAACTTTCAAAACCAAGAGGTTGGTGCACATATACCTCTTCAGAAATGTATCCATTTAAGAATGCACTCTTAATAGCCATCTGATAAAGGATGATGTTATGATTGACTACAAACGAAATTAAAAGACGAATAAACTCTAACTTGGAAACTGGAGAAAAGGTTTATGTATAGTTTATACCTTCTTGTTGACTATAACCTTGTGCTACCAGTCAATCCTTGTTTCTGACAACTTCGCCATTCTCATTGAGCTTGCTTCTGAAAACCCATTCCGTTCCAATAACATGGAAACCCTTTGGTTTCTGAATAAGATCCCATACGTTATTTCTGGTGAATTCATTTAATTCCTCTTGCATAGCCAGAATCCATTCATTGCTTAGAAGAGTTTCATCAATAGATGTGGGTTCTATCAGAGATACCAAACATAGAAGAGTCTCTTTAGAAGGTTTGAATGAAGATATAGTTCTGACTGATGCGTCTTTATCTCCCATAATCAATTCTTCAGAATGAGAAGTTCTTGGTCTACTCTTCTTCTGATGAGTAGGACCAATGATAACTTCCAGTAGAGTCTCTTCTGGGGATTTTACTTCATATTCTTTAGCTTTTCCTTCTGAGTCTTTTTCTCCAGAATTATTATCCTTGGATTATGAAAGATTGATCTTCAAATCTGCAAATTTCTCAACTAGCTTTTACTTTCCAGGGTCAAGCTCATCATTGAATCTAACATTTATTCTTCGATAATTCATGTCTCAGTGTTAAAATCTTTGTATCCTTTAGAGCGCTTAGAAAATCCTAACAATAAACACTTATGTGCCTTAGAGTCAAATTTGCCAAGATTCTTTTTAGTGTTCAACATAAAACACTCACATTCAAAAGGATGAATGTAAGAAATGTTGGGCTTTCTATTCTTCCACAATTCATAGGGAGTCTTACCCAAAATAGGTCTAATAGAAATTGTATTCTGAATATAGCAAGTTGTGTTAACTTCTTCTGCCCAGAAATGCTTAGCCATATCAATTTCTTGGATCATGGTGCGGACCATTTCTTGCAACGTCCTATTCTTACTTTCTATAACTCCATTTTATTGTGGAGTTCTAGGATAGGAGAAATCATGGGAAATAGAATTTTCATTAAAAAGATTTTCAAAATGTTTATTTTCAAATTCTCCACCATGATCACTTCTGACTCTGACTATTTTGCAATTCATTTTTGTTTGCACTAGTGAGTAGAAGGTAGAGAACACAGAATGTGACTCATCCTTGTGTTTCAATAACTTTACCCATGTCCATTAACTATAGTCATCAACGATGACCAATCCATACTTCTTTCCATTCATATAGGCATGTTTTCATTGGTCCAAACAAATCAATATGCATAAGTTCTAACGGTCTAGAGATAGAAACAACAGTTTCCGCTTTGAAAGATGTTTTAGAAAACTTACCTTTCTGACATGCTTTACAAAGAGCATCTGAAGAGAACTTAGGGATGGGTAATCCTCTGACTAATTCAAGCTTATTTAGCTGAGAAATCCTTCTCATGCTAACATGGCCCAAACTTTAGTGTGATACCCATTGCTTCTCATTAACAGACATTAAACATTTTACATTTTGATCCTCAAGATCAGAAAGTCTTGTTTTATAAGTGTTGTTCTTTCTCTTCCTGTTAAAAAGGATTGTACAATCTTTCTAACTAACAGTCTTACAGGACTTTTGAGTAAAAATGATATCATAACCATTATCACTAACTTTAATAATAGACAATAGGTTATACATCAGACCATCGACCAAAAGAACATTACTAATAGAAGAAAGTTCAATGTTACCAATAGTTCCGGAGCCAATGATCTTTCCTTTCTGGTTTCCTCTTAAACCAACGAATCCTCTAGGCTTAAGTTTCATATCTTGGAACATAGACTTTATGCCTGTCATATGTCGTGAGCATCCAATGTCCAGGTACCATGGCTGGTGTTTCAGTTGAGCTGCTAAGGATGTCTGCAACATAAATTATTTTATCCTTAGGTACCCACTTTATAGGTCCTCTTTTGTTAGTTTTCCCAGAGTTTCTTACAACTTTGGGTCTTTGAGAAGACGGATAATCACATGGGCTTTGAGCATGATACTTAGGTTTCAGAACTGAGTTCTTACCTTTTGCATGTTTCTATGTCTGTGCAAAAACATCAAGCTCAGTGCCAGCAGGCACGGAATGCTCATTGTCATACGGTGAACTGATTTTGGGTGTTTTGCTTTTTATCGCAATGTCGCGGATAGCAAGAGTCGCCACCGACTTTTCTTTTATCCAATAAGGAAAGGTGGAAAAGAACAGGAAAGACCTCAATAGATTTTGGGTTCGGGAGGTACATTATACAAAGGGAAGGTGTTAGCATCCTTTGTATCCATGGTTATCCATGGGCTCTTAATTGCTGGATCACTTATATTTTTGTCTGAAAAGTGTTCGTGAATTGTTTTAAAAAATGTTTCGAAAAGAGAGTTTAACTTTGTAATGATTCTCGTATGAATGTATACAAAGTATTTATCTCGTTTGATTTTGAAAACGGTTTAGAAAAATGTAACTTGGTAATGATTCTAGTATGAATGTATACCAAGTGGTGATTTTCTAGGATTTGCAAAGTGTGAGGGGTGGGAAATATTTTAGGTTATGATCCAGCAATTGAGAGTTATACCTTCCTAAGGTCGTTATGAACGTTTCCTATCCTTATGAGGGTAAAACCGTCCTTACTATTGAGAAGTAAGTAATTTTACCCTTTGGATGTTTAAGGGTCATCGTAGGGTCATCGATAGGTCATTGAAGGCAACAGTTGTAAGGATACCTTAGCATTCGAAGGGACGATCATCATTTAACCGTAGGCTACACCGAAGGGTCATCGAGGGACGAAATCATATATTCGAAGGCAACATCCGAGGGACTATGATTTATTTTATGATGATTTAATCGAAGGGCCATTGCTAAGTGTATCCCACATTCGCGGGACATGACCGTGGTACCGTAATATCGTAAGGCAAAAGAGAGGTCCAAGATCACATATTTAGAGGCCGTATTTTACAATCGATTAGGTAATTAGGATGAATCTCCACATTAAAATTAATACATTAAAATTAATACATTAAAATTAATTAGGTAATTTAGGGTGAAACTCCACAAGGGTATCCCACAAATAAAGTGGAAGACCTAGACAGCAATCTTTTCCTGGGAAAGGTGAACCTTTACAAAATTCAGCAAACGGGTTAGAGTACCAAGTCAGGGTGCAATCAAGGATTGCACCGCAAAAGAAACCAGAACAGCAGTAGGGTCAGATAAACAATGCATGGCTACGATAGGTTAGCAAAGGACAGAACAGAAAAATCAGCGACTGTCCCGGTCGCCGCTGCCTCGCCTAGCGAAGGCTTAGCGAATACTCGCTGCATGCTCGCTTAGCGATGTGCTAGCGAGCGGCTGCGGATTCTGGTTTTGATAACAGCATAATGTCAGCAAGCTTCACACCTTATAGCATTCATTACAGAGATTATGTGGTTAGACATTCAGATGTTCATGCATACTTAAATTCATATGTAAAACTTAAGATAGTTTCATAAATTCAATCATGATACCATATGCAAATTAAGAACATAAGGTAGTAATAGCAATGCCAACCTGTTTGTAATCGAATTGTAACCTTGAATTGGCCGAGCGGATCGAATTGAGCGGAAGTGACCTTGCTGCCGCCGGCTTTTCCTTTAGGGTTTCCTGTCTGTGAGCGCTAGGGTTTGCTTGCTAGGGTCCTCCTTTCGTCCTTTTTCGTTCCCCTTTTCATTACTGAAGTGTTGGTATTTATAATGCTCTTTTTTGTGACCTAATGGGCTCAGAGTGAAGCCCAGAATTTTCTGTTATCTGTCAGCTTCGCTAGGCGAGCGTGTAGCGAACGTTCGCTAGGCGAGCGTGTAGCGAACGTTCGCTAGGCGAAGGATTTGCTCGCCTAGCGAGCAGGCCAGTTTGGGTCATTTTCTGGATTGGGCCACTCGTGAGCTGGGCTTTTGTCCTTTTAAGGTTAATGCCTTGAAAAACAAGTTGGAGTGCCTTGAAAAGTGCCTTGTAATATCAACGGGCAAATTTTGGGGTATGACACTCATAGAGAGGTTTTGTTCTTACCATCTGACTTTCGTCAGGTTTTATAGTTTTTGTACAACCTAAACCTTTCTTGCCATTTATTCTAACTACATAGATCAAAGAAGTCATTTTGCTTCTATCTATGTTTTTAGCTAGAAATTATTGGAGTGCTCTGTCATATCTAATGATGCAATCAGTACCAGAAGCTTCTGAGACTATATCCTCCTCTAGTTTCAAAATTTTACTTTTCAAAGCAAAGTTGTTACTTTCTAAAGAAAATAATATTTCATTTAGAGAGGAAATATCTTTCTCAAGCTCCCTGTGAGTTTCATAATCAAATGCTTGGACTTATTTAAGGTCCTTGTATTTAATTTGAAGACTCTGGTACTTTTCCAGTATTTCAGAGAGACATAATTCTAAGTCAAAATGAGATAGTTCAGAAAATACCTCTTCAGAACCGAAGTCTGATTTTGATTCTGTCAATACCTTGTCTTCTGGTTCTTAAGAACCTTCTAGATCAGTCGTAGTCTCCATTAATGCAACATTGGCTTGTTCTTCATCAGAATCTTCCTCTTCAGATTATGAGTCATCCCATGTAGCCATCAACCCCTTCTTTCCTTTAGAAAAGTTCTTCTTAGGCCTTTTGTCCTTTTTCAAATTAGGACATTCATTTTTGTATTGGTCTGGCTTCTTGCACTCAAAGCAGATAACTTCTTTTCCATAACCTTGTTTCTTCTGTCCAGACGAAGAATCAGAATGACTAGCAGTCCTTCTAGCTATTCTAAACTTCCCTTGCCCATTTTTCCAGTGTTTCCAGAGTTTGTTGACCCTCTTAGAAACCAAAGACAACTCATCATCATCATTTGAGTCTTCATCAGAAACTTTTGATTCTTCCTCAACTTGATATGCTCTTGTCTTCTCATGCTTGGACTTTAACGCAACAGATTTACCTCACTTCTAAGGTTTATCTTCCTCGAGTTCAATATTGTGGCTTCTCAAAGAACTAACAAGTTCTTAAAGACTAATTCTGGTAAGATCCTTTGCCAGCTTCAAAGCAGTTACCATAGGTCTCCATTTTTTAGGGAGATTTCTGATTATCTTCTTGACATGATCATTTATAGAGTATCCTTTATCCAAAACTTTCACTCCTGTAACAAGCATATGAAATCTTGAGAACATAGTCTCAACGGTTTCATCATCTTCCATTCTGAATGCTTCGTACTTCTGGATTAAAGCCAAGGCTTTTGTCTCCTTTACTTGAGCATTCCCCTCATGAGTCATCCTTAGAGAGTCAAAAATGGATTTGGCAGAATCTCTATTTGTTATCTTCTCATACTCAGTATAAAAGATAGCATTTAGCAATATAGTTTTGGCCATATGATGATTTTTGAAATCGTTCTTTTGTTGATCTGTCATAGCATTTCTTGCTATATTATTTCCTTCAGCATTAACTGGGTGAACCTAGCCATTGACTACAAGATCCCAAAGATCTACATCGTATCCAAGAAAGAGGCTTTCAATTCTATATTTCCAGTAATAAAATTTCTAAGCATCAAATATTGGTGGTTTAGCACTGTAGTGTCTCTTTCATTGTTGTTAACAACGTTAGGAGCGACCATTGTTTCTCACACAAACTGGATCGATACTGAATACAGTGAAGTGTTGATAAATCTTTTATCATAATTAGAACCGGAGCTCTGGTTCCAATTGAAGGTGTGAAAAACACAATAAATGGGGGGTTTGAATCGGGTTTTAAAAACAAAAGCTTTTTACCAACTTAAGAACACCACTTAAAAGTTAATAATAAAGAGATAAAAACACAAGTGTTTTTATCCTGGTTCGCTTGAAACTTAAGGCTACTCCAGTCCACCCGCCAAGGTGATTTTGCCTTATACATAAGGAATTAATCCATTATAATCAACTGATTACAATAATCACAAATAATAACCTTCTCTGTCTTCTCAAGGATCCGACTATACCCTAGTCTCTTTAAGGACTCACAAAGAATAACTTTCTTTGTCTTCTTAAGAAACCGATTATACCTTAGTCTCCTTAAGGAATCAAACAAATAGTTTGAACAATATTTTGTGTGTTAGAAGTTGATTTTACACAAATGATAAACAAATCCTTAAATAAAAATTGTGTATAAAAATGATAGCTTTTCACAAAGAATTTAGGATTTGTCAAATATTGCAGCGCTTCAGCATTCTTATTTTTCTTCAAGTCCCCAAGCCCCACTTATATAGCATAAGGAGAAGATTGTTGGAGGGAAAATGGATAAATCGAATAAAGCGGTTGTTCACTGTTGGATGGTAAAAGAAGTGATACTGCGTACTGTCCTTCGCCCACAAATTCAGTGACATGTGTGATGTATAGCATTGTCCTTGCCCATAAAATCAGGTAGTGGAAAGAATATTTGATTTGTACTATGTACTATTTGATCATGTATCCATTTGATCTTATCTTCAAGTTCATTGGCTTTTGATGAAAGTTGATGAAGCATGAAATGAAGAAACATACAGCTGGATTTAGAAACTTCAGAACCCTCAGTCATAACCTTGAGGTCTTTAGTATCTTTAGAATCTTTAGACTCTTCAGTCATAACTTTGATAACCTCAATGTATGGCTTGAGATCTTCAGAATCTTCAACTAAGTAACACAACTTTAGAAGCTTGCCATTCTTTAGAAGCTTAATGATCAGAGTCACGTCCATAAGCATAAACTGAGAGAATGTTTCAGCAACAACAACATAACGTCTCCTTAGAAGCTTCTCATGAGTGAATCAGCACATAAATAGAAAGATCATTGCAACAACAACTTTGAACATCTTTCAAAACTTCTCATGATTAGCACAGAAGCGGAATTTGGCGCATAATGTTTCAAAAACTGATGATGTTGCATGTCATATACACAGAATCGGAATTGGTTGTTAAATCTACACAATAATAAACCATTAGGGTACCAAAATTGTTCCCACACAAATACAACATTGTTTTCATCAAAACCCAAGGTATAAATGTAGAACCAAATCTTTTTCTAACATTGCTAACAAGTCAAAAGTGTTCATACATGTGATTCCGTAGCCAGCTCTTTTCTTCAACAACACTTGAAGCAAGACACTAGTGATCAACCATGTTTATCTCAATCTTGAAACTTTTGTTATCTTCCAATGGTGCCTTCGGAATCATCTTTCATTCACTATTATATATCTTTATTGGATTTTATTCCAACTTCAAGATATACCTTTTGGAAAGTAATTAACGTATGCTTATCAAATTACTTGTCATTGAAGTTACATATAGTAATTCATTAATGTTGGCTCTTCGACCATCCTTTCTAACCACAACTATGTTTCCTCTTCCTTCCGATGTATTATGCCTGCCATCTGCAAACTTGATCACTTTCTTGACCGATTCATCCAACTTGGTAAACCAAATTTTATTTCCAGTCATGTGGTTGCTACATCCTGAATCCAGATACCATATGTTGGTTTTCTCATTGTTCGACTGAGTGTTTTCCATGAGTAGAATATCATCAGAGTCGTTTTCTCTAGCATGTTCATATTTCACTTCATCATCATCTTTTGCTCTAGATTCCTTTTTTCTTTGACAACGTCTAGCATAATGACCAAATCCTTCATGTCAACTTTCTTCCCCGAATACTTATTGCCCATGAATTTTTTGATTGAATCATATTGATTCTTTGAGTTCTTGCTTGAATTCTTATTATTAGCAAGATTATTTCTCTGCTTCGCCTTTTCTTTCCCAGATTTCTTGGTGAATCTTGCTTGCATTGCCTGCTCAGCCACTTCCTCCCTCTCCGAGTACCTATGCTTTAGTCTCATCTCATGAGCCTCCAATGAAACTTGAAGTTTTTCCACCTTCATCTTAGCTAGGTTCTTGAACCCTTCAATGAACACGACAATATAATCGAATTATTTAGTTAGAGATCTCGACATTTTCTCAGTCTTCTGCAGATTAGTGACTGATTCACCATTCACCTTCATCTGGTTCATTAGCGATACTACATTCGTAAATAATTCTGAAACTAACTCATCTTTTCTCAATTGTGTCATCTTAAATTGATTTCTCGGCATTTGAAACTACATGTCTCTACGCAAAAAATACAGAGTCGCCATCGGATTTTATTTATTCTAAAGGAAAGGGGAAATAACGAGAAAACCCCCAAAGAATGGTCATCGCAATCACGAACAGGTTCGGAAGTCAATTATGCAAGGGGAAGGTATTAACACCCCTCACATCCATGGTATTCCATGGGAACCATCTAAGATGCCTACGCTTGAATGGGTGTCGTTATCTTAATGCTTACTTGTTAAAGGTTTACAGAGTGGAGGTGGATTTTAAATTAGTTTGCTCGCCAAGGATTTGGGTCTTCGTGATTACGTATGTTCACTTGTCGAAGTGAGAAATCAGAGCCCCGTAGTTTGTGGGTACTAAATGTTTGTTTATTTTGTTGATTTTATACCTTGAAAAGGGGTTTTCGGAGTGATGCTCTAAGGCTCAAACAAAATATTTGATGAGTTGATGTTGTTTTTAGGTTTTGAAAGAAATTATTCTTGAATTCGGATTGCACTAGAGACTATGGATAAAGGCGAGTACCTCGAACTACCAAGCCAAGCGTCTTGTGTTCAAAATACTCAGAACGAGTGTAGGAAAGTTCCATTCTCATCCCTTCTTTATCACTTAAGGCTCATGGCATACAATCCTAATCGTATTTTATCATGTTTTGAATTTGATTTGAAAATGCCGCTTGACGTTGGATCAAGGGTATACTTACTGATTATGAAATGGTGAACGATTCTATGGTCTAATCATTAGATAACAAGCAATAACAAGACAAAGGAAAGCGAGTAAAAAGTACATCAAAATGGGGAGGGGATACATGGAAAATACAAGGGACTTGTGCAAGAAATAAAGAGACTTGTTGTAAGGTAGCCCAAGATAAAGCCTTGTGCGTGCATTGTGTCCTAAGCTAGAAAGCGCATAATGATATTACAAACATAACTCTCTTTCTTCTTTGAGAATGATGCCATGAGTGCTCCCTTGTAATGAAAGATTACAAAGTAAAATATGCTCCAAATCGTGCTTAGGTTAACCATTTGTCCAAGGTCCAATGCAAGGGTCTTAAAAGAGTCCTCTAAGTCCATAGTCCATAATCCCATGCTTATGTCTTAATCAAGTCCTTTTTTATCTTTTTTCATTTTTATCGTTTTTAGTTCATTTTATGTTGATTATGAAGATGAAGGTGAAGAATGACAATGATGAATGGACAATATGATATAAAGCAAAGTAAATAAATGGCAAGAAATTAAATGATAGAAGTTAGGTACGAAATGTAAAAGTTAGGAATTAGAATGCGGAAACGTAAAAGCTAGGAGTTAAGTGTTAAATGTTAGAAATTAGGATTAATCAATCAAACAATAATATTCTAAAAATAATATGCTAAAACAACTCTAAAATTAATTCTACCAATCAATATTCAAAATATCCAAATCAATCCAAAAACAATATTTCAAATAATATTCTAAATCAATTCAAATATATCAAAATCAATTCAAAACAATATCAAAAATAATCCAAAATCAATTCTAAAATTAATTCTAAAATAAATCACACGCATAATTCCAAAATCAATCTAAAATATAATTTCAAATCAAATCTAAAATATAATTCCAAATCAATCTCCTAATTAACTAACTAATCCTATAATTAAACTAATTAACAACTACAAAAAAACAAGAAGAGTGAACTCCAAAAACAGGAAGAATGGGCTTTGGAGTGTGGGGATCAAAAGCCCAATGGAAATGGATAAGAAAAGAGGGGAAAAAACGACGGAGGCTCCGACCTCTTTCTCCAATTCACACGAGCAATTCTAATGGATAAAGCAGGTCACGACGGCACACATTGTTGCGCCGCATTTGTCACCGACAACGGCGATTCACTCTAATGAAGCATCTCACACCATACTCCGCGTCCAACTCTCCTAACCGAAACGAAACACAACCTTCCATGTAATCAAAACAATGAAGGCATATGTATGTTAGCTTGGATTAGAACCTTTGTTTTTTCTGGGAATCTCGCGTTGTTGGTCAATGGTTGCCTAACTTAAGATATTAACATTCAAAGGGGTCTAAAGCAAGGGGACCCTCCAACTCTCTTCCTTTTCCTGCCGGTGGCTGAATGGTTAAGTGGTTTGAGTTGTAGGATCGTTTAGTTGGGGCTTCTCATTGGTTTTAGGATAGAAACTTCATATTTGGTGGTCTCTCATCTTCAGTATGCAAATGATAACCTGGTCTAAGTGGATCCATTTGTTGAGAACCTTTTCACAATAAAGGCTATTTTTAGGGGGTTTTAGCTAATTTTGTATGGGTGAATTTTTCTAAGAGTAGTCTGATAGGGGTTAATGTGGACTCTATTTTTTTTTTTTTTTGGATTTAGCTAGTGAATTTCTTCGTTGTAGAATTGAGACCCTTCCTTTAAAATACTTGGGGCTACATGTTAGGACTATTCCTAGCCAGAAGTTACTTAGGACCCCCTTGTTAATCTGTTATCTAAGAGGCTTAATTCTTTGAAGCACGAGTATGTTAGCTTGGGTGCGGGTGGTTTTTCTTAATTTTGTGCTTGATGTTATCCCTATTTTCTTCTTGTCTTTTCTGAAAATTCATGTAAAGGTTTGGAGGAAAATAGTTTGTATTCAAAGAAAGTTTATGTGGAGAGTCGTTAAGTGAGAGTGTAAAATCTTGAGTCAGTTGCTTCGATGTGTGTAAACCTAAAAGTTAAGGTGGCTTGGGAGTTAGATATTTTCATCTAGTCAACTTAACTTTTTTGGCTAAGTGGATGCAACATCTTATCTCGGGTGCTTATAGTCTTTGAATGTATATCTTTGTTGCTCATTATAGTTCCTCTATTGTCTCTTCTTTAAGGAGGGGGGGTTGATATTTGGGCTTCTGGTACTCCTTTTCTTGGTGGAAAGGTGTTTCCTTTCTTGGATATAAGCTAGAAGGCCTTATTATTGGTTTGTGGATGGTATCACTAGGAAGGTCGGACCAGGCTTTCAAACGTCTTTTTGGGCTGAACCTTTGATTAAGAGTATACCCCTTAAGGATAGGTCCCCTAGGTTGTTTACGATCACCGATTATCCATAGGAGGTGTGGAAGAAGTGGGGAGATGTGTAGACGAGACTCTCATTTGGAACTTCAGGTATAGGAGATCTTTCTTTGTTCATGAGGAACTCATTTTTGTTGAATTACTCTCGGTCATTCGAGAGAATATGTTTTCCTTGAATAGAGATAAATGGATTTGAAAGCTTGCTAAGGATGAAACTTTCTCGGTGTCCTCTACTTATCATTAATATTTGGCCTCTTCTATTTTTTCAAGTTATATCTCATCCACAAGAAATATGTCTCTCCACACATTTGGGGTAGTTAGGCACCTTCTAAGGTGATTATTTTCTCTTGGGAGCTTTTCATTGATAAATTCTTCTCTAGAGAGAATTTATTTAAGAGAAAAGTGATTGTGGACCCTGGTCTTACCATGTGTCCAATTTGTGGTGTTTTCATAAAGTCGACTTCTCACTTGTTTGTCACTTATGACTTAGTTACCAATGACTGGTATAGGATTTTGAGTTTATTTTGACTGACAGATAGTTTTTCTATGAATATTAGTCTTCGCTTTGAGAGCTTTCTTTCTTTAGATGGTATGACGAAGTTTAGGTGAAGAACCCAAAATGATATTGTGTTTTTTATTTTATCAAATGAGAAAGAAGTGGAGGAGATAAATATTGTTTTTAGCTTGGAAATATTTTTTTGGTAGATCAGTGGAGAACTCTTGCACTTCATATAATGATTTCAGAACTATATCTTTTGGATTAATCAGTAGTGAATCGAGATTTTGGAAAAATTGTAAATGTGTGTCTCTTTCCTTCATTTCTTAGTGGTCTTTGAACAAATGCTAGTAGTTTCAACTGACTTGAACTTTAACTTGATCCTTCTTAAAATACAATTCTTAGAGAACGTTTTTTCTAGAATTGACTCGTGATGACTTGTTTATTTTTTGCCTTATAATTTTTTCTTCTTATATTTGTACTTGTTTGGTTTCTATGTTGTAACTTTTGGTGCATTTTGTGTTAATTATATGCATATTTTTTCTTGGTTTGAATCTTTTATCTATATTATTATTCTTTTAAAAAAGTTAAAGATAAATTTTAACAATATTTATTTTAAATTTGAATTTTATTTTCAAAATATATTTAAGTATGTTATTTTTAACCGTGGGACAGAGGGAGAACAAATTATAGTTTTTATTGTGCATGCACCACCATGGATGATCAAAGCTGAAAAGGTCCCCTCCAATGTGAATGTGAACTTTGTTTAATTGCAACTTGCAAAGTGATTTGGTATCTTATGACGGAAAGTACAATTCTGGGCTGTCTAGGTAACTGTTGATCAAAAACAAGTGGATGTTGCAGTACATTTTGGACCACAAATTCAACAGCTGTACCAAATAGAAAATTATAATGCAATTAGTCAGTTAAATACTATTATTTTAAACTATCAAATTGAATCATGGAATAATTTACTGAATAATAATTGAATGTTATGTTACTGCAGCATACTCACAAAAGCAGCATCAATTGCTAAGTAAAGTTAATTAGTTTTTTCTTGACTAAAGTAAAGTTAATTAATCTTGTGATGATGAAATGCTTATAATATATTAATATCAATGATTCAAGAGACAACCTCAATATTCTAAGTGAAAAAGGTATGAGAAACTTGTTATCTTTATATTATCCTAACCCATTTCATCTTATCTTTGATATAGTAAAATGAAATACTACTTCAATGCGTTGCATTCAACTTTGTGGTTAGACTTTATAATTTCTACTAGTATAAAAATAAAAATTCTCTTTTTTTACGATTCTAAACCACTGAAAAGAAAAACAGAGGTAAAGTTATGATAAAGTCATATATGTAGATTTTGTCAAGTATCAAAAATTGAGGCGAAGTCATAAAATTAGAATGTTATGCTTAGATGTTTAATGGGACGGAATAGGGGAAGGTATTTATTTAGTGGTCTCCTTTTTACAAGAGAAATTATATTTGGTCACAATTTTCATATTAAATTCAACAACAGATTATATAGTTAACACAACTCAAATATGTGATAACACATTAAAGAGGATAGTTAGTGATATAATTAACCATATATTTAATACAACTACTTACGGATTTGAATATAATTGACAATAGCATAGTTATTGACAATATATATATATATATATATATATATATATATATATATATATATAATATATATATATATATATATATATATAATATATATATATATATATATATATATATATATATACTAAAGTAAATGTTCATAGTAACTAAGAAAGATTATTAAACCGCATTGCATGTACCAATCCGATAATTAAATAAAACAAAAATATAAAAATAAAAATAAAAAAACACTAAAAAAATAGGCTAAAATAGTCTATTGGTGCCGGTAAGTTAGCGGATTCTTGATTTTGATTCTTGTAGTTTATTTATTTTTTGTCTGAGTCTCTATATCTCACTTTTTGTGTTCGCTTTAGTTACTAAAGTCAAAATCCTCCTGTTTTCTACGGATTTAACTTTTAGAGACTAAAATCAATACAAAAGTATGATATAGAGACTCACATAAAAAAAACAAATTACAAAGACCAAAATAAAAAACTCGTTAATTTATAGGGACCAAAATACTATCTAAGTCAAAAAAATAATATCAAGAAAGTTCATAAGAGAATCATCAGAAAAAATTTAATTCACTAACAACTTCACTCCAAAGAATTAAATTAAATCTCAGACCAACAGAACCACCATTAACATATCAGAATTCATCACGATAAGATAAAAGATCATATGCACTCAAATCTAGACTCAACAGATACTCGATATGCTATATGTTAAGGCTAAGAATAAGGTTCTTAAGTCAATCAGAGAACGTGCATGAGCTCATCTCTCATCTATTTAGAAATCATATAGAGACCAATTTCAGGAAGATATATTGTGTTTATGATTTATGTTATATTTTATCCTTGATTATTAAGATGGTCTGAGAATGAGTAAGGTTAGAATTTCAACTTTAAGATGGTTTGATTATTAAGATGGTTGTTTTGCATGGTGAATTGATTCACAATTTCAGTTGAACAGTAGAATTTAGTACATTATCAATTGGTTATTTGAATCTCTATTTAAGTATGAATTGACTCACATAGAGTCTTAATTTCAATTCAAACTTTGTAATTTGAATAATCGAAAAACTATGATTTGACTTGTATAGGCCAAAAGTCTAAAAAGATGTTTTAAATATAGACATGGATTAATGAACAAATGTTTAAAAATGATGTAGAAAACCTATGAATAATCTAAATATCACTACAACTTATGATATCATCTCATGCTTATGTATCACTAAGAAATGACTTGGAAAATGGTAAAGATTAACCTATGTATTGTTAAATATCAATCACCACACTAAGAAATCACTTGGGAAATGGTATGAGTTGTTAAATATGATTAATATAAGGTATCTTTAGGGATGATGAATAAACATAGATATGGATTAATGAAGAAAGGTTAAAATGATCTTAATTCAACATGTCATAATTAAGATTGAGAGCTATTAATGATGTTTATGGATTGTAAGCAAGCACTTTAGAGTGACTAAATTCATTTAATCCATATCTAATTCAACAGTTCAAGACGTAACACTGAAGACCTAAATTCATTTATTTTTGTTGTATTTTTCCAAATTGTGAAATAGGTTAAGTTTCATTAAGTATTAAATTGTTTGTAAGGCTAAATTTTTTTGTCATATCATATGTGTTTACTATATATATATATATATATATATATATATATATATATATATAATATATATATATATATATATATATATATATAGATATAGATAGATATATAATATAGATATATATATATATATATAGATATAGATAGATAGATGGATAGATAGATAGATAGTAAAAATTAACGCTTTAAATATCATTCTAGATGTATTATCCGGTACTCAATGTTAGGAAAAAAAAAACATGCTTTAAATCCTTGAATTTAAAAACCATTTTTAGATTATCTTTCAGCTTCTGGGAAAATTGAAAAATATAAGAATTTAACATATTATTTAAAGTGCATTGATTGTCTATCTATGTTTTTAGTGTTTCAAGAAACAAGATTATTTTTAAACAACAAAAGAAAATGAAGGGAAATATCGATTTTCATTTCCATTCTCATATGAGTTTAATTGAAATACACTGACAGTGTAAAATGATTTTACACCATCAATTAATAATAGACGTTGGATATTGAAACAAGTTTGACTTTTATTTTAAAAATCTATAAAATAATGCAAACGGGTGATGGTGATGAATTGATAGTGTAAAACGTTTTACACTGACAATGCATAGTAATTAATCCCTTCTCATATATGTTCTCTGATTAATGTGAATTATATAACTTTTAATGTGAATCATGCACAAAAAAGTTATGCTATAGTTTGTATGAAAGTTTTTGAGCATTTAAAACTTATAAATAATGAATTAGATATTGTACTTTAGATTAATCCCTTATCATGACCAATATCAACTTTTGTCATTTTGAGATTTCTTCAACCTTGAGCACTTGAGCATGATCAATCTTTTCCTTCTTTCCACATATTTTTTTGTTATCAAAATATAATTCATCTAGAAACTTGAATTCACAAAATAGACTAGGGAACTTATTCTTAAGAGGAATGGATTCAACTCAAGGTTCCTTCAAAGAGAAGTTTGGAGTCACTTTCTTTAAGATACTATCATCAAACCAATTATAGGTGTCATCCTCTTTGGACTGAAAAAGAGGCACACCTTTGGACCAATAAGAAACTAGCAGGGGACCCAGGACCCCCGTCCCCCTTTGAATGTTAATCTCTTTAGATGGTCACTCATTAACCAGAATTGTGAGATTTCCTAAAAACGCACAAACTCTTATCCAAGACCTCCTCTTCACATTAAACTCAAACCTTATAAGCACATAATATAGAAAGCTCTAACTAACTGAATCATACGTTTACTCAAAATCCACCTTGAAATAAGACAAGTTTTCTTAGATATTTTGACAAAAGCAATCACCTCATTCACAAACGCAACTCTATCAACCACCATTATTTCTTTAAGGAATTTGATTGATCGGGGGGATTAAGCTTATACATCACCACCTTTAGTCTAGCAGTCAACACTTTGGCCACCAACTTGTACATAGATCCCACCAGAGAGATCAACCTAAAATATCCCAAATGAAAATGATATTTATTCTTAGGGATCAAAGTCCCAAAATAAGACGCAAAACATTTTGGTAGAGACGTGAATCAGTGAAATTGATCAAACATATCCTTTAAATCTTTCATAATTGATTCCCGAACCTTTTCCAAAAGGAGAAATCGGAACCATCCAGGCATGGGCTTATGTTGCGCTCACACTCAGACACCACATAATCTAACTCTTAAAGATTAAAAGGTGTTATAAGAGTAAGATTTTCACCATCCAAAAGAGAACGGAAGACAACACCCTCAAGACGGGGTTTATCATGATTCAATTTCTTAAAAAAGATCAAAGAAATAGTTAACAACCTTTTGTCTAATTTCAGTCACCCCTTCAATCCATCTTTCTCCGACCTTAAGAGTTAAAATAATATTTCTTCTGCCCCTACTTCTAACAGAGGCATGAAAAAACCATAATTAGTATCTCCTTCTTTAAGAAACTTAGATCTAGACCTTTGAAATAATTGATAATCTTTAATCCTTAACATGGATCAATATTAGCAATCGCTCAATATCTAAAATGTATCTCCTCATTCGATAAGGTCATGTGATCGTCTATAGAATCCAAATTACTCACCATCTTTTTTAGAGAGTCAATTTAAAAGTCCTGATTTCCAAATACATATTTGTTTCACCTTTTTAAGGTCAGTTTAATAGCTTTTAATTTTTGTAACAAAACAAAATCTTTCCAACCATAGATCCATGAACCATTACAGGTTGAATAAACTGACTCAACAAAATTTTCATGAGATAGCCAATGATTGCTAAATCTAAAAGGCTTAGAATCCCACACTTGATTAGAATATTTAAGGATATTATGACAATGATCATAAACATCATTGTGAAGGACCCACAGAGACATCTCACCTCAATGATCCCATAACTCGTTAGACACCAAAATTTGATCTAACCTACTAGCAACTCTACCAATGGGCTAGAACCAAGTAAAATGTCTCCCAAGAAAATGGAGGTTGATTAGATCCACATGAGAGATAAAATAATTAAAATCTAAGCAGACTGTAGACCCAAAGAATCTAGAAGACACACCTTCTAACACCCTGATTTTTGGATTGTTATTTTATGTATTTGTTCGTGAATTAATTTTATTTTAATTTAATTATTATATGCGGTAATTGAATTAATATGGATGTTAGGGATGTGTGACCTTGAAGTGGGATTGTGGAGAGTGATTAGAGATTGGTAAAGATGGGCTAGAATTATTAGAGTCTATTTTAATTATTAAATAATAGTATTTTAATTGAATTATTTAATTAAGATGAGAAAATATTGGGGCCAAAGTGTGAATTATGAGAAATATAGGGGATGAAGGAGATAGGGTGTTAGTAATTGGGAGGTGAGTTTGTAATTTTAACTAGATTAACCCTAATGATATAAATTAGGAACATAACCTAAGTTTAGGAGTTTTCATCAGTACGTAGAAACTTTGGAGAAGAGGCTAAAGGCAAAGGGATAACTTGGAACTTTGGATGAAAGGAGAACATTCAAACCAGTTCAGTTTCAGATTTCTTGCTAGGAATTGAGGTAAGGGGGAGAATTGATTCAATAACGGGTATATGATTAAGGGTAGAATTGAGGAGTCCTTAACCTTCAATAGGCTTTGTATGATTATGCATGTTTTGTTGTGATTATATGTGAATCTGAAATTTGGTAATAAATTGGTGTTGTAATATGTTTTTCATGATGAAATTTATGTACATGTGTGTGGGGTACTTTCTAATTTGATGTGTCAATATGTTTTCACTATTGGTTAGTTTTGAAGGTTTTTGGAATCGTGATAAAAATGGTGAATAATTGATGATTAGGCTTGCTAATTGATAGATATAGGTTGAGTGATGTTAATATAATGATTTCCTATTGTTTTCTGATCGATTAAAGTACATGGACTGAGAAATCAGAGTTTTGATGTGAACTCTATAGCATAAACAAAATTTTGCATCCTGCATGTCGATGGCGGGCGCCATGGTCATAACGGGTAACCCGTCATGAAGCCCATGCTCAATTTTGGAGTCGGTCGTCACGCAGGTAACGTGTTTGTGTTTTGATGTTCATGGCGTACGTCGTACCTGTGATGGGTAACCCGCCATGAGCCTTAAGTAGGCGTAAATACTTGTTTTTATGATGCTAAATTGCAGATTTCAATTTTTCAAGTATCGTGGAGGTTTTAAGTACTTATAAGTATTGTTTGAATGATGTTGGTATGATTTAAAGATTAAACATGATTTTAATCGAATTTATGAAGTATGTGATGAATGTTGGATATGTACACAATCAATGATGATGTTGTGTTACTTGCTGTGAATTATGATGAGGATATGTTGTTGTATGTGTATGATTTATGTTATTGCATTATGAATATGTTATTTTGGGATGATAGTTTGGGACGGGAACTATTATCTTTGGGCCAATGCATGTTTTATTTATTATCAGGAGGGGTCTTTAAAAATTATGTTGTTGTTGTTGCATTGATGTGTTGTGATATGCATTCATTATGTCGTTGTTTTTGATGAAACAGGCAACTCGCAATCTGAGCTGAGTGGATTGGTGACTTGTCCCGAATTCGAGCATGGTGGATTCGAGGTTCGAGCAGGGTGAACCTAGTTCTTGAGTTAACCAATTGATGATGATATGGTACCACATGAATATGAGTCTAGTTGAACTTGAGAGTCTCATTGCATAATTAAATGATGAATTTGTGATTGTTGTGTATGTTAATAGATTGGGTGTGAGAAAGACGTGTGTGATCGTTGTTGACTGTGTAGATATTTGAATTATACCTTGCAGTTTATACCGTTAATTTATTGATGTAAATTCTCATCCTATTTGCTTTGATGTTATCCACCATGGACCTCTTGCAGATAATCGGGATTAGAAGTTTCTATTGTGAGTGGAAGATAGCTTTTGAAGTTATTTCCATTTAGTTTCGTTGTTTAGTTAGTGGCTATGCTCTGATCATGTAACATCGGGGCTGGTACATTTGTTTAATTGTTGAATTAGAATGAATGCTTTGAGGATTTTTTTATGGCGTTATTTTGAAGTTGAGACAAACATGATTTTGTTGAGTATTTTAATTTGATTTTTCGCTGCTATTGGAATAAAATTGAGATGTTTTGAAGTGGGTAACACTTTAATCAGCATATAATACTTGTTACATAAGTTTCGGGGTTAGGGTGTTACACACATACTCTCGCCCTTTATTCATGGGGAAAATAGAGTTAAAATATCCCAAAACACACCAAATATCTCCACCAAAACAATCTTTACATAGACACATGCTAGCTCACATAACCATCTTATCTACCAAGACACACTTAAAATAGACATTAACTAAAACCAAATTGCTTTAAAAGCACCCCACTCTAAACAAACACCTAGAAAACCAGGACTTGAGAAGGAGAACGAGGATCTACCAGATCAAAAGAATACCACAATTATTTTCTACTAAGGGAGAAAAGCTCCAATCACAAAAAGAGATGCCCCACAAAGAATTAATAATGGAGAGAGTGACATCATTAAGCTTGGTCTCTTGGACTACCACAAAATCCAGAGAGTTAGAAAAAATGAGCTCTCTCGCCTTATTTTTCTTAATCCTACCACCATGACCTCTAAAACTAAAAGAGTTAATCAACATAAAAAATGTCCCCTATTCGTCCTTTAGAATTATGGTAAATTATGCTCATTTTAAGTTTATTGGAATGTATAGCTTCTATAGGCAGAGCTAAACTTTCTGCCCCCAGCAGACGATCTTGCTATGGTGTTTAGGGTATGATACGTAGGTCTTTCTTCATCTCTTTTAATTGGATGATTTCCCATCTTAGTTCCAGGGCTTTTAGGGGCATCTCTCCCTTGAGATCTGAAGTCACCCGATGACTGGATAGATATTCCTTGAACTTATTTCGTCATGTGACCTTTCTAGATGAGGCGTTCAATCTCATTGTTGATTTGATAATAATATTTTGTGTAGTGGCCCTTCACCTTATAAAACTTTGCTCCACCTATTGAACTTAAGTCTCATAATGTCTAATTTTTGGGCGGGCATAAGGGGAATATTATGTGTATGAAGGACTTCTCACCATATATATTCGTGGCGAGTATTTATGGGGGTGAAACTCTCCATACGCCTCCCATTCTGCTTGAAGGCCTCCCTGTCCCTTATGGACAAGGTATTGTGACTTATGCGCAGTTGCTCGGAATAGTCAGGATTGTGAGACGTTTGCTCCTTCACATCCCTATACTTTTCCTCTGTATTACTCTTCTCTCCTTTTATGTAGAATTTGGTGTGCATCATAAGCTCCATCGTGGAAGAGATGGGTCTCTAGGCGAGGGTTCATTGAAACTTTCGGCCTTTAATCCGTTTTGGAAGGCTCCTACAAACATCTTCTAGTTCGGGTTTATGGCATTGATAGTCACCTCATTGAGTCATGTGAGATACTTCCTCAAGGATTCTAAAGGGCTTGGCGAATATTGAACGGGATGGTGGTTGACATCTTCATGTGTCTACTCACCGAGAATTTGTGTACCAACCTCTTTATCAAGTCTTAATATCTAGTGACTTAGAGTTGTAACAGGCTCATGTACAATCTCAACACGGTATTCCTAAAGGTGCTAGAAAGGAACTTGCATTTTAAGGAATCTGAGGCTCCAATGATCACCAATTTTGTTAATGGAGGAGACATGCTCTTAGGGGTCACTTCTTTTATCAAACTTTGCGAGTGATTATGGCTTGAAACTTTTTGGTACGGATGGCCTATATTTTGTCAAAGAGAGGTTGGAGGTCCAAAATTCTTGCCCCCTCATTGGGATCGACTACCTGTTGGTGCTGGTGAAGGTTAAGGACATTGTCATCCAAATTCTAACTATGGCAACATAAATCATCCATAACGGTGTGATTCTTAGTTATGGCTTTATGATCATTGTCAGAGTTGTTGTCGGCTAAGGTTGTTGCTCACATGTTCACCATATAGGAAGGGATTGAAGAGGCAGGTGGCTAGTTGATTGTCGAATATAAAGTTAGCCCAAATCAATTCTACAAGGGGCCATGGTGGAAGCCAATTGTACTTGCTAAAAAAGTACACTGAGGGTGATCCTATATTTGTAGGGTTTTCTATGGTGTTTAGGGTATTTTTACGGTGGTTAGGGGTAGTTCATACAGAATGGTTAAAATCTTTGTATATGGTTTTTCCAGGTAAAACTTAGAGATCCCCTCACACTCCTAAAGTCGAGGAATTTATAAAGGCTCATTAGGCATAAGCTGGAGATTCTAAAGCCAGTTTCTCTAGCCTCTATGACCAGACAACATGATTAAAAGGAGACATGTTCTCCCCGAGATCATGGGGAAGAAATTTCCCTTGTTGACTCTCTCTCTCTCTCTCTCTCTCTCTCTCTCTCTCTCTCTCTCCAATTAGGCAACCCACATTTATCGAGCAGTGAGAATTACCTCGGGTGAACCAAGCCCAATATGTCTTGTCACTAAAACCGACGACCTTTAGCTTTGCTAGGAAGCTTTCCCCTCGCATGTGTTTTTTTATCAATGGGAAAGAAGGAAGCAACGTAAAATTAAGCTCATGAGAATTGAATTCTCATAGAGTTTGCTAAACATATATTAACTAAAGGAGAGGGGCAAATAGAAAACACTCTCAATTCCTCAACAAGTGAGATTCCCAGTTTAGAAAGACAATCGACACTAGCATTCTCATCGTGTAAGGTGTGAACAAATATGAGATAACACTCTTTATGAATAAGGAACTGGATATATTCCACCAGAGGTGCATAAAGATGAGTATAAGACACACCCTCTTGAATAAACTTCTGAGTCGTTTCAGAGTTAAACTTCCAAATCAAATTTGTAAAACCATGATTCCAAGCAATATCAAGACCATGAGAAATGTCTTGAAGCTCAGCATATATATTAGATGTGAAACCATAACTTCCTGCAAAACATGTATCCAACCTTTAGAAAAGTTTCTCAAAAGACCACAAAAGTCGGATGGCCCTGGATTACCAATGGAACTATCATCCACAATGACCTTTATCACATTCTCTAGGGGAGGGTGTCAGGACACAAGTCTAGGGGTTGATATCTTATTAGAACCTCCAAAAACCTGACTGGTAGAGTGTAAAAGAATGGTTATTTGGCTAAGAATATTCTAAAGATGATTGTTGTTTTTGAAGGATTATTTGTTACGAGATTTTCAAATCATCCAACAACAAATGAGAAGCAAAGGCAATGATTGGCGACCGCATTAATTTTCATCCAATTATATATATCATTCTTATAAAAAATAATGTGAGATGGAAAACTGAAATTATTCCAAACTTGCATGGCCTTAGGGAAATCTCTAAGAGTGTGTAAGATGGCTTCATTAGCTGCACCACATCTATAACAAGAAGAAATATTGACATGTGATAAGTGACCCATGTATAGTTGGTAGGTAACTTTCCATACATGATGATCCAAACAAAATAACGAATAGGTAACTTGAGGTTCCAAATCCAATATCAAGTCATTGTATGGATATGAGGTGGATTGGGCTCCAAAGTTAACTAAGACTAAGATATAATAAGTACCTAATACTGAAGGTTCCCAAATAAGAATATCATATGAGTCATCACTAGTAAAGATACTAGCCATCTCAAATTTTATGTCATGATGAAGATGGTGGAGATGATGTCAAAATTCTAAGTACCATAACTGCAGACTTCCATGATATGTAGGTGCATATCTTGCTCCTCCACTGAAGGAGTTCTATCACAAATTCTTCCATTTATGAGACATTTATCATACCAAATGGAAATTTCCCATCTCCCTACTCTTGTGATAAAACCTTGCTTGAGAGCCTCGGTTGCTTTAGCAATAGGACACCATGTGTACTATGCTCCATGGTTATTATTCGCCTCTAGGATACGAGCTACAAAATTATATATAGTTGATAATAAATAAACCCATAACTTCTCAATATTGTGAAGAAGTTCCCAAACATGTTTACCAAACATGGAAACATTAACAGGTCTAGCTCTCCTGATGCCAATACCAACTCTAGTAGAAGGTTGAGTTATGATATCCCATTAAACCTAGTTACTAGATTTTCCTCCCTGAATGAACTATCTTATACGATAATCAATCTTACTACATATGTCTTCTTGAAGCCACAAATTATGCATGGTATAAATATGTATGAAACTAAGCACATATTTAGCACGACTCGCCCTCTTAGACCTACTAAGAAGCCTACATTTCCATCCAGATAAACAAGAATTAGTGTCATCAATGATAAAGGAGAAATTCACATTTGTGACCCTACTAGAAAGCAAAGGAAATCCAAGATATTTAACAATATTAATGGTATTATTGAAGTTAATCATACCTTCAAATTTCATTACCTTTGCCCAAGATAAATTCTTAGAGGGAGGTGTGGCGGTAAATTCATGATCATCAAGCTATGGATAAGCTGGACATCAATTAAACAAGAGTCGCCACCGCGCTTTTATTTTTTCCAAGGGAAAAGTACGAACAAAACTCAAGAATAAGAAGTTTTCAAATCAAAACTAATAAAATGCCAGAAATTACAGGTAAGGGGTTGGTTACACAGAGGGAAGGTGTTAGCACCCAAAGTGTCCTAGGTACTCCCAGGGAACCCTTTCTTGTGTGCATATGTGTTTTTGTAAAAATGATGTTTGCAAACAAATAGAATGGAGGGATGAGAAAAGAATTCATTAATTATATTTTTGTGTTTGACAAGACCTTCGGACTTGTGCCTACGTACCAACATAAAATGAGGGATCAAAACCTCGTAGTTTGTGGTATCAATTTCAAAGTGGATGCATTTCTTTTAACAAAAAATTTAAGTTTGAAAGGCACAAAGGCCTAAAATGATTTGAATGAGTGTTAGTTCTTTTAGCTTTTGAAAATTTTAAGTCGAGATTAGTTAAGTTTATTTACAAGTTTGCTTAAGAAAAGAGTTTGAAAATGCAATGGCATAAGGCCAAAGTTTCTAGTTTGCAAAAAACGGTCTAAGTTTAGAAACAGACAAAAGCAAAGAAGTTTTTAAAAGGAGAGAGATATTTGAAATTAAAGAAGTGGGGAGGAGATGAAGAGACTAATCCTAAGCACAAATTTAAAAGTTGAGAGTTGAAAAGATCTTACCAATGGGATGCAATCCAATAGACAAGAATGCCATATAGAAACCCCCAATTCCCTTGGACTTTAGAATCAAGCAACAAATAATGCATAAAATATGAACTTGAAGATCAAGGCATCAAATAAAGATATCCCCATCCAAGCTTAGCAACTCTATGATCTTCTTCAAATTTTCCCATGTAGCAGATGAATTCCAAGATGGCATAAGTCACAGGTTCAAAATAACAGCTTCACAATGATCATGTTGCAGATGAACTTAAATGGATCTTCAATATTGCATCAGATGAAGTTTCAATTCTCAAGCACTTGGTTTCATGAAAGTTGGCATTGGCCAAGTCCTTTACATAGGGAGTGTTGCCTAAATTCTAAGTCCAATTGTCTCAGATCAAACCAACAGTCCACACAAGATATTTTTAAGGTTTTTGTTCTTATTATGTACATTAATAGTCAAAGACCACACAAACAAACACAATATACACAAACAAAATATATCACAAAATATAGTTCAAGTGGACAAAGTGAAAATGACATTGAACATAAATAATTAGAATGGTATGAATAATGACAAATGAATAAAGTTCTAAGAAAATAAAGTGCATTAAAATAAAGGACTTGAAATTAAATGTTAGTTGTTAATAAGTTAGAAGTTAGTATTTCTTTTGCTTTTGCTCTTTTGTTTAAGTCATTCTTTGGAGAACACTCAACCCACTTATCACAAGCATGTATCCTTGAACCAAGACATCTTCCAAAGGAAGGAAAAAAGGTCAAGTTTCCACACAATACCATGAAAGAGGGGAGACTTACAATCTCACTAACTAGAATGTTATGCCTTTTGTGTCAAAATTTAGCGCTATATTAAGCAATCGTAATTGGACTTATGTAAAAGTCACAACTATTTGAGGCCGGACAATAGAATTTTGGTGTTAATGCATGTTAGAGACATAATATGATGAACTATGCTCATGAAACATACCACACACAAAAAGAATATGCAAAGTGGGATGGAGCTAATCTCATCCATACTTATGTTGATTTTGCAATCAATTAGCCTTAGGATATGGAGATATCATAGGTCCATGAAATGAATAAGAAGAGAATGGGATTGAGATTAAGAGGGAGGGGAAATGGATCAAACTCAAATTGGACAAAGGAGGACTTTTACCAAGTTAAGATCATTCATTCATTTTGGGAGATGGAATGTACATTCCATCAATCCCCTAAATTCAATGATCTTAACCTAACAAAGTCAAATCAACCTTGACCAAGGCCCAACAACACAAGTCAAACTCACAAAGGCAATTAGAATGGCTCTACACAATTAATTTGGCATTTAATCAATTAAAAATATTAAAAATAATGCATTAAATTAAATATGGTTGGTCAATTTCCTAAAACCTCATCAAAACACCAAAGAAATGGCCATGAGATTTATCATAGGTCAAACAAGGTCAAAGGACCTTGGAGAAAAAATTTCAGAATTTTTGGAAACTTAAAAGTATTTTTAAACAATTAAAAATATTCACAAAATCAATTAAATCATGAAAAATATTAATAATGATACAAAAAATAATTTTAATTCAGAAAATGAAAGAGGAATTTATTTAAAATATTTTGGTGAAACTCTCATATTTTTTGTATCAATATTAAAATTAATATGAATTAATGAAAATCAAAAGAATAAAAATAAAAATCAGATAATTAGAAAAACGAGGACCACTTGATCTCCCTCATTAATTGAGGTGGCAGATCAAGTGGTGGAGAACGCGCGTTCCATGATGCGCGCTAGTCAACTGCCCACACGCTTGGTAATCACAATGAGCGCTCCAGATTAAAATATTTTAAAACAAATCAATGGCTCTGAACACTTCCAGCTCATTGCCGGAGCCAAATGTCGGTCATCTTCTCCGATGACCCTGGCCGAACTAGTTCAATCATCACCATATCATAAATGAAAAAGGAGGGCATGATCTTAAAGAAAAAATGGCGTAGATCACGAATATCACCTCAATTTAACCTAACTCCAAATATATAAAGAGATACGTGGAGTTGAATTTTGAGGTGTGTCAACTGAGTTGCTTCGATTTGACCTCAAAGCAACTCAATCTTCTTGCCTACATTGGTAGGACTTCAGACAACCAAAGATCCAAGAGAATTGATGAGAATTAAGAGAGAATCGAAGAGAAGAAACATCTGGAAAAATACCTTCAATGCTGTGCAGAAATGGGTCTCTCTTTGCTTCAATTTGTGCTTGATCTTGCTTATGGAACTTATGGAAGTGGCTTAAGAGTAATGCAAAGCTTTGGATCCTGAAGTTTTTGAATCTCCAAACAATTAGATTCAAACTCAAATTTCAATTAAAATTTATCAGGTTTTCCTTTGAATGGTGAGGGTTTGAAGCTAGGGATTCAAAGTTGGCGTGCAAGGTTCTTCAAACTGAAGGATTAAACCTTTATTTATAGCAAATGGGAAGTGTTATTTGCACACTTGAAATTACTTCCAAAATTGGCAATGCAATATACATGCTTGCATGGGTGTGTGCATACCCATGAAGCAATGCAAAAAGGTCCACAATCAACTGAAATGAGGTCTGCATGAAGCTTGGACTGCAAGGAAAAGTTATTTGAATATTTGAAGCATGAATCTTGCCAACTGATACAACCCTGTTTAAGCCATGCGCAGACCCCTAAAACTTTGTCCAAAATGAATGAATTAGGACTCTTTGGGAAGCTTAGATCAAGAGGAACAACTCTTATGTTGAACACTTTTCCATTTGGAACTTGTATCATGGTGAATTTTGAGGTGGAAGTTTGGAAATTTCAACATGTCAAAATATTTTCTAAGTGTCAAGCCACATGTTCAATTATTCCACCTTGCTTAACTTTTTATGTGAGCTCCAAATGAGAAACTTTTATTCATCAAAGTTGTAGCTATTTCAAAAACCTTCACAAAGGTCACACATTTGACATCATTTGTACTTGGGATGAGTGAGTTATGCATTTTTGAAGTTGAGGAAAATCACTTGTTCAATGGTATTGGTCCAAAATGACCTATAATGTATCCTCATATCACATGCTCATAAAAGTTGATTCAGCTCTCACTCTAAACATAAAAGTTTAAGTAAACATCTTGAATTTTATTGTGCAACTTGGAAATCTTTAATATAATAAAAAATGAGCAAGTTATGGCCTTGGGAAGTTGACTTTCAAATTAGGGTTTAGACAAAATGACCTATAATGTTTTGACATAGAAAATGACTTTCTAAGCACAGTTAGCTCTAGACGTCAACATGAAAGTTGTTTGGAATGTAATTTAGAGTAAATTTGCTTTTGGAATCATTTTCATATGATAAAATATGTAGGAGATAGGGTCTAGGGGGATCCAATTTTGATCAGATGAATTCATCTGGCCAAACACCATCAACCAACTTGCTAACTTGCAATTATCTTGAGTTTTTAGGCTCATGGTAGATAACATATGCATAAGATGATAAAATTTGAAGTGTCCCTTGAGAAATTTTATCAATTGATGAAGAAGCTTGTTGAAAAAGTTACTCAAGATACCCAGATGAACTAGGGTTTCCAAGACAAATCAACTCCAAACTCTTAAAGAATGCTTGATCAAAATAACATGTAGAGATCATTGGGACTCATACATGATGCTTAGAGTCATTGTGGATCATTCCTTGGTTGTGCTCTTGGCAATGAGGGTCTTAAAACCTAGATGTGAACTTGATAGATCAAGGGTGATCATGCCCTACCTACAAAAGAGTTAGGCAAATGCAAAGACATATTTTTGGTATTTTGGTCAGTGAAATGATAAAATACAAGTATGATACAATCACATGGTGCTTGGTGATCTCTCCCAAAAAAACCCAATGAAAGAGGGGTAAGGAGGATGCCAAGGTATGATCCCAATGCTAATGCATATGATGAGATTGCATGAGGGATCTTAGGGTCAAAATTGGGGTCTTACATGAGGGAATTTAGATTTTTGGACATTAATCTTCATACTAGAGGCTTTGAAAAAAAGTTCGAAGTACCTCATTAACTAGCCTAACCTGAGAATTTTTCGCTATTGTAAAGAGTAGACAATCATATGCAAAGAAGAGATAAGAAATAATTGGCCTATTGTTAGAGATGTGTATGAGGAGCCAGTTATTCGATTCTATTTTTTCTTGAATAAGAATGGCCAATTTCTCCATACAAAGCAAGAATAAGTAAGGAGACATAAGTAAGGATAAAAGTTATCAAGCTTATCATTAATCCACTTAAGAGACATGGGTGATAAGATGATCTAACTCATAACTAGTTCGATTGCTAATGCTGGAAATCCAAATTCTGCTAGAGTGATTTTTAAAAAATGTCAATCCACACTATCATATGCTTTCTCAAAATCAATCTTATACATTATAAAACCTTTTTTTTTCTTTCTTGGTATGCATGTGGTGAACAGTCTCTTGAGCTATAAGAGCATAAACTATAGTGCCTTGATATTAGATAAAACTACTTTGAAGAGGGCCAATTAGGGTTTCTAAATGCGGTCTAATATGCTGAACCAAGACCTTAAAGACAAGCTTAAGGAGATCATTACATAAACTAATGGGTCTAAAATCACTAAGACTTTGAGGTTCGTTAACTTTAGGGATAGGGATGATAATGGTCTCAATAAGACCACAAGGGGTGCGACCAAAATAAAAAGCATCAGATGCTATTTTCCAAACATCACCTCCTACAATATGCCAGTGTGTAGTAAAGAAAATTTGTTGGAATCCATCAGAACCTAGTGATTTGTAGGGAGACATCGAGTAAATAGCATCTTTAACTTCCCCTATGAATACCAGTTGTAGAATAGTATCGTGAAGTACATGTAAAATTAGAGGAATCCCGAAGATTTATGCATAAGTTCAAGATATGAGATGCATAAGTAGAAATTCAACACCAAACCTCCTTACGTTAAATAAGGAAAGTAATGGCTTTATTCATGTTATCCAAAATTGTGATAGTTGTGTTTTCAACACAAGAAAGTATCCAAATACCACTAGAGTGACCTCAAGCTTCCTGGATTTCAACAGGTTCATAATTCAATGGGCTCCAAAATTGCTAAACTTTAATAAATTGAACATGAGTTTTAAAAATACAAAACACATATGGGTTGTGTATTTTGATAATATCCCTGACATAGAGCATGGTGTTGCTAGTAAAGGCTCCACGAATGTTCCAAGACATTATTGAAAAGTTTGAAATTTTTTCGTTCAAGAACCAAAAATGGATGTTCTAGTTCTCGAAGGAACCAAAAATGATGATAAATAGATGACAATTAGTCTTTAACGGTAGCTCTGGTCTCCTTTATGGTGGCACGAGGTGGACCTACATGATTAGCACTTAAACACCCAAGTCAGTTCAAGATTTAAAATGAGTAAAGTGAAATTAAATATTATAGATTATGTACCTTCTCATATCATTTGAATTGGTTTATATGTTCAGTCAAGTAGAGTAGGCTTAAGCCGAGTTGGCCTTGGTCAATTGGGCTTTTGGTCGATCCATAACAAAAATCAATCCACAAATAATCATGTCTGGAGAAGGAACCAAAACCCCAATGGCTACATTTCCATTTTATCAAAAGGGGTTACTGGGACTTCATCAATATTATGTTGATTAAGATTGACACTATTGTCTTGCACGTGATCGTTGGGTAGTTTATCCATGTCTCTTGATTCTTCAAACAAAACAATGCAGTTTGATGATATAGCCTCACAATTAATTCCAAATCCAACCTCATATGAATTAGAGTTTTGTCTCATGCACATGTTGTATTGGTTTATATGTTATTCATTGGGCTGAAAATTATATTCAGTAGTCAGATGCCTTTTGTGGGGTATATTTGGATCATCGTGTTGAATAGAAACAATAGGTCCCACACCAAGTTTACATGACTTCCTTGCTTTTTTTTGTTATTATCCAAATCAATAACATTGACTGACTTTTCGTTTTCTTTTTTGTGTGCAGATTTTTTAGCATGATATTTCTTCACTAGAATAGAAGACTTGGCATTAATATCTTTACCCACGTTAATGGATTTATTGTTGGGAGGTTTCCTATCTTTATATTAACATCCAAACAATATTCATGATCTTCTCCCCTATCTTGGTTAATATTTGTAACAGATGTACCCGCAATTTCAGTAATAGATCTTGTAATTGGTGCAACAAATAAATCAGCAACAACAGTTGGTATTGTCTTTGCTATGTTAACCTTTTTTCATTTTTCTCCGGTGTAGCTTTGATTGTACAATGTCTTGTGAGATTTCTATAACAACCACATGTATAGCATATACGGTGGACTCGTTCATATTCCACTTGATACCATAAATTTCTCATCCAAACTATACCTACAGTCGGTTTATTGAGATCAATTTGGACACATACATGGACAAATCTTCCTCTCCGAACATTTAATTTTTTATTATCAACCTTAACAGGTGTACCAACTGCAGTTGCTAAGGCTAAAAATATACTCTTATCATAATATAACACATTAAAACCTGAGAAACGAACCCAAACCATAGTTTTATCTATCTTTGTAGTAGGGGAAGTAAATCTAGAGTCCAAATTTCACTGTTAAATAGTGATTGAATATCATCCAAGGGTCATCCTTCATGACAGTGGATTGATCACCCTCTAAGTCTAACTTCACCATGAAGAATATGTTACCAATATCTATGATCTCAAATCCTCCTTTAAATTTACATAAATGTTGTAGTATATACCTCAATGTATGGAACCCTAAGCTTTTCCCTAAAAGTTTCACAACTAGAGCATCCTTCCATGGCTCTTGCCAAAATTCAAAAACACGGTCATCAATATGTACCATAGGATGTAATCGATTACCATCTTAATATTCAAGCTTAGAAAGTTTCTTCTTATATAAATCAACTAGAGGTCTTGGTGCGTTGATTGTATTTTGGCCCTTCACTTTATCACGAAAAGAGACCTTAGATTGTTTATCATCAGGTACCTTGTGTCCAGAGCCAGCCGCAAAAAGAAACCTTGATAACTCTCTGTCATTCCTAGCAAAGAAGAGAATAATTAAAGCGTATTGACGGGCTCTTATTTGTAGTTCATATCCCATCGCCCATGTGTTTGACTTTATTTTATTCTTCATAAATTATCCCTTGTTAGGACCTAATACAATTATTCCAGTACAATAGTATTTTTTGTCAAGAGTACTGTAATATTTTTAGTTTATGCATTATCTTCTTAGAACTGCGTAAAATTTTATGTTAATATTTATCAATGGGCTAAAAAGACATGGTTTCTTTTTGGGTATAACTCTATCCAGTCCATAGGGTGTTATTTCACCACTGTGTAAAGTCTAAAAATCCCATATAATCCAGAGATGCATCTCCGGACGCACCCAAATTACACACCCCAAGGCTTGAGTGAGTGGGCCACCCTTATTTTCCTCAATGAGTTTTACGAAGATGCATGTTCGGACGGGTTTTAATTCATATACCTCACGCCAAAACCTTCCCTTTCCTTATTCATTTGTTACATTTTCATAAACCATTTTGTAAGAGCTTTGTGCAAAATTCAAGTGTGTCATTAATGCAAGTAAATTTCATTCACTCCATTCAAGCTTTCGCACAACAACTCTCAATCGGTATGTTTCTCGTTTCCTTTCTATTTTTGAGTTGTGATGCATGTATTAGGTAAAATAGGTTATTTAAAACTCATTAGTTTGTAGTTACATTCAAAATAGGTACTTTATTTAGACATGCATACAAATTTGTTGGTGTTTAGGGTATTGTCTACATTTTCTGGTTTTTCTGCTATCACACATTTTTACAAAGATACATTTCTGGTTTTTCTGGATTTTTTTGCCTTTACAGTTTTACAAAGATGCACCTTCATAAATTTATGGATTTTTCTTTTTTGTTTTATGAAGATGCATCTTCGAAAATTACTTGCCTTGATTTTGATATTGTTTTCTATTTTGTATTAAAGGAACAATGGTTGAAACAATGGTTGAAACCATGGTCGGTTGAGGCACGGTCGTGTATCTTAACATGTGTCTGTTTGTAGGGAGAGGGTAATGCGTTTGAGGCCACGAGTTTGTGCTAGTCGTTTCATGTGGAGGCATCAAGTTTACATGGTCGTGTGTATCACACTTCACAAGGTCGCATGTCTAAGACTTTGACCTCCTAAGGACACATGTCTCTGGATGACCCTCCACCTTATGAAGCCCAACAAAAGGTGCCTATTGTTAAAGTTGATTCTGTTTCTGATATTTTTCCAAGAGGCCCATATGACACAACCTTACTTCCTCTCTATGTTGGACATGCTTCTAGGCATGTGTGGACTAGAGAGGTAGACTTATTTACTTTTACGTTACATCTGTTTCATACTAATTGAGTTGCAATTGATGTTGTAAGACCCCAATTTTAACCCTAAGATCCCTCATGCAATTTCATCATATGCATTAGCATTAGGATCATACCTTGCCATCCTCCTTACCCCTTTTTCATTGGGTTTGTTGTGGGAGAGATCACCAAGCACTTTGTGATTGTATCACACTTGTATATTATCATTTCACTAACCAAAATACCAAAAATATGTCTTTGCATTTTCCTAACTCTTTTGTAGGTAGGGCATGGTCTCCATTGATCTACCAAGTTCATATCTAGGGTTTGAGACCCTCATGACAAAGAGCACAACCATTCAATTGATCCAAGAATGGTTATAAGCATCATATATGAGTTCCATTGATTCCTACATTTTATACTGATCAAGTGTTCTTCAAGAGTTTGGAAGTGATTTGCCTTGGAAACCCTAGTTTGACTAGGTATCTTGAGTAACTTCTCCAACAAGCTACCTTACCAATTGATCAAATTTCTCAAGGTACATTTCAAAATTCATCATCTTATGCATATATGATATACCATGAGCCAATAAAGTCAAAAGAATTGAAGGTTAGCAAGTTGGTTGATGGTGGTTGGTCAGATGAATTCATCTAATCAAAACTAGGTCTCCCTAGACCCTATCTCCTACAATTTTCACCATATGAAAATGATTCCAAGAGAAACTTTACTCTAAATTATGTTCCAAACAACTTTCATGTTTAGACCTAAAGCTAGCTTTGCTTGGAAAATCATTTTCTATGTTGAAACATTATAGGTCATTTTGTCTAAACCCTAATTTGAAAGTCAACTTCCCAAGGCCATAACTTGCTCAAGTTTTATGAGATGAAATATTTCCGAGTTGCACAATCCAATTCAAGATGTCTACTTTAAATTTGATGTTTGGAGTGATATCTAATTCAACTTTTATGAGCATGTGATATAAGGTTACATTATAGGTCATTTTTGACTATACCATTGAACAAGTGATTTTTCCAAACTTCAAACATGCATAACTCTATCATTCCAAATCCAAATGATATGAAATTGGTGACCATTTTTAAGGTCTTTGAAATAGCTACAACTTTGATGAAGACACGTTTCTCATTTGAAGCTCACATAAAAAGTTAAGCAAGGTGGAATATTGAGATATATGGCTTGACACTTAGAAAGTTTTTCAACATGTTGAAATTTCCAAACTTCCACCTCAAAATTCTCCATGTTCCAAGCTCTAAATGAAAAAGTTTTGAACATAAAACTTGTTTCCCTTGATCCAAGCTTTCCAAAGAACCCAAGTTCATGCATTTTGGATAAGGATTGCTAGGTCTGCGCATGGCTTTAACAGGGTTGCATCATTGGAAAGAATAAATTACATAAACTTCAGTTCACAATGCCTTGCCATTCAAGCTTCATTCATACCTCAATTGGAATCATTTTATACCTTTTTGCATTGCATCATGGGCCTGTACATGCCCATGCACTCGTGCCATCAACATTGTTAATTTTGGACAGATTTTTGAAGTGTGCAAATATCATTCATTCATGCTATAAATACATGACCTCTGTGCTCATTTGAATCACACTTTGCGCGCCAGCTTTGGCCCCCATTGAAACCCTCGCATTCTAAAGGAAAACCTGAGAAATTTCAATTTGAAATTTGAGTTTGAATCTCAGTTGTTGGAGATTCAAGAACTCCAGGATCCAAAGCCTTGCAACCTCTCTAATCACTTCCTGCTAGCTTCTCAAGTGTGATCAAATCGTGTTTGAAGCAAGCCACATCAAGAACTGCATAGCATTGAATGTAATTTTTAGAAAACTTCATCTTTTCGATTCTCACTCAATTCTACTCAATTCTCTTGGATCTTTAGTTGTCTGAAATCCTACCAATGTAGGCAAGAAGATTGAGTTGCTTAGAGGTCAAGTCGAAGCAACTCAGTTGACACACCTCGAAATTCAACTCCTCATATCTTTCTATATATGTGGAGTTAGTTAAAATCGAGGTCAGATTCGTGCTCTACATCATTTTTTTTCTTCAGGTCATGTCCTCCTTTTTCATTTATGTGATGGTGATGACTGAACCAGTCCGGTGAGCCTCGCCTGAGAAGGTGACGGGAGGTCCAACGTCGATGGTATGCTAGACAGGTTCTGAGCCACATGATCATTTCAAAATGTTTTAATCTCACGCGTCCATTGTGATTACCATCCCTACAGCGTGCTGACTCGTGTGTCTGGTGGAACGTGCGTTCTAGGCCACTTGATCTGCCACCTCAATTAATGAGAGAGATCAAGTGGCTCACGTTTTTTCACATATGATGATTTTTGTTTTATTCCTTTTATTTTCATTAATTCATATTAATTTTAATATTGATCCAAAAAATATGAGATTTTCACCAAAAAATTTCAAATAATTGCCTCTTTCATATTCTGAACTAAAATTATTTTTTGGATCATTATTAATATTTTTCATGATTTAATTGATTTTATGATTATTTTTAATTGTTTAAAAATACTTTTAAGTCTTTACAAATTCTGAAATTTTTTCTCCAAGGTTCTTTGACCTTGTTTGACCTATGATAAATCTCATGGCCATTTCTTTGGTGTTTTGATGAGGTTTTAGGAATTTGACAAACCATATTTAAATTAAATGCCTTATTTTAGTATTTTTTTAATTTGAATAAATGCCAATTAATTGTGTTGACCAATTATGATGACTTGTTTGAGTTTGACTCTTGTTGTTGGGCCTTGGTCAAGGTTGATTTGACTTTGTCAAGTTAATATCATTGGATTTAGGGGATTGATGAAATGTACATTCCATCTCCCAAAATGACTGAATGATATTAATTTGGTAAAAGCCCTCCTTTGACCAATTTGAGTTTTGATCCATTCCCCTCCCTCTTCATCTCATTCCCCTTCTTTATGCATCCATCTCATTTGGTCTATGATATCTCAAAGTTCTAAGGCTACTTGATTGAAAAATCAACATAAGTATGGATGAGATTAGGCCACCTCCTTTGCATATTCTTTTTGTGTGTGGTATGTTTCATGAGCATAGTCCATTATACTATGTCTCTAACATGCATTAACACTAAAATTCTATTGCCCGATGTCATACGGTGAACTGGACTTTTTGTGTTTTTAATCGCAATGTCGCGGTTAGCAAGAGTCGCCACCGACTTTTCTTTTATCCCTAAAGGAAAGGTGGAAAAGAACAGGAAAGACCTTAATTTAGATTCTTAGGTTCGGGAGGTACGTTATACAAAGGGAAGGTGTTAGCCCCCTTTATATCCATGGTTACCCATGGGCTCTTAATTGCTCAATCATTTATGTTTTCTATTTTGAAAGAGGTGGTTGAAAAATGTGTAGGAAATGTTTTGAAAAGGAGAATTTAACTTTGTAATGATTCTTGCATGAATGTATACAAAGTGGTTATCTCATTTAGATTTGAAAGTTATTTAGAAAAATATAACTCAGCAATGATCCTAGTACGGATGTATGCTAAGTGGTGATTTTCCAAAAGGATGTTTGAAATGTGTAAGGTGGGAAAAATATTTTAGGTTATGAATGAGCAATTAAGGGTTATACCTGTCCGAGGTCTTTCCGTCTGTTTCCTATCCTTATGAGGGTAGAACTGTCCTTACTATTGAGAAGTAAGTAGTTTTATCCTTGGGATGTAAAGGGTCATCGTAGGGTCATCGATAGGTCATTGAAGGCAACAGTGGTAAGGATACCTTAGCATTCGAAGGGACTATCATCATTTAGCCATAGGCTACACCGAAGGGTCATCGAGGGACAAAATCGTACTTTCGAAGGCAACATCCGAGGGACCATGATTTATTTTATGATGATTTAACCGAGGGGCCATTGCTAAGTGTATCCCCATATTCACGGGACATGACCGTAATACCGTAATCGTGGGGTAACAAAAGAGAAGTCCGGTATCATTTATTTAAAGTCCATATTTTAAAGTTAATTAGGTGATTAGGATGATTCCGTATTAAAATCAATACATTAAAATCAATACATTAAGAATTAACACATTAAAATTAATTAGGCAATCAATATGAATCTTCACATTAAAGTAAAGTAATTTAGAATCCATCTCCATGAAGGTCTCCCACACGTAAAGTGGAATACCTAGCCGGCCGTTTCTTTGAGGATATGGAAGCCTTTACACCATTCAACACACGGGTTAGAGCATTGAGATAAAGTATGATTTGACAATTGCACCATAAGAAAATAAGCATAACAATCATGAACTCAGGCCAAATGATGCAGAACTATAATAAATCATTGTTAGATGAACATAAGATAGAAAAGCAAAAAATGGAACAGACACTGCCCCATTCGCCCCTGCTTCGCCTAGCGAAGGCTCAGCGAGGGCTCGCTCCAGGCTCGCTTAGCGATGTGCTAGCGAGCGGCGACAGATTTTTGAGTTTGACAACAGCAGGGCTTCCGCAAACCTATACTTTCATGGCATTGGATTACAGACATAGCATAGACAATTATACAGGATGTTCATACTTAGATTCACATATGAAAACAAATTACATATCAAAACTTTAATCGTAATGCATCATATATGTAAAGAATATCGATTGGAAACGTAAAACAGTGGTAACACGCAAACCTGTGTGCAATTGCGGTAGTGAAAAGGATTGATCGCTTGGATGCTGGATTGAGTTGGGCGGCGGTAGCTTTGGTGCGGATGGGCTGCCTTCAGGTTAGCAGGGTTTCTGCACCAGGGTTTCCGTCCTTCTCTGTCCGTCTTGGTCTCTCTGTCTGTGTCCGTTTCCGTGGCAGAGGAGCTGGTATTTATAGTAGTAGTGATGACCTAATGGGCTTAACATGAGGTCCAAAACTTCATATTTTCGCAAGCTTCGCTAGGCAAAGGAATTGCTCGCCTAGCGAGCAAGCTAGTTTTGGGCTTTTCTCTGGATCTGATGCTTCGCTGGGCGAGTGTCATGATGAAGTGTTCGCTAGGCGAAGGAATTGCTCGCCTAGCGAGCAAGCTAGTTTGGGCCACTTCGGGATTGGGCCTGTTGTGAGCTGGGCTTTTGTTCATTTGATATCAGTGCCTTGCAGAGCGAGTCGGAGGGTCTTGAGGGATGCTTTGAAAGATGCCTTGTAATATCAACGGGCAAATTTTGGGGTATGACAGCTGCCCCTATTCAATATTCTTGAACCGAGAGAGTAGAATGGTATGTGCCGTTCGTGGTCTGGAGGTGAAAGATTATTGAACACCAGAGTGCCCTAAAAATTTGCGCTTGTCAATCAGGAGCTAGTCTGGATGGAGATGGGCTTAGAGATGCCGTCCGTTAGACGATGTCTGAAGCCATGCTGTTGACTTCGCTGGGGAGTCAGAGCATGCTATATACTGCTGGGGATAAGGGATCAGAGTGGATCATACACTGGACCGTATCTGAATACCAGAGTGAGCTGTTCGTTAGGCGGATGACTTTGTCGAGGATGAAAGATCAGAATGGATCGTACGCTAGATCGTATCTGAGTTGCAGAATGAGCCGTACACTAGGCTGTATCTGACGAAGGTGGAATCAGGATGGATCGTACGCTAGATCGCATCTGAGTTGAAAGTCCAAATGGATCGTACGTTAAACCGTACTGGAGTTGCAGAATGAGCCGTACGTTAGGCTGTATCTGAAGAAGAAAGTAGTCGTACGCTAGACTACACCCCGGAATGTACCGTACGCTAGGCAGCATCTGAGGATTTGAAGGTCCAAATGGGTCGTACGTTAGACCGTATTGGATTTGTTGAAAGTCAGAATGGATCGTACGTTAGATCGTATCTGAGCTGAAGGTCCAAATGGGTCGTACGTTAGACCGTATTGGAGTTGCAGAATGAGCCGTACGTTAGGCTGTATCTGAAAAAGAAAGTAGTCGTACGCTAGACTACACCCCGGAATGTACCGTACGCTAGGCAGCATCTGAGGATTTGAAGGTCCAAATGGGTCATACGTTAGACCGTATTGGATTTGTTGAAAGTCAAAATGGATCGTACGTTAGATCGTATCTGAGCTGAAGGTCCAAATGGGTCGTACGTTAGACCGTATTGGAGTTGCAGAATGAGCCGTACGTTAGGCTGTATCTGAAAAAGAAAGTAGTCGTACGCTAGACTACACCCCGGAATGTACCGTACGCTAGGCAGCATCTGAGGATTTGAAGGTCCAAATGGGTCATACGTTAGACCGTATTGGATTTGCTGAAAGTCAGAATGGATCGTACGTTAGACCGTATCTGAGCTGCAGGAGTCATATGTGGGGCTGAATCAGAATGAACCGTACGTTAGGCTGTATCTGATAATATTTGTTGTATTTGCAGTGAATATCTGGGGCGGGCTTAGAGATGCCACTATTAGGAGGATGTCAGAATGAATGTTGACATGGAGTATATCTGAAAGCCGTATTTGTAATTGATAAGGATGTCCGTCTGAATGGATCTTTATTTTGACTGTATCAGGAGGATAATTAACCTGAAAACTGAAGTTAGTTTCGTGCAATGTCATGATGCATGAGATGTTTTATGCTTGCGAACCTGGTATGCATGTGTATGCATGTATATGTTATGAAATGATGTAACATATATGATGCGAAATGAAATAAATGTGAACATTGTATGCAGGTATGTGATGTGAAATGATGTAATGAATGCCCTATGCGTGCGAAACGTTCTTCCAGGGGACTCTCCTGGGGAAATAAATCTCAGTCTTCTGGTCGGAGATATTTGTACTGATGACTCTGTCTCGGCTGGGGGAATACTTCATTTCCGTCCGATGGCGGAAAGATCCAACAGTGCCTGGCTGGGGATAGGGGGAGATGACCAATTAGTGATGCCAATTTCTTCTGGGGAATAACTGGCGTCGCCGGGGAATCGAATTAGCAACGGATTCATTGGGAAGCGTGATTAGACTCCTCGATCCTGAAGCCGCGTAGTAATTGCTATCACTATTCTAGGTATGCATCTTTGGCAAACATTGATCATATTCAAAGGCATAAATCAATTCAAATTAAATCAATGGACACTTACGCAAACAAAACAGAAAAGTAAAATGAAGCAAAATTGTATTGACTTTTGAAAGAGGGCCTATGAACAGGCAATTTGTGTACAAGGAGACAGAAATCCTAGTAAGAGGAAATCGTCAAGAAAACAAGGAGAAAGCTATGCAGGAAAAGTCCTATTGATTTTAATTCCACTACTGTCATCATGTCTTCAAGCATCTCATCTCCTGCTGTCGGATAGAGGTGATTGGCTTGTTCAGTCCCTTGAACTTGGTTGAAGCTGACAGAGAACGGGATATAGTCATACGCTTTAATCCCTAATTTTTGCCTGGACCGCCTTTTCAGATTTTCAGTCCACCGGGATACCCTTTTTTGCCCAAGCCGCCTTTTCAGGTTTTCGACTTGCCGGGTGTACGTCTTTATATGTTTATCCCTAATTTTTGCCCGAACCCTTTTGGTTCGCCGGGATGCCCTTACTTTTTCCTAGGTACGTCGACCTAGCGGGTCTCTTTTATGCGTAGTATTTTTTAACTATGTCCGCATTCACAGGATGCGGGAAGTCTTCGCCGTCCATTGTAGCAAGGATCATGGCTCCACCAGAGAATACTTTCTTAACTACAAATGGCCCTTCGTATGTGGGAGTCCATTTGCCTCTGGGATCACCTTGTGGTAGAATGATACGCTTGATCACCAAGTCGCCAAGTTGATACACCTGTCTCTTGACTCTTTTGTTAAATGCCTGGGTTATGCGCTTCTGATATATCTGCCCATGACAAACAGCCGCAAGTCTCTTCTCATCAATCAGATTTATCTGATCGAGCCAAGTCTGAATCCATTCATCTTCATCTAAGCCCGCCTCTTTCATGATTCTTAGAGAGGGAATCTGGACTTCCACTGGTAAAACGGCTTCCATTCCGTAGACTAAAGAGAAAGGAGTTGCTCCTGTCGAAGTGCGTACTGAAGTGCGATAACCGTGAAGAGCAAACGGTAACATCTCATGCCAGTCTTTGTACGTCACCGTCATCTTTTGTATGATCTTCTTGATATTCTTATTAGCAGCCTCTACGGCACCGTTCATCTTTGGCCGGTACGGAGAAGAGTTATGGTGTTTTATTTTGAACTGCGTGCAGAGTTCAGTAATCATCTTATTGTTCAAATTAGTACCATTGTCAGTGATAATTCTTTCAGGGATGCCATACCGACAAATGAGATTATTCTTGATGAATCGTGCCACCACATTCTTGGTGACAGAAGCGAATGAGGCGGCCTCTACCCACTTTGTAAAGTAATCAATAGCAACAAGGACGAAACGATGTCCATTAGAAGCCGTGGGTTTAATCTCTCCAATCATGTCGATGCCCCACATTGCAAAGGGCCAAGGTGCTGTCAACACGTTCAATGGAGCAGGAGGCACATGTACTTTGTCCGCATAGATCTGACACTTGTGACAGGTTCTGGAGTGATGGTGGCAATCAGCTTCCATGGTAGACCAATAATACCCCGATCTCAAAATCTTCTTAGCCATTGTATGTCCATTAGAATGAGTCCCAAAAATACCGTCATGCATGTCTTCCATAATCCTTTCTGCTTCCTTTCTATCCACACAGCGAAGCAGAGTCGAATCATGATTACGCTTGTATAATACTCCATTACTCAGAAAGAATTTAGCGGAGAACTTCCTCAAGAATTTTCTATCATTGATGGATGCCCCTTCAGGGTATTCCTGAGCTTCTAAATATCTTTTTACGTCGTGGAACCAAGGTTTCTCCTGTACCTCCTCAGTGTTAAGTTCATAACAGCGTGTTGGTTCATCCAATTGTTCGATAGTGATCCTAGGAGCTTCACCGTCCCATCTGACTCTGAACATAGATGACATGGTAGCCAGTGCGTCTGCCAACTGATTCTCTTCTCGTGGAATGTGTTCGAATGTAATCTCTTCGAAGTATGGGATTAATGTCATCACCCGTTCTCGGTAAGGGATGAGATTCGGATGTTTAGTGTCCCATTCTCCTTTGATCTGACTGATTACTAATGCTGAGTCTCCGTACACGCTCAAAAACTTGATTCACAGGTCTACAGCAGCCTTGAGTCCCAAAATACATGCTTCATACTCAGCCATATTATTGGTACAACGAAAACATAGTCTAGCAGTGAAAGGCGTATGGTAACCCTCGGGAGAAATGATTACCACACCAACACCATTGCCCAATGCATTAGAAGACCCATCGAAAACCATAGTCCATCGGGATCCTAGTTCGGGTCCTTCATCCGGTCTAGGTTTTTCGTAATCAGTAACAAGCATGACATCCTCATCTGGGAATTCAAAATTCATAGAGTGGTAGTCGTCCACCGCTTGATGAGCCAAATGATCAGCCAGCACGCTTCCTTTGATTGCTTTCTGGGTAGTATACTTGATGTCGTACTCTGTTAGAATCATCTGCCATCTTGCTATTCTCCCGGAGAGAGCAGGCTTCTCGAACATGTATTTGATGGGATCCATCCTAGAAATCAACAAAGTGGTATGATTCAACATATACTGTCTTAGTCGGCGAGCAGCCCAGGCCAAAGCACAGCAAGTTCTCTCGAGCAGTGAGTATCTTGTTTCACAGTCGGTAAACTTTTTGCTCAGGTAGTATATGGCATGCTCTTTTCGACCAGACTCGTCATGTTGCCCCAATACGCACCCCATTGAATTTTCTAACACGGTCAAATACATGATTAGAGGTCTTCCGTCAACTGGTGGTATCAGAATTGGAGGTTCCTGGAGATATTTCTTGATTTTGTCAAAAGCTTCTTGGCATTCGTCATTCCATATCATCTCTTGATTTTTCCTCAGTAATTTGAAGATAGGTTTGCAGGTAGCGGTCAAATGGGAAATAAACCGGGCAATGTAGTTCAAACGTCCCAAGAAACCTCTGACCTCTTTCTCCGTACGGGGGACTGGCATTTCTTGAATAGCTCTCACTTTGGCCGGGTCAACCTCAATCCCTTTACCACTGACAATAAAGCCCAGGAGTTTACCGGATCTTACTCCAAAAGTGCATTTGTTCGGGTTCAACCTCAACTTGTACTTCTTCAACCTCTCGAACAGTTTGTATAAATGATCGAGATGTTCTTCTTCAGTATGAGATCTGGCTATCATGTCATCCACATATACCTCTATTTCATGATGAATCATATCATGGAACAGAACTACCATAGCGCGCTGGTACGTTGCTCCTGCATTCTTCAAACCGAATGGCATTACTTTGTAGCAGAAAGTGCCCCATTGCATCACAAACGTAGTTTTCTCCATGTCCTCAGGTGCCATCTTAATCTAGTTATAACCTGAGAATCCATCCATGAATGAGAATACCTTGTGTTGAGCGGTGTTATCTATCAGAACATCGATGTGCGGGAGTGGAAAGTCGTCTTTGGGACTTGCTTTATTCAAATCTCTGTAATCTACGCACATTCGCACCTTACCATCCTTCTTCGGTACCGGTACCACATTAGCAACCCATTGAGGATAAGAAGTAACGGCTAGAAAACCGGCATTGAATTGCTTCATAACCTCGGCTTTGATTTTCTCAGACATTTCAGGACGCATGCGGCGAACCTTTTGCTTGACAGGACGACAGTCCTCCTTCATTGGCAGACGATGTACTACTATGTCAGTATCCAATCCGGGCATGTCTTCATAAGACCAAGCAAAGATCTCTACATAGTCCTGTAACATCCGAACCAGCCTTTCTTTGACACTGTTTTCCAAGCCTGCTCCTATTTTGACTTCTTTTCTGTCTACTTCAGTACCCAGATTTACGATTTCGAGTGACTCTTCATGCGGCTGCATAGTCCTTTCTTCTTGCAGTAACAGTCTGGCAAGCTCTCCAGGTACTTAACAATCTTCCTCACTTCCATCCTCGGCTTGGTAGATCGGATTTTCAAAGTCATAATGGACAGTAGCAGGATTATTATCAATAGGATCCGGAGTGGATACGGATCTGCAATTTGTTACGTGAGTGTGTGTAAGAAAGCATAGCTTGTTTGAAAGACGACAGGAAAGATAAAGAGCGCAATATTTGAATGCAAAAAGTCCATTGATTTATTGAATATGAATATGCTTATGAAATGACAAAACCCTTAACAAATTAGCTATTGTGCCCCGGGTATAGACACACAATGCTTTAAAAATTTGCGATACTAAATGGACGGTAACAATTACTCCTGACTAAAGGAAATCGGGATAGTGTCTTCAGCCTTCCAATTATTGAGTCTGTCACCAATTGTTGGGTAGATCCAGCTATCCAGGTCGCAATCACTGTCAGCATCTTCCACAGCATTAATCTGATTCTTGACTACCTTCTCAGAGTTGAATCCCATACCAGATTTATCAGACTTGTAGGGTACATTAATCAGTTGACCCCAACCAGTACAACTACCGTTGTCAACCACAGCTTGAGCATCTTTCAGAGAGATCATGACGGGAGGAGCTCGAACAACTTCGGGCGCAAAGGGAGTTGGCTTAAGGACAGGACTGGGCGGAGGAACCACTTCAAATGACTGAGACGGAGTCTCGAAGAATTCACCATCCATCTCAACGTATCTGAAGGTATGCACACTACTGACGATATACTCTTCTTCCCCACACACAGTGACGATCTTACCCTCTATTGGATATCTCAGCTTTTGATGGAGAGACGAAGCTACAGCACCTGCCCCATGAATCCAAGGGCGTCCCAGCAAGCAGGAATAGGCGGGGCGAATGTTCATTACATGGAAGGTAGTATTGAAGACTTGAGGTCCTATCTTGATAGGGAGGACCACTTAGCCATGGACAACACTCTTCGCACCATCGTAAGCACGCACCACAATGTCACTAGGCTTCAATTCAATGCTCTTGCAGTCAAGTTTATCGAGCACGGCTTTCGGTAGCACATTCAAAGAAGAGCCATTATCGATCAACACATGAGACAAGGTGATCCCCTTACACTCAATGGAGATGTGCAGAGCTTTATTGTGATTCTTTCCTGCTGGTGTCAGGTCAGCATCGGAAAAGCCTAGGCCATTGTCAACAGTCAGATTAGCAACATAGTTTTCGAACTGATCGACAGACGTCTCCTGAGGCACATGAGCAGTCTTCAAGAATTTCATCAATGCATGGGCATGAGATTCAGAAGATAATAGCAAGGATAACATCGAGATCTTAGACGGGGTATGCCCCAACTGTTCTACAACATCAAAATCACTCTTGCGAATGATTTTCAGAACTTCTTCCATTTCTCGTTTGGCAACATCTTCAGCAGTAACTTCAACCGGTGTCTCTGACTGAGAAGGATTGACTGGTTCCTTTCCTCGAGTTTCAAGGACAGGAGGTGAGATTTCTGGAGAGAAGATCCTTCCACTTCGAGTAACTTTACTAGTCCCAACAATGTCATTAGGATTAGCAGAATCACCAACTTGCTTTACGCCATGGATGTAAACATCGCCTCCGTAATTCCACGGAATGGCTTTGTTTGAAGAATACGGGATCGGGCCAGGTGCAGTGATGATTAGGGGAGCTGCCTTGGGCTCAGCAATAATCTTCACAGGTACTCTGGGAGCAGTAATCTTTACTGGCGCTTTGGACCTAGCAATCACAGATATTTCTTCAGCAGTGTCTTCCACCTTAGGAACCCTTTCGAAGAGAATGGTATGATCGTCCATCAGCCGTTGGATACCACCTCTCAACTTCAAGCAATCATTGGGTCGGGATATACAGAGATCGCAATTTTCAGCGCAGCCTGGAAATAAACCAGCTTGCGACAACCTCTTTTTGATGATCAGGAGAGAAGACGTTAAGTCCGCTACAGAAGTGATGAGAGAATCGCCATCGAGAGCATTAACAGCCTTGTCGTGATTAGGCATAGGTGCATTGATGACATTAGGAGTTTCCGGAAGCTCAAACTCAATCTCCCCAGCGTCGATCATATCCTGAATTTTGTTCTTCAACAACCAACAATCATTTGTATCATGCCCGGGACTATCAGAGTGATATGCACACCTGGCATTGGGATTATAACGAGGCGAAGTAGTGTTGACATTTGCAGGAGGACCTCTGAGAGTGATTAAGTTTGCCTTTAGCATACTTTGCAGTGCTTGTGCCAAAGTCATATTGAGCTTGGTAAACTGCCTTCTTGGTCTGCCTTGTCTTTGCTGGAAGTTTTGAGCTGGCGGGGCTGCGATTGTCACTGCTCTAACGGCATGGTCACCATTTTTCTTATTATGATTCTTTTGACCGTACACAGCATTCGATTCATTCTTCCCATGGTAGGACTTTTTGCTACTTGTAGAGGTAGATGCCTGTATCTTTCCACTTCGAATGCCACTCTCCACCCGTTCACCTGTCAGTATAAGCTCAGTGAAACCTGATGAAGAACTCCCCAGTAGGTGGCCGTAGAATGGGCCAGTCAGGGTACCCATGAACAGGTCTACTAACTCTCGGTCAGTCATAGAGGGTTTGACCCTGCCGGCCAAATCTCTCCATTTCTGAGCATACTCTCTGAAGCTTTCTCTAGATCCCATAGCCATATTCTGCAACTGTAGCCGAGTAGGCGCTAGTTCAGAATTATACTGGTACTGTTTATAAAAAGTTGTTGCTAAATCGGTCCAAGTGCGGATGTCAGAACTTTCGAGCTGATAATACCATTCCAACTGGGTGCCAGACAGACTTTCTTGGAAGAAATGGATCCACAGCTTCCTATCAGTGGTATGCGGCTGAATCTTTCTCACATAAGCCCTTAGATGCATCTGAAGACAGGACGCACCATCGTACTTAGTGAAAGTGGGGATTTTGAATTTGCGAGGAATGGTCACATCGGAGACCAGACCCAAACTTTCGAAATCCAGACCGGGCGCCTTCTGACCCTCCATAGCTAGCATACGTTCTTCCAGCAACTTGTACTTATCATCTCTTGGAGAGTACTGTTCATTTTCATAATCTTCATCGTCATCCTCAGGGTTGGAGAAATCAGCATTCTCTTCCTCTGAATCATTCTCCGCCCCCTCTTCTGGACCATTCGGGATTCCAAACTTGACTCCTGCGGCCTGTCCTTTACGCCTTCTTCCCGGGTTAATGAAACTCACAGCTTTCTTGTCTTTCTTCTTTTCGACCAAAAGAGCCTTCAGTTCCTCCTGCCCCTTGGATAAGCTTAGCATCATCTCCTTGAATTGAGCATTCTGAATCTGGAGATCCTTGACAGTTTGTTCGAGATCCATTTTTCTGTGTAAGAGGCAGACCGTGAGAATATGGTCCTTTAGAATACCTGTTATGCGATGTTATGTTATGCGATGCAATGCATGAAATGTTTTCAAGGACTTTTGGAATTTAGCTTTGCGTAAATCACCAACAAGAGAGAAATGTTTATTGCTAATTTTTTCAATGTTCATTACAGAAGGAATAATAGTAAAATACAATGAAAGCTCAAGTCTCCCAGGGGCGACTTCTTTTTGGGCGAAGATATGCATTGAGTCTTCGTTCCTCATTAAGCTGACTGGTGAGCTCTAATACTTTCTTCCTTTCTGCATTGAACTGAGCTTCGAAAGTATCTCTCTCCTCTCTCAACTGGGTCCAGGATCTTTTCAATTCCTCGACATCAGTAGGCATATATGGGTAAGGAATGATCTGGGAAGTATCTCCTTCGACCTCTGATTCAACAATCAATGGTCCGATGGCAAGATATGGCATGACAAGTTCACGAGCTCTGGCGCGTACCCATCTGAGATAAGGCTCCATAGGAATAAAAATTTTCTGTCCTAAAGTGCTTCTTTTCACCATGCCCCAAGCTCGTATAAACCTTTGACGGAGACCTTGAGAGTCATTGTCATAGTCAAACATTGTACCTTGAATAATCATTTCATGAGGACCATCTTTTCGAGCATGCCCAAACTGACGTAGGGCTAAGGCGGGATTGTAAGTAATACCTCCTCTTATCCCCATGAGTGGTACACTAGGGAATTCTCCACAACGGTCGATGATGACAACATTTTCTCTGAGATTAGAACACCAACGGATGTCTGAATGGGAGAGTGCCATTATCCTTTGAGACCACTTCAAATTTTGATCATTCTTCAAGACTGATTGAGGAAGGTGCGAAATAAACCACCTAGACAACAAAGGTACGCAGCACATGAGAGTCCCTTGTCTCTTCATAGTACGAGTGTGAAGGGAATGCAAAATATCTCCGAGCAGGGTAGGCACAGGGTTATGAGTGAGAAATATCTTGATAGCATTCATGTCTATGAACTGGTCCGGATTAGGGAATAGCACCAAACCATAGATTAGCAATGCTAGAACGTCTTCAAAAGCATGGACATTCATAACTTTTAGGAATTCTCGGGCCTTACTTATCAGAACTTTGGCAAGTAAACCTTTCATTCCACTCCTTGTTACCCAATTAGTTTCAATGTCAGACTTCGTCATGTGTAAAGCTGCGGCAACTTCTTCAGACTTCGGAACCTTTTCTAAACCACTGAAAGGTATTTGATCAAGGATAGGTATCCCCAGCAGTCTGGAGAATTCTTCCAGTGTAGGTACCAACTGATAATCCGGGAATGTGAAACAATGATGTTTAGGGTCGAAGAACTGGAATAAAACTCTCATCATATCTTCTTTGAAACCAGTGGTAACCAAATTGAGGAGAGAACCGTGTTTCTTGATGAACTGCGCATGATCGGAAAGTTCTGACACTAAGTTCTTGAGTTGAGGAGAGATTGCTACAAGATTAATCCGGATGGTCTTCCTGGAAGCCATAACCTGTGCAACAGAGCAAAGCTAAATCCCTAAGTCCTTGAAACGGTTAGTATAATGCCATAATGTTATGATGTTATGATGTTATGAGGTTATGAGGTCATGCAAATCACACAACAATCATTCCTAGGTTTTAAGGCTTGCATGAGTTCCATAGGTAAGTACCCTCCCCACTGAAGTTTGGTTGGTTCAACCTGTCCTAGAATAGTAACCGGGTTCTAGAAGGATCTCAGATCATCGACCTTTCTTTAAGTCCACTTCAGTGCAACACCAAGTGGTTGACCAAAGCTTCCCTAAAGTCCAATCTCAAAGAGTGTAGTATCGAGTCTCAACCAACCCCAGTCGGAACCGAAGTCAGTTATCTCACTACTTTCTAATGGCTAGGATGAGTCAATTAGGGTTCTAAAGGTCTGGTTAATGCTTTGATGACACCACGCGAATGCCAAATTTTTCCTGAAGTAAACATGAGGAACATCAGGACATCCAAAGTGTCACATTAACCGTAGCCATCATTTTAACCATTCCAGTATACGCCGGATAGTCGCGATGATCCATTGCTACTTACCTAAGGTACACTAGATCCGGGTGTAGGATCTTTCACTCAAGCATAAAATACCCTCAATAGAAGGAACAGTTTAAAACATAAATGATTTTTAAGGTGACCTCTCTTTGTAATTCCCCAGCAGAGTCGCCAGTTCTGTCATACGGTGAACTGGACTTTTTGTGTTTTTAATCGCAATGTCGCGGTTAGCAAGAGTCGCCACCGACTTTTCTTTTATCCCATAAGGAGAGGTGGAAAAGAACAGGAAAGACCTTAATTTAGATTCTTAGGTTCGGGAGGTACGTTATACAAAGGGAAGGTGTTAGCCCCCTTTATATCCATGGTTACCCATGGGCTCTTAATTGCTCAATCATTTATGTTTTCTATTTTGAAAGAGGTGGTTGAAAAATGTGTAGGAAATGTTTTGAAAAGGAGAATTTAACTTTGTAATGATTCTTGCATGAATGTATACAAAGTGGTTATCTCATTTAGATTTGAAAGTTATTTAGAAAAATATAACTCAGCAATGATCCTAGTACGGATGTATGCTAAGTGGTGATTTTCCAAAAGGATGTTTGAAATGTGTAAGGTGGGAAAAATATTTTAGGTTATGAATGAGCAATTAAGGGTTATACCTGTCCGAGGTCTTTCCGTCTGTTTCCTATCCTTATGAGGGTAGAACTGTCCTTACTATTGAGAAGTAAGTAGTTTTATCCTTGGGATGTAAAGGGTCATCGTAGGGTCATCGATAGGTCATTGAAGGCAACAGTGGTAAGGATACCTTAGCATTCGAAGGGACTATCATCATTTAGCCATAGGCTACACCGAAGGGTCATCGAGGGACAAAATCGTACTTTCGAAGGCAACATCCGAGGGACCATGATTTATTTTATGATGATTTAACCGAGGGGCCATTGCTAAGTGTATCCCCATATTCGCGGGACATGACCGTAATACCGTAATCGTGGGGTAACAAAAGAGAAGTCCGGTATCATTTATTTAAAGTCCATATTTTAAAGTTAATTAGGTGATTAGGATGATTCCGTATTAAAATCAATACATTAAAATCAATACATTAAGAATTAACACATTAAAATTAATTAGGCAATCAATATGAATCTTCACATTAAAGTAAAGTAATTTAGAATCCATCTCCATGAAGGTCTCCCACACGTAAAGTGGAATACCTAGTCGGCCGTTTCTTTGAGGATATGGAAGCCTTTACACCATTCAACACACGTGTTAGAGCATTGAGATAAAGTATGATTTGACAATTGCACCATAAGAAAATAAGCATAACAGTCATGAACTCAGGCCAAATGATGCAGAACTATAATAAATCATTGTTAGATGAACATAAGATAGAAAAGCAAAAAATGGAATAGACACTGCCCCATTCGCCCCTGCTTCGCCTAGCGAAGGCTCAGCGAGGGCTCGCTCCAGGCTCGCTTAGCGATGTGCTAGCGAGCGGCGACAGATTTTTGAGTTTGACAACAGCAGGGCTTCCGCAAACCTATACTTTCATGGCATTGGATTACAGACATAGCATAGACAATTATACAGGATGTTCATACTTAGATTCACATATGAAAACAAATTACATATCAAAACTTTAATCGTAATGCATCATATATGTAAAGAATATCGATTGGAAACGTAAAACAGTGGTAACACGCAAACCTGTGTGCAATTGCGGTAGTGAAAAGGATTGATCTCTTGGATGCTGGATTGAGTTGGGCGGCGGTAGCTTCGGTGCGGATGGGCTGCCTTCAGGTTAGCAGGGTTTCTGCACCAGGGTTTCCGTCCTTCTCTGTCCGTCTTGGTCTCTCCGTCTGTGTCCGTTTCCGTGGCAGAGGAGCTGGTATTTATAGTAGTAATGGTGACCTAATGGGCTTAACATGAGGTCCAAAACTTCAGATTTTCGCAAGCTTCGCTAGGCGAAGGAATTGCTCGCCTAGCGAGCAAGCTAGTTTTGGGCTTTTCTCTGGATCTGATGCTTCGCTGGGCGAGTGTCATGATGAAGTGTTCGCTAGGCGAAGGAATTGCTCGCCTAGCGAGCAAGCTAGTTTGGGCCACTTCGGGATTGGGCCTGTTGTGAGCTGGGCTTTTGTTCATTTGATATCAGTGCCTTGCAGAGCGAGTCGGAGGGTCTTGAGGGATGCTTTGAAAGATGCCTTGTAATATCAACGGGCAAATTTTGGGGTATGACACCCGACCTCAAATAGTTGTGACTTCTACATAAGTCCAATTACGATTGCTTAACATAGCGCTAAATTTGTGACATAGAAAGGCATAGCATTCTAGTTAGTGAGATTGTAAGTCTCCCCTCTTTCATGGTATTGTGTGGAAACTTGGCCTTTTTTCCTTCCTTTGGAAGATGTTTTAGCTCAAGGATCCATGCTTGTGATAAGTGGGTTGAGTGTTCTCCAAAGAATGTCTTAAAATGAAAAGCAAAAGCAAAACAATACTAACTTCTAACTCATTAACAACTAACTTTTAATTTCAAGCAATTTACTCTAATGTTATTTAATTTTAGTCCTTATTCATTTGCCATATTCATACCATTCTAATTGTTTATGTTAATGCAATTTTCACTTTGTCCACTTGGACCATATTGTGTGATATATCTTGTTTGTGTATACTTTGCTTGTTTGTGTGGTCTTTGACCATTAATATACATAATAACAACCAAACCCCTAAAAAACTTTTGTGTGGACTGTTGGCTTGATCTTGGACAAATGGACTTAGAACTTAGACAACATTCATATGCTAAAGGACTTGGCCAATGCCAACTTTTTTGTGAAACCAAATGCCTGCAATTTGAAAGTTCATCTGATACATCATTCGAGATCACTCTGAGTTCCTCTGCAACATGATCATTATGAAACTGTTATTTTGAACCTGTGACTTGTGGAACTCATCTGTTACATGGGCTAATTTGAAGAAGATCATGGAGTGGCTAAAGCTTGGATGTGGCTATCTTTATTTGATGCCTTTGTTCTCCAAGATAATATAATTATGAATTTGTGTGTTGCTTGATTCTAAATGTCCAAGGGGATTTGCGTTTTCTATATGGCATTCTTGCCTATTGGATTGCTATCCATCGGTCAGATCTTTTCAACTCTTAACTTTTAATTTTGTGCATAGGATTAGTCTCTTCATCTTCTCCCCATTTCTTTAATTTCAAAATCTCTCCTTCCCTTTTCAAAATCTTCTTTGATTGAACTTATTTTATTCTAAACTTTGACCACTTTGCAAAAAGATAGAAACTTTGGCCTTATGCCATAGCATTTTCAAACTTCTTTTCTTAAATCAAATTTAAAAATAAACTTAACTATACTTGATTTAAACTTTCAGAAAATCCAAAAAGAACTAACTAATTCAAACCATTTTAGGCCTTTGTGCCTTTCAAACTTATATTTTGTTAAAAGCATCATCCACTTTGAAATTTGTATCACGAACTACAAGGTTTTGATCCCTTATTTTTATGTTGGTACGTAGGCACAAGTCTAAAGGTCTTGTCAAACACAAAAATATAATTAATTGAATTCTTTTTTCATCCCCTCATTCTATTTGTTTGTAAATATCATTTTTGTACCAAATACATATGCACACAAAAAGGGCTCCCTAGGAGTACCTAGGACACTTTGGGTGATAACACCTTCCCTTTGTGTAACCAACCCCCTTACCTGTAATCTCTGACATTTTATTAGTTTTGATTTGAAAACTTCTTACTTTTGGGTTTTGTTCGTACTTTTTCCCTTTTCCCTTGGAAACAATAAAAGCGCAGTAGCGACTCTTGTTGGTTGATGTCTAGCTTATCCATAGCTTGATGATCATGAATTTACCGCTACAGAAATTAAGTGGCGACTCTGCTGGGGAGTAGTCTCCAGTGGTTTTAGCCTACTTTTTGTGTGTATATAGTTGCATATATGTGATGTTTGTATATATGTATGTGTGATATAATTTGCTTGTTGTGCTTGGTGATCTCTGAGTGGTGAGATAAGTTCTAACCCGAACTTGAGTGCAATTAAGATAGGAGGATAGTATAGTCATGTTCGACTTGTGTGGAGTAGACCTTAACAAGTTGGCTTGAGATCCATCTGCTTAGTGGAGACTCTTTTGGATTTGGAAATGTCACACAAGTATTTGTGGATAGGCATTACTATCTCTAATTTGGGTCCAAGAAGTTGAGGACCATAGAACATTCACCCCCTCTTGGCCTATTTAGGATGTAGTGCGGGGACTGTTCAAGTGTAGACTTGATAACAGTTGTTACATGAGACTACACTCAGACGAGTTTCTCTTGAGAATATTATGGGTCGATGAGTCAGTCATCTTAACCTGTAATATTATGGGTAGATAGAATTAAGACTCTGGGAACTTTTTAGAACATGATCTACAGGTTTTATCCTTAGTTCACTCCTTTGGGATGGTTCTTACCCAGACTCCATGCTCGTGACTTACAACAAACCCTTGATTCTTGGTTGATCCAATCAAGTCATGTCATCATTAATGGAACTTGGATGTTGATAAGGTGTAAACCATAATCCACCAAAATGGATGATTGATCTTGACAATGACTTGATTCATCCCTTGACCTTTGTTTGCCTTGTGTATGATCCCTTATTTGTGATTGTTGCATTCATGCATTCATGCGCATCATAACATTCATCACACAAAATTTCAAGGAACTGAGGTATCATTTGCAAATATTTTCAGACCATGGATTATAGACGAAGGAACACTAAGAAGTACAGTTTCAGATATCCCGACTTGAAAGAGTTAAGGAAGCTAGCATCTTTTGTATTAAATCCCTTGGAGTTCAAACAACGTCATGGGAAGCTTTTGTCCATCTTGTTTGCTGATGTGGTTGAAGGACTTTTGAGTGTGCTAGTGCAGTTCTATGATCCTCTCTACCGTTGTTTCACTTTCCCAGATTTTCAGCTTGTGCCTACCTTGGAGGAGTATTCTCATCTTTTGGGGATACCTGTTTCTAGTAGAGTACCTTTTAATGGATTGGAGGAGATTCCCCGATCTAGTTTTATAGTTGAAGTTCTTCACTCGAAGAAGTCTGAAATAGAGGCTCATTGGGTGAAGAAAGGAGGGTTATTTGGGTTGCCATCTGATTTCCTCATCAAGGAAGCTACTGCTTTTGCTCAAGCTGGTAGTGTGGACGCTTTTGAAGCTATCTTTATGTTGCTCATTTATGGATTATCTTTGTTCCCTAACATTGACGATTTTGTTGATGTTAACGCCATTAGAATTTTCTTGATTAGGAATCATGTGCCTACTTTGTTGGGTGATATGTATTTCTCTTTGCATCTAAGGAATTCTAAGGGTGGTGGAACTATTGTCTGTTGCATTCCTCTTCTGTACAAGTGGTTTATTTCGCACTTGCCTCAGACATCTGCTTTTGTGGAGAACAAACAATGTCTACGATGGTCTCAGAGACTTATGTCTCTCACTAATGATGATATAGTTTGGTATGATCCGTCTTTGAGCAGTTTGGAGATTATTGATAGTTATGGTGAATTCTCTGATGTGCCTCTCATTGGTACACAAGGAGGAATTAACTACAACCCTGCTTTGGCTCGTCGTCAACTTGGGTTCCCCTTAAGAGATAAACCTAATAACACTTTGTTAGAAGGTCTTTTCTATCAAGAGGGTAAAGATCCCCAACATTTGAAGCAGAAGATTGTGCATGCTTGGCATAATGTGCATAGAAAAGGAAGATCCGAGCTTGGTCCGCAAATTATGTAGCTTTGGAAGCTTACACTCTTTGGGTGAAGAAGAGAGCTTTGGAGTTGAAGATGTCTTATCCTTGTGAAAGACCTATGTCTATGGTTGTCGTTGAGCCATTAACTCTCCCTAACCAAGATATAGAGGAATTGGAAGACGCGCTCGTCAAGATGAAGCAAGAGAAAGATATGTGGGAAGAGCGTTTTCGTGCTTTGAGCAAGAAGCATGAAGAGTTGCAGTTGGAGTCTAAGGACAAAGATGCACTTATTGAGTTACTTGAAGACCGAGTGACAAAGAGACAGAGAGAGCCAGAGGTTTCATCTTCTAGCATGCCTCAGCCTTCCGTTGCTTAGAAGAAGATTATTGATCAGCTTGTCCTCGAGAAGACTCAGATGAAGGCTTCTTTTGAGACTGAGATCCGTCGCATTCGAAGGAAGTACGCGCCTTTAGCTAGGTCTTCTAACAATGTTGTTAGGGATCCTTGGGATGACTAGTCTCCTTTTCCCTTGTACTTTTATTTTGGTTTCTGAAATTGTACTCGATGTAATCCTTCCAATTATATAAATGAAAAGAGATTTTTGGTCATATAAAAATTATTGCAAATTGTTGATATATATATATATATATATATATATATATATATATATATATATATATATATATATATATATATATATAAATGAAAAGAGATTTTTGGTCATATAAAAATTATTGCAAATTGTTGATATATATATATATATATATATAATATATATATATATATATATATATATATATATATATATATATCTATATATATATATATATATATATATATATATATATATATATATATATTTATATATATTATATATATATATATATATATATATATATTATATAATAATATATAATATATATATATATAATATATATATATATATATATATATATATTGCAAATGATATAAGTAAGTTCCTTGAAAACAAAAATAAATAATCAAGCATTGCATTTCATGCATCATTTGCATAAGCAGGTTTCTCTTTCGCCAGATGTCTCATTGGTGTTTCTTCTATGCTTTAGCCAAGTTGACTCATCGGTACAACACCCGCACCAATCATCTCAAAATTATGGAGCATCTAGAGTAAGAGAACAGATAGATGAAAGACTAGATCGCCCGCCTGACTTCCATGATGGAGTCAGTATTGGCTGCTTAGAGCCAATCTTCTCCAACACCGGCAACTCCTCCTCCTCAAAGGACAATTATTTTAGAGGTGGCTACCTCTACCATGCCTGCTGCTACCGCTCATTTTGCACCCACTATGCCTGCCGGATTCCCGTGGGGAATGTCGTCCAACTTTATGCCTGAAGGCTTTGTGCCTACTTTTGCTTCCGTGCCGGCATCTAGCCCGGTCATGTCTGTGCCACCTCCCGTTGTGCACACCTTACCTCGTGTAGAGGACACCATTTATCAATCCTAGCCGTCTGAGGGTCCGGATGTCTATGAGAAAATGGATGAAATGAATGATCAGTTTCTTGAGCTACGCAAGGAATTGAAGATGCTAAGAGGTAAGGACTTGTTTAGAAAGAGTGTTGCTGAGTTGTGTTTCGTTCGCAACGTCGAGATCCCGGTGAAGTTCAAAGTGCCTGACTCTGAAAAGTATAAAGGGAACACTTGTCCACTCAGTTATCTAGTGATGTATGCTCGCAAGATGTCTACTCAGACCGACAATGATCAGTTGTTGATTCACTATTTCCAAGATAGTTTGACTGGTGCTGCGCTCCGTTGGTATATGGGATTGGACAGTGCAAGCGTCCGTACTTTCAATGATTTAGGAGAGGCTTTTGTCAAGAAATATAAGTACAATATGGATATGGCACCTGATAGAGACCAGCTGAGGTCTATGTCTCAGAAAGATAAGGAGACGTTTAAAGAGTATGCACAGAGATGGCGGGAATTGGCTGCCCAGATCACTCCTCCCTTGGAGGAAAAAGAGATGACAAAGATCTTTTTGAAAACTCTGAGTTCATTCTATTATGAACGTATGATTTTTAGTGCCCCAGTGACTTTACTGAAATGGTAAACATGGGGATGAGGCTTGAGGAAGGAGTCTGAGAGGGACGTTTTTCGAAGGATGAAGTATCGTCGAGTAAGAGGTATGGTAGCAATTTTGGGAAGAAAAAGGACAATGAAGCGAATGCAATAAGCAGCGGGAGGCAGAGGAGGCCTCAGATCAGAAGGAATCAACCACCCCATCAACATCATCATCAAGTATCTTCAGTTATCCCTGTGTTTACTAATCAACAGTCAACACCAGTTCAACAACCACAACGTCAACAACAACAACCGTAACAAAGAACAAACACCTACAACAACAACAATACCAACAATCACCATCGACAAAAATTTGAAAGGAAGAAGGTCTCTTTTGACCAGATTCCTATGACTTACGTCGAGCTTTACCCATCTTTGGTTCTCAAGAACCTACTCCAACCAAGAAACCCACCGCAGATTCCAGAACCACTTCCATGGTGGTATAAGCCTGAGCTCCATTATGCTTTTCATCAAGGAGCACCCGGACATGATATCGAGAATTGCTATCCGCTCAAGTATGAGGTTCAAAAGCTGATGAAGAGTGGAATGGTATCCTTCGAGGACCGTGCGCCGAATATGAAAGCAAGTCCATTTCCCGCCCATGGGAACTCTTCTGTGATTATGGTAGATGGTTGTCCTGGCGAGTTTAAGGTTTTGATGTGCGCTTTATCTGGAGGTCCTTGGTGTAGATGCATAAGGACATTTGTTTGGTGAGTGATTGTGAACATGACCATGACAGTTGTGTTATCTATAGTATTAACCCAAGGGGTTGCGAAATTGTGAAAAGGGACATCCAGCGACTGATGGATGAAGGCATGACTCAAATTGTTCAATCCCGTCATGTAGATGATGATGTAAATGTCATAATGCCCATTTTCAAGCAGCCAGAGAGATTGGTAATTCAGTACGACAGCAGCAACAATAACAATGTCAGCAATAGATCAGTATCGCCGTTGGTTATACGGTTAACGGGCCCAGTCCCGTATTCATCTGATAAAGTTGTGCCATATCAGTATAATGCTACAATGATAGAAGGTGGTCAAGAGGTTCCATTGCCTATGAATAGCTCTGTGGTGAGCATTGCTGATGTTACCAAGGTGACCCGTAGTGGTCATGTGTTTGGGTCGGTGTTCCCAAAGGATAAGGAGGAATTAGTTGTGAGTAAGAAGGTGGAAGTGCCTGTTGTAGATCTAGTTGGTGCTTCAAAGGGTAAGTCTGGTGAATCCAGCGATTTGAAGGCTAACGATGATGATGAGGTGCTTCGGTTAATCAAAAGGAGTGAGTTTAATGTGGTGGAGCAGCTGCTCCAAACCCCCTCGAAAATCTCAGTGTTGTCTCTGCTCATGAATTCTGAAGCGCACAGAGAAGCACTGCAGAGAGTTCTAGAACAAGCTTTTGTAGAACATGATGTTACAGTGGACCAATTCGATCATATTATGGCTAACATCACTTCTTGCAATAATCTTAGCTTTTGTGATGAAGAACTCCCTAAGGAGGGAAGAAACCATAATCTGGATTTGCACATTTCTATGAATTGCAAAGAGGATGCTTTGTCAAATGTGCTTGTTGACACCAAGTCGTCGCTGAATGTGCTGCCGAAGTTAACTCTGTCAAAGCTATCATACCAAGGAGCGCCTATGAGGTATAGCGGTGTAATCATCAAAGCTTTACACGGTTCGCGCAAAACAGTTATTGGTGAAGTGGACCTTCCAGTTAAGATAGGTCCGAGTGATTTTCAAAATACTTTTCAAGTAATGGATATCCATCCGGCCTACATTTGCTTGGTGGGAAGGCCATGGATCCATGAGACAGGAGTTGTTACTTCAACTTTGCATCAGAAATTCAAATTTGTGAAGAATGGAAAGCTTGTGATTGTTGGTGGAGAGAAGGCGTTGTTGGTTAGCCATCTGTCATCTTTCTCTTATGTTGATGTTGAGGATGAGGTTGGAACTCCGTTCCAAGCCTTGTCTATTGCCGTTGAAAAGAGGGTTGGGGCACCTATGTCCTTATTGATAGATGCTAAGAAGATTGTGGAAGAAGGCAATGTTGATCAGTGGGGGCGCATGGTAGAGGTCTCCGACAACAAAGGAAGATTCAGTTTGGGGTTCCAGCGAGGTTCATCAACCGCAAGGTCTGAAGATATGCAACTTAGTTTCCATAGCGGAGGGTTCATTCATGGCAATGAACAACACTTAGTTGTTGTGCTAGAAGATGACGAAGAGGAAGACTGCACCAATTTTGTGACGCATGGAAAGGCTTGCAACAATTGGATTGCTGTTGATATTCTTGTTATTTTGCATAGATCTAAGTAATTGCTTTTATATGTTTTTAAAATCCTTATCCCATGCCTAAGGGAGAAGTGGACATTGTTGGGCATTTTCAAATTGATCACTAATAAAACTAATTTTATTCATCCACATCTATGATGTCTTGTTTTTACTTTTTTCTTTATTCTGAAAATGGTAATCACAAAAAACATAAATAAACAATATAATTGTCCATCTGCATAATATTTGGTCACAAATCCACTTCTCTAAAATCAAAATATCAAATCATTATGCAGGTTGGTTCCTAACCCCATTGAATACAATGATCCTTCTCCTTCTCCAAATTTTGAATTCCCTGTGTTTGAAGCCGAGGGGGAAAGTGATGTAGAAGTGAGTGATGAATTATCTCGTCTTCTTGAGCAAGATGAAAAGACCATTCAGTCGTTCGAAGAGCATATTGAGTTAGTCAACTTGGGTTCTGAGGATGATGTGAAGGAAGTCAAGATTGGGTCTCGCCTGTGTCCAGATGTCAAGAAGGGGTTGATTGATCTTCTTCGAGAGTATTCATATGTGTTTGCTTGGTCCTATCAAGACATGCCTAGTTTGGGATCTGAGATTGTGGAGCATAGATTGTCGTTGAAGCCAGAATGCCCGCCAGTCAAGTAGAAATTGAGAAGAACGCATCCTGATATGGCTGTGAAGATCAAAGAGGAAGTGCAGAAGAAGATTGATGTCGGTTTCCTTGTAACCGCTGAGTATCCATAATGGGTGGCCAATATTGTGCCTGTGCCGAAGAAAGATGGAAACGTCTGCATGTGTGTTGACTATAGATATTTGAATAAAGCCAGTCCGAAAGATGATTTCCCTCTGCCACACATTGATATGTTGGTAGACAATAATGCTAAATTCAAAGTCTTTTCGTTTATGGATGGATTTTCCGGATATAATCAGATCAAAATGGCACCTGAAGATATGGAGAAGACCATATTCATTACACCTTAGGGAACATTCTGTTATAGAGTGATGCCTTTCGGTTTAAAGAATGCTGGTGCAACCTACCAAAGAGCAATGACTACTATTTTTCAAGACATGATGCATAAAGAGATTGAAGTTTATGTCGATGACATGATTGCTAATCGATTAATGAAGAGGAACATGTTAAGCATTTGTTGAAGCTATTCCAACGTTTGAGGAAATATAAACTCCGCTTGAATCCCAATAAATATACTTTTGGTGTTCGTTCTGGTAAGTTGTTGGGCTTTATTGTCAGCGAGAAGGGTATTGAAGTTGATACTGCCAAGGTCAAAGCAATACAAGAGATGCCTGCACCCAAAACTGAGAAGCAAGTCAGAGGTTTTCTCGGCCGCTTGAATTATATTTCCAAATTCATTTCCCACATGACTGCCACATGTGCGCCTATATTCAAGCTTCTTCGGAAAGATCAGTCTTGTGATTAGACCGAAGACTGCCAGAAAGCTTTTGACAGTATCAAGGAATATCTGCTTGAACCTTCGATATTGTCTCCGCCTGTTGAAGGAAGATTGTTGATCATGTATTTGACTGTGCTCGAAGATAGTATGGGTTGTGTTCTTGGTCAGCAAGATGAAACTGGAAAGAAAGAATTTGCAATTTACTACCTCAGTAACAAGTTCACTGCCTGTGAGACTCGGTATTCTATGCTTGAGAAAACTTGTTGCGCATTGGCTTGGGCTGC